>NW_028324151.1:14531406-14846307 GCF_054372755.1 Phalangium opilio | reverse complement strand
TCACACGATCTATCATAATATTTCCGTTACTTCCGTAGCCATTGTATCAGCCTTTTCACGGGTTCGTCGTCTCAAGATACACTTTTCATCTTACCGGATACATTTAACAACATTCCTTACTTACGGTTTTTAATGATTTTAAACTATGGCGATACATTTTGAAAATATATTAGTTTATTGTTATATTAAAGTATTTGTTGACAGTGTAACTCTTCCACGTGACGACACACATCAAAATGGTTCCTACGAACGCTGACACAAGATTCCGCTGTGAATCCTGCAAGAGCGAGTCGTATCCTATGTTTCAAATGCTCTAGGCAGTTTCAGCGCCAGGATATTCTTGGGCGTGGGTGAAATGGTTTGAACAATTATGGGCCCCCTTAATTATTGATAACAAATAAAAGTACTCAACGTTTAAATTTTCTTCTCGAAAAATTAAAGTCCTCTGATGGAAGACATGCCAAACTCATCAAAAATGGATGAGGTGTCGCTTTTATTAGATTGTTTCTATAGTTTCAGTTGATTGAGAGAACATTTATAACGGAAAGCCTTGACTGCTTCATTTTTTTTGCGAAAATATGACTTTACACTGTTCATAGAACAAAAACTTTGCCTGCTGGCGATGCTTACCGAAAAGCAAAACACTAATTCGAAGAAATGAATAAAATGCCGACTTATCTTTCGATAGTTTAAACACCGCCTTATCATAACCACACCCAGTTACAGCATGTAGATGAAAGAAGTGTTCTCTTAGTCTTTTTTCTCAAATGTCTCAATTTGCGATTCTCTGCTTGGTGTCGGTTTGGTTTCAGGTTTAAGAATGAAGACGTTCCAATTCTAATGTGATAGTCCTAACAAAAGAACCAACCAATACCGCAATTACAATGGCTAGGAAACGATTTATACCGCGAAGAATGGGGATAGGTTCACGATCACCAAAGTCCAAGACCTAGACCATCCGTATTAGTTTGCTCAGCAATTCGTGGACATTGTCGGGGTACTAGCTGCAATTATTGTAAAAATATCTTCAGTCTGACGATGAATATGAACGAAATGTTAGAGATTTGTCTTAAATCTAATCTTAAACAACACTAGAATGTACAAATTACATATTAAATTATATTCTCTAATCAACATGTTGAGAATTACAGCTTTAAATAACTTTTCTATCATTCAGAATGTAGAGTAATCATTTTCGTGTGGCCATTTTAAAGATGGCGTCGATAATTAAGACTTGAAAATAGCTTTTTTGTTGTTGTTTATTACGTTCATGAAAATCATCTCCTCAATGTAGAAATTTCGAAAAGATTTATATATTTGAAATTTTCCACATACATTTTCCAAGATGGCGCTCAACTATCAGTAGCACGTCTTCAATATTTTAGTATGATGTTCAGACGGTCTTAAACATCATATTTATCATTTTTCATAACTTTTGAAGAATACGCAGTATTTAAATGACATTACCGGCAGCCATTTTCCAACATGGCGGCCAAAATATCCGATGAATATTTTACTATGAGGTTCACACAGCTCTCATAATATTATCTATCAATTTTCATAATTTTTCAACTATATGGTGAAATATACTATACCTGGCATTCACGACGGCCATTTTCCAATATGGCGACCAAACAGAGCTGTAAAATTTTACAATGGTGTTCATGTGGTTCCAATTATAATGTGCACCAATTTTCATAATATTTGAAGAACAGCGTGGAATACATTATAGCTGGCATTCCCGGCGGCCATTCTCCAAGATGGTGGCTAAAGCTCGCACTCAACAGCAGAGGACTTTTAGTATATTTTTTGTTAGGTCAAAAACAACTCATATACCAATTTTCATCTTTATGATCAAATGTTCT
Source organism: Phalangium opilio (assembly GCF_054372755.1). Classification (NCBI taxonomy): domain Eukaryota; kingdom Metazoa; phylum Arthropoda; class Arachnida; order Opiliones; family Phalangiidae; genus Phalangium; species Phalangium opilio. The sequence continues at coordinate 14,844,442 of NW_028324151.1, read as the reverse complement.
AAGTCAAACCCTAAAACTCCTGGGCTAATAGTGGCGACGCCCGAGCTTAAAGTCAAAAGGTGGGAAGGGCGAAACACGTCCCTACTCCCTAGATCGCTTACGAGTCAAAACATTTTTCGTCTAATGATTATATTGTTGTTTGCAAGGGCTAAGGGAGAAGGTGGTTGCGCATTTAGCCAAGTGTCGAAGCCTTTGGACTCGAAAGCGAGCTTTGTTTCAGGTAGTCGATGGCTAACAATTCCTTGGCGTAAGACAGGGAGAATTACGATAGGGGTTGCTAATAGCACCATCTTTGAAATCGCGGGGCATCTTCAGGGGGAGCCTTGCTGGCCAGAGAATGCTTCCCAAAGCAGAATTCCTTTTACAAATGAAAGTGCGACGTCGAAGCTAGAGGTCAAAAAGGTGGGGAGGATTAGCTTAGAGGCGAAAAGAGCACCGATACCCCTTAAGAGACTGTGTGGCAAAGTCAACACATTGTTCATCTAATTAGCATGAAGTTTAGCTTCCTTATCAAATCTAGGTTCATACCTAATTTTGTCATAATCACTCTTACAGCACCCTGATTTTAGTAAAATAAATACTATCCCACGTAACGACACCTGCCTCTATGTAAATGTCAAAAGTGACTACCATTGGGGTAGAGACACTCTTCAAGACGGCTTGCAATATATTTACAAGCTCTAAGTAAATGTCTTGAGTGATTTTCTCATCGAGAAGAAGGGTCCGATAATTCGGTTTCCAAGAGTGTCCAGCCAAAAATCGCAATTGATGGTAACGATTCCGTAACCAGTGAGAATTTATTTGCGTCCAGTAATGTACGTTTTGCGAGGGATCCAACATTTAGACGAAATCCCGCACACTTCTCGCAAAATCGCGAAATCTTTGAAGAAATAACGAAATCAAAGATGAAATCACGAAATCATTAGCAAAATCGCGAAATCAACGAAGAAGTCACGAAATAATTGGCAAAATCGCGAAATCAAAGAAGAAATGTTTTTGCACAATCTTGAAATCAAAGGCAAAATCTTTGGCGAAACCACGAAATCAAAGAGGAAATCCCGAAATCTTTGGCGAAATTGCGAAATCAAAGAAGAAATCCCGAAATTTTTGGCGAAATCGCGAAATCGGGTACGCTTTTTTGGAAGTGTCGGACCTCTCGACGTTATGCCGGTTTACATTACCATCCCTGTTAAATATAGCATCGTCAGAGAACAGTACCTTTCTAAAAAATAATGGATCGGCTTTAATTAGTTCACGAAAGGTCTTGCCATCTTGGGTAATCCTCGTAAACATCATGTTCAATTTTTCCTGGTTATTGTCACAGGGATGGCACAGTAAACCGGCATAACGTACATTACTGAAGCCCACAAAATTATCACCATCAAATGCGATGGAAGGTAAATGTTTAGGTGGGCATTCTTGGAAACTGAACTATCGGACCGTTCTTCTTCAATAAGAACATTACTGGAGACATTTACTTCGACTTCCTGCGTCATGAGTTTAGTTGTTACAAGTGTATTGAAAGACATGGACAGTCGTCTCCAAGAATATCTCCACCAAAATGGTAGACACATCGAATATTTACGTTGAGGTGTTTACCAAACAGATTAGAGGCTGTAATTTGAGGTTTAAGTTTTAAGACTAATCGTGGGACTCTGCTTTAAAATTATTTGTTGCATTCAGGCATATTTTCCAGGACTAATTTTGTAACTAGTCACTCGTTGTCACTTGCATACAATAAAAAATTAATTACAAACATTTATTTACACCCTGTATAATTTATAATAGTGACGTCACTCGTTGGCAGTATTGGGGGTTGTCCACAAAGGATGGGGTTGGCCTGATCTCTGCCACACTGTATTCTAAGCCCCTAGGAAAGAACCTCTCCACACACGTAGTAAAGTAATTCGGTAACGCGTCTCCTTCGACTGTCTCTATCTTGAGAACCAATTTACCAGGTACATAATTTCGAGAACTTCTGTAAAAGACGGAGTAGAGTCTCTAATATATTCTTTAGACAAGAGTATTCATAATTTCACAGGCTATTCGGGAGTAAGGCACTAAGATCTTTTCAACTGAATTGTATTGGTCCATTTGAGCGCTGCAGATTTCTCAAGAATCTCGCGGCGGTTTCCGCGCGAAAAAGAAAGTAACGTGATCGGCTGCCATTTTTGGAGAGAGGGAGTTTTTTTTCTCATAGCTAAGTCGATCACGTCCGTGAGCGGGTGGGCCGTGGTTTTGGTACTGATTATCGTCTGCTTCATAATTGAAAGAACTGTACAGTGTACTACAATACAAGTAGGAGGAGCTAGTTGAAAAATATAATAATCGTCATATGGAGAAATGACGCTCGCGCTCAAATTAGTACGATCAAGGAAAGAATGCGCGCGAGGAAATTTGTTTTCATGCTACAAGATAATGAGAAAATAAATTTACTCAATCGCATACTTACATGGCTTAACAATAAATTACCAGACTCACGTCACGTGCAAAATTGCGCGCAACTGTGATGACGATTACTTATTTTTCAACAAGTTCAGCAAGACCAAATACTCTACTACTACAATATTGGTCTAATGACAATGTACCAAAATTCGTCGCTAACGAGTTTGGTCCATTGTCAGAAACAAGACAACAAGGTAGGCCGTAGCGTGCGAAAATATCTCTGAGTATTTCGATCGTGGAAAAGGACGTAGACGAAGTGATAGGTATACAGCCTCTATCCAGTTGGAGTACGTGTCAAGTAGAACCAGGATCATTTTGCAGTCTATGGGTCCAAGGTAGTCGGTATGCACGCGCTCCATTGGAAATGTGGTCTTTGGCCAATGTGTTGTAATCTTGGGTGACATAGAAAGATTTTGTTGGCATGAATGGCAGGTGGAAACCAGGAACTCTAGGTCTTTGTCTATGCTCGGCCACCAGACGGCTATTCTTGCTAGTCGTTTGGTTTTAGTCATGCCCAAGTGCCCTTCGTGCAGGTCTTCAAGTATATCGCGACGAAACTTTGCAGGAATGTATAGAAAATTGTGCCAGAATAGAAGTCCATTCATTACTGACAGTTCATGTCGTCTAGAGTGGAAGGATTTTAGTTCTTCAGGAGTGCTAGTCGGCCATCTTTTTAGGATAAATTCAATCAACTTCTTCACGTTCAGGTTGGTTTCTAGTCCAGTTTTAACATCTTTGGCTGTTACGAGGTTGAATTCGGTGTTTTCAAGCAGCATCATATACTCTGTTGGTAGAGGAGTGAATTCATCTGTACTTGGTAATGGCAACCTGCTCATGGCATCAGCGTTTCCGTTTTTACTTCCTAGGCGGTACTTAATCTTTCATCGCCTATGTTGAATTCTTGCTGCAGCGGTGGTTGGTGTTTGTTTGTCATTTGCCAAGAGTATTGCCAGTGTTATGTATTACTGGAAGTCACATGCTAGAAACCACATGATCATAACCGGAAATAATAGAATGCGCCGCTAGGGCTAGAGTTGATATAAGCGGCAGCTAGAGCCTGAGCTGGTCACTCTTGAATTGACAGTCTTGTATTAAACTTAGAAATAAAGAGAGTATCACGTGAGCCTTTGAAAACGTAACATGGTGATAGAGGTGGGATCGACAACCAACGGTCTCTCTCCCTAAGTAGTATTATTCGTTAATTATAGTCGTCATTTTAACTCGGAAACGGGGCAAGCCGCGCTAACCCTAAACGCGATTACGCCACTCCAACAAGTCGCGCTAACCCTAAACGCGATAACGTCTTTCCAAGACACTCCAGATCGATGACGTCATTCAAGAGTCCCGCGCAATTTATGCCCGGCCCAGATCCCGCGACCGCGTGGTCAGAATACAAAGACGCTTACGACATATACGCTACTGCTGCCGAACTTTCTACCAAAACGGTCGCTATTCAACGAGCAACATTTTTACACATACTAGGCGCGACGGGACGTCGCATCTACAAAACATTACCAATCGCCGAAATAGCCGATGCTAGAACTGTGAAGGTAATTACGGATGCCTTTGACAATTACTACAAACCTTATAAGAACCTTCTCTACTCGCGTTACGCGTGTTTACAACCTCGGTTCAACAAGAAAATCAAACATTTGATGAGTTCTTTACGGATTTGAAAGCCAAGGCCCAGGAGTGTGATTACGCGCCCCAATTAGGGCCTTTGGATGAATCACCCCATCCTGAGTACCTCAGTTATTGCATCACACTACAAACCGATCAACTGGAAGTACCACAGCACGGTCAGCTCTCGACCCTTGAGGACTACAGACACAAAGAAGACGAAATTTACGACCAAATCTACCTGCTCAACCGTGCAACAACGTTCAAATTGGACACCGGTTCCCAAGTCAACATTATTCCTAAACACATCTACGACGCTCTCCCTGCACAACCCTTGTTGCGACAGCCCACGCATAGGGTCACAGCATACTCAGGCCACGAAGTACCAATACTGGGGATTGTCGACCTACCATGTACATCACACGCTGCTATGACAACTTGCCCCTTCTATATCACGGCAGAAGATCGGATGCCAATTTTAGGAGCTACGGCTTCTTTTCACCTGGGGCTCATCGAACACCACCGACAACCCCTCGGACCACCCCCTACATCAAGTAATTTGATTCACGGGATTCACGTCCTTTCATCCCACCCCGACCCTCCTCGTATCTCCGCTCTTACACCACAACACATCGTCCAGCAATACCACACCACATTTGGCGAAATCGGCAAAATCCCTGGGAAACACTCTATCCAGCTTAAACCGCATGCCATACCATCTGTCTCCGCAGCTCATAAGATCCCCATTGCCTTACAACAGCCAGTACGCCGAGAATTGGACCGACTCCTACAAAATGGGGTAATCATACCTGTCTCAGAAGCTGCGGATTGGGTTCATCCCATGGTCGTCGTACCAAAATCAGGAAACGAAGTTAGAATTTGCCTCGATCCACGACGATTGAACAAGGCCATCAATCGGACCCCCTATCCAGTCCCCACCTCACAAGAAATTTTTGCTACGCTGAAGGGCTCTACAGTCTTCACAGTCCTGGACGTTCAAAGTGCCTTTTGGCAAATTGAACTTGATGACGAGAGTTCAAGGCTCTGTACGTTTGCAACACCAGAAGGGTAGTACCGATTTCAACGCCTACCAATGGGCATTGCTACAGGGTCAGAGGTGTGTCAAGCTTCCTTGCGCAGAATCTATCCCATCACAGAGTTCCCAGAGGTGCACATTTCCACGGACGATTTCTTAATTGCCACTAAAGATATGAAATCGCATATGGAGTCTTTAATCAGGATTTTGGAAAAAGCCTCACAAACGGGTCTCTGCTTCAGCCACAAGAAATTACAGTTGGCCGTTTCAAAAACATCCTATATCGGACACATCTTAACTGCAGAGGGAGTTCACGTGGACCCGCAGAAAGTCACAGCCATCACCGCTTTACCACCACCAGCCGATAAACCAGCCCTACAAAGTTTTCTAGGGATGGTGAAATACATACTTAAATTCATCCCTCACGCAAACGAAGACACGGCCCCGCTACGAACACTCCTTAAAAAAGATGCTGTTTTTAAGTGGGAACCAACGCACCAACGGCATTATGACAATCTTAAAAAAGCCGCCGCAACAGCTCCGGTATTGACATTCTTTGACCCTGCCAGGCCCATAATCCTGTCCGTTGACGCCAGCCAGTACGGTGTAGGAGCCGTGCTGCTTCAAGAAAACCATCGCGTAGAATACGCTTCCACTTCGTTCACACCCACACAAACTCGATACGCTCAGATAGAAAAGGAATTATTAGCAATAGTTTACGCTTGCGAACATTTCAATTTCTATATCGCCGGAACGAGAGTCACAATTCAAACGGACCACTCCCCGCTTATTGGACTACTACAGAAACCTCTACACTTAATAACACCTCGGCTACAAAGACTAACGATGCGCTTATTTAGATATCAATTCAACCTAATATATGTACCAGGTAAATCCTTATTAATCGCCGATATGCTCTCACGAGCCCCGCAGAAGACAACCGATATCAATACATCAAATCTGGAAGGACCATACGCTGCAGTACACGTAATTACCACCTTGCCCGATGACATACAAGGACGTTACAAGAAAGCCACGCAGGAAGATCCCACATTGCAAAAGATAACAGCTCTCATTGAGGGCGGCTGGCCGAAACAAGCGAAAGTTCTACCGCCAGAGGTACGACCATATTGGCCATACCAAGACGAGCTACACACAACGCAAGGTCTACTCTTCCGAGGGTCAAGATTGAAGATTGATAATCCCAAAAATAATGCAAAAAGAACTCCTCGACAAGGTCCACTCCACCCACCAAGGAATTAACTCGTGCATCGCTAAGGCCAAACTTAACATCTTCTGGCCTACCCTAAACCAGGATTTAACGACACATATTCAGGCTTGCGCGATCTGCGCCACTCGCCAGAGAGCTAACCCGCCAATGCCAATGACACCGCACCAATTGCCATCACTACCATGGCAGATGGTAGGCCTCGATTTATTTCATGTGGACTCACAGAATTATATACTCCTAGTAGACTACCTCTCACACTTTGTGGAGGTGCAGAAACTAGTCCTGACAAACACCCAAGTAGTAATAAACTTCCTCCGACCACATTTCGCCAGATACGGCCCTCCACAAAGGTTAATATCGGACAACGGCCCGCCATTCAACTCGGAACAATTCCAAAAATTCTTGGAAGAATGGGGTGTACGGCACACCACATCGTCACCAAACTACCCCCAATCTAACGGGCTCACAGAGAGGACGATACAAACCATTAAGAATTCCATCATCAAGGCCAAACAGAGCGGCAAGGATTTGGAAACGGTACTGCTGGAATACAGAACGACACCCAAGACCAATCGACCTTCTCCCGCTGATTTAAGCATGGGGCGAAGACTAAGGACAACCTTAACAACTACCAATAACAGTCTGAAACCGTTCTATCCCGTCCAGAGGGCCAAGAATTCCATCGCTAAACAACAACACAGAATGGTAGAGAATTTCAACACCAGACATACAGTACCACTACCTGATCTACAAACCAATCAACCAGTATATTATTGGGCTGGAAAACGACAATGGCTACCAGCTAAAGTAATAACAAGAGGACCGGAGCCACGATCATATCAAATTCGAACCGCCACAGGACAAACACTTCGGCGTACTAGAACCCATCTACGTCAGGATTATAGCGATTCCAATACTAAAATGACGAAACCTACAACAACGAGTTCCTTGCCAACCCCACGACTCACTAAAACTACACCTACTAACACACGAATCTTTTACGCTCGAACCAAACCTAAATTCTTACCATCAAACCCAAACCTACCGACACCAACCAACCAAACCACCATCATCAGACCATAGCAACGGCAGTATCCATACCACTACCAAATGACGACCAAGCCCTAACAGAACAGACTCCACCTCAGGACGAAGTACAGCGGGAAGTACAGAGACACGAAATACAGGACAACGCAGAAATTTCAATAGCAGTTGACCTTCCAACTAACGACTTCCATATACATCACCGAATTCGGCCCGGTTTTGACACTGCCATGGACAGCCATCCGACTCCAGCACGACTTTCAACGACGGCCACTATCACACCACCCGATCACCGACGGCCTGAGGAACCTTCCTCCCAGTTAAGAAAACGCAGGGGACGTCCCATCATCATACCGCAGCGATATCGAAACTAAGAACTGCTAAACTCGTTAGGGATTTTATTTTCATTTTAAAATTTAGTTAGTCACGAGCTATTTTAAGTGTAACCACATAGTTATTTTAATTGTGAATCGCGTATTATTTTATGGAACATTGTAAAATAACAAATCATATTAATTATCGAGAAAAGAAAGAAGGTAAACAGTAAAATTTAGCGGCAGTAATAACTAATGTAAATGTAGTGGCAGTAATAATTAATGTAAACGTAGGATTAGAGAATTTAGAATCTTACATAATTAGAGAATTAGAATCTTACATAAGGGGAAAAGAAAGATGTTATGTATTACTGGAAGTCACATGCAAGAAACCACATGATCATAACCGGAAATAATAGAATGCGCCGCTAGGGCTAGAGTTGATATAAGCGGCAGCTAGAGCCTGAGCTGGTCACTCTTGAATTGACAGTCTTGTATTAAACTTAGAAATAAAGAGAGTATCACGTGAGCCTTTGAAAACGTAACAGCCAGGGCACTGTGGTCCGTGAGTAACGTGAATTTTCTTCCCAGTATGTACTCTCGGAAGCGTGTTCCGCCAAAAATGAGAGATAAGGCTTTCTTTTCAATTTGGCTATAGTTGCGCTCGGCGGTAATCAGCGTCCTTGAGGCAAATACTATTGGTCATTCTGATCCGTCTGCTTCTACGTGGGATAAAACTGCTCCAATGCCTACTGGCGAAGCGTCGCAGGCAAGTACAAGTGGTTTGATCTGATCGTAGTGTGTAAGAACTGTTCAAGAAGCCAGGATTCCTTTGCATCACGAAATGCTTGATTAGCCTCCAAATTCCAGAGCCATGGCTCCTCCCTTCGTGTGAGTTTTTAGAGCGGGTTGAGTAGATCGGACATGTTGGGTACGAATTTGGAATAGTACGTGCCGAGATCCAGGAAAGACTTGAGTTCAGCTGCGTTTGTAGGTACGGGAGCATCCAAAATGGGTCTAAGGTTTTTCTCGGATGGCGAGAGACCTCTTTCGTCTAGTTTATGCCCAAGATTCTCCACCGAAGTGACCATGAATTCGCACTTCTCGCGTTTCAGCTTTAACCCAGCTTCCTGCAACCGGGGAAAGACTGTTTCTAGGTTTGCGTAATGTTCATCGTCGTTGCGACCAGTAAAAAGAAGGTCGTCCTGGAAAATGACTACGTGAGGTATGTTTCTAAGTGGTAGTTCTATTTCACGTTGAAAAACCGCAGGCGCTGACGAAACTCCGAATGGCAGTCTTCTGTATCGGAAGAGGCCCTTTAATGTCGTAATGATGATTTCGTGATTTTCCAACGGATTTTAAGAATAGAAACTTTGGTTCAATTATATTAAAAACTTGATATTTTGAAAGTAAAGATTTGAAAGTGTAACATAATACCACTTTCGTGGTAAAATATGATTTTGAAATTGTAAATTCGCAATCTCTTTAAATGTATTTCTTATTACTTTTACTTCCCCTATTGAACCAGCTAGGAGCTTCTATCCTACTATATTACAATGCCATTATAATCTAAAATATTCAATCCGCACTAACTTAATTCTGATAATCAATAAGAATGACTTTATAGAAGCTTTTATAACTACAACATCCAATTTATAGAGTTATAAGCCTTCCAAAAGCAGGTTCGAGTATTTATCAAGCCTAGGTTTAATGCTCGAAAATTTTTCCAGTCTCAGAAAATCTCTTATCGAGTACTCGCACGGCACTAAACTCCGGTTGACTGGTTCGCAGGCGAGCAAGATAGTGACGTCACTAATTGCAAGGCCGCTTCAAGAGGGCGCTACAGGTTTTCAATAGCAAATATTAGAATAATAAGCGATGAAACGTAAAAAAAAATAATTTAAAACTGGCTTGCCTGTTACGTACCTTCAGAAAAACGTTTCGATCCGAAATAAAACGATAAATTTTTATTCTACTAACCCTTTTACACTGTTAATAAAAAAGGGACATGATTTAACCATTTGAGGTTCAAAGTCATGCAACCCAGGGCCAACCATTTATGGTTTGAATACGAACCCTTTAAAATGGTTCAATATTGAACCTCTAAAAATGGTTCAATATTGAACCTTTAAAAATGGTTCAATATTGAACCTTTAAAAATGGTTCAATATTGAACCTTTAAAAATGGTTCATATTAATACCATTGAAAGGTTCAAACGAGTACTTTTGAAAGGTTCGAACGAGTACTTTTGAAAGGTTCGAACGAATACTTTTGTAAGGTTCGAACGAGTACCTTTGTAAGGTTCGAACGACTACCTTTGTAAGGTTCGAACGAGTACCTTTGTAAGGTTCGAACGACTACCTTTGTAAGGTTCGAACGACTACCTTTGTAAGGTTCGAACGACTACCTTTGTAAGGTTCGAACGACTACCTTTGTAAGGTTCGAACGACTACCTTTGTAAGGTTCGAACGACTACCTTTGTAAGGTTCGAACGACTACCTTTGTAAGGTTCGAACGAGTATCTTTGTAAGGTTCGAACGAGTACCTTTGTAAGGTTCGAACGACTACCTTTGTAAGGTTCGAACGAGTACCTTTGCAAGGTTCGAACGAGTACCTTTAAGAGTGTCACGTAACACCTTTAAGAGTGTCGCGTAACACCTTTAAGAATGGGAGATTTTTTGGTGGGATAGTAGTAGAAATTCTAGTATTTTTCTTAGACTTTTCATGAGGCATAACTCAAATATCGAGTGTGGTTTTACTGTTAAATAAAATTTTGATTATCCGCAGTATTATTAGCAATTGGTGCTATATTCATAGCAGGGTTTCATCTTGAGAGAACTTCATCACCTATAGGGAGGAAAGTTCTCACATGCAGAACTATACCTCTTTAAGCGAGGGTTGTTGCATATAAATCAATTTAACGGGTTTATAAACTTCTGAAAAAGGCAGAAAGTTTTTGATTTGTACAAATGCATAGGGTATTAAATTAGTTTTGGAGGCTATAATATTCAAGCAGTAGATATAAAGACGTTCTAGTTAAATTTAATAATCTCTTTTCACTAAGAGTTTTTCGAGCACCAGAAACGCGTTTAATCTAATTTGCACTACAGATTTTACAAAAAAAAATCCATTTAGTACTCTAATTTTTCTCAAAATAATGATAAAACATGTCACAAAAGCAAGTGCCCCACTTTGGCTTCAATAGCTGGCCCTACTGTGAGGCCAATACCTAACCTAGTCTCGTTTTTTAAGAGTATCGCCTAACACTATTAAGAGTGTCGCTTAACACCTGTAAGAGTGTCACCTAACACGTTTAGCATAGTTTTATGAAGGTACAACACCGCCAGATTACCAATTTCTTTGTTAGTTTTATTTAAAGGATAAAACTGTTTTCTTTCTTGAATATCATCTTTAAAAAAAGGTTTAACAATTACGTTTTTCAATAATTTTTTTACTGTTTGTATTGACTTTAATATTAAAACATTAATGAAAATGAAAGGCCTTATTTAAGAAACCCGCAGTATTATAATTTTTCATGTTTAATTTCGAACGGTGTTTTAATAGTGTTATTTTACACCGAATTTACACTTTTAATTGGCCCCTAAAAAATCAAGGTAATAAAACTCTCTTTCGGGTGTTTTTACGGTGTTTACACCGTTTTAACACGTTTTTAACACTTTCATTTCTTAGAGTGTTGAAAGGTTCGTCATCTTGTTTATTGCGAACCCCAATTAGTTGAATACAATGAACACAACCACTTTCTCAAATGTAGGCACTATTTTGTGACCCTTTCTGCTTTGAATGTGTAAACATTTATTTCCGACAAGCGGTTTTCAATGGGCGACATATTGAGGGAATTGCTTGGGCATTGAATTTCTAGATGGTTCTCTCCGAAATGCGCGGTTTTCAACCAAACGTTCATGCAGACTTATGTTGAAACTGACATCAAGAATTGAAGAATCGCTACTAATCTAGATGGAAATCTCTTTCCACCCTCTGACCTTTGCGAACCATAGTGGAACAGAATGTCGCACCGGTGGCCACATCTTCACCAAAGGCAGATTTGAAGTATCATTCTACAATTGTTGACTTATACATTTGTGTAATATTAAAGGGTATATGAATATGGCTCAATGCATTGATTCCGTGGTGGACGTGTATTCAGAACATTACAGTTAACATCACTGCCCCTTTACTGGAATGTCATTCGGTTATTTGGACGAGCTATGTTCAACTGTTCACTTTTTCTTTAAAATCATCCCTAATGATTCAAAACCCCTTATTTAGCATTTGGAAATGGGAAGTAGCGACTTTAAAAAAAAACACTTTGTAAAAAATATATTCAAACAATAATATAAGATAGGTTTTTTATCAATTGTATCAGATTTGCGGCTTTATGTTAAAACAAGACGTCGCGGGAGAGAAAGTTTTTAATTGCGTCGACTGTACCATCGTTTCTGCAAATGCTAGTTTCGCGAACGACATTCTTATCACGCCTTTCAATCAAAGTAGCAGGGTGCAAGAGAGAATAAACCGAGAGAAAGGAAATGCATCAAAAACTGTAGTCTTGTGACCAAACTAGAGAACCAAAACTGTCAATGGAGTAGTATCACTCCATGTTAACTTCCCACAAGCTCTAATAAAGGCAGTGAGCTGAAATACTCTATAGAAAATGATTCGTGCTAATAATGTTGCAAAATCTTATAAATAAGCAAGTTTCCGACTCCTCAAAACCAAAAACCTACCTTTTCAACCCAAAATGGTTTCGTCCATTGAATTTCTTGTGCATTTTGAGCTAAAAGGTTCTGAAACAAAATACTTAGAAATAGGCTACTTCCAGCTTGACAGCGCTAAATATACCGCTTAGTAAAATTTAAAGAACAGTAGTATCGTACGTAAAAAACACCGCTATATGCACTTAAAAACGGTGACATAATGCGACCTCAAATGTACACATTATTTAGTGGTTATAAGAGCATACATTTTAAAAATATATTTCAAATTTGTAAGCCCCTCAAATTCAAAACTCGTTACGTTAAATTTGTGATATGTATTATTATTCCCCTTCAAACGTGCTAAAAGGAGTATATAAATCTCCGTCACAAAAATATTACGAGCCGCAACCTGAGGCGCCCGTAATGGTTTATCATTAAACGTTTAAAATTGTGATAAAGCACCTTCAATTTTTTTTAATTTGAACCTTAATAAAAATTAACATTTAGTGTTATGGCATTGAACCTTGTGAGGTTTCTCACTGAACCTTCCCTGATTTAGCATTGAACCTTTTATTTAAATTAAGTTTGCATGGTTTCTTACTCCACCTTTGATGGTTTAGATTTGAACCTTATATTTAAATGAACCTTGCTAGGTTTATACCTGAACCTTCCATGGTTTAGCATTGAACCTTTTATTTAGATTAACTTTGTATGGTTTCTTACTACACCTTCGATGGTTTAGAATTGAACCTTATATTTAAATGAACAATGCAAGGTTTATACCTGAACCTTCCATGGTTTATACTTGAACCTTCCATGGTTTATACTTGAACCTTCCATGGTTTAGCATTGAATCTTTTTTCATATGACCCATGTGAGGTTTGTCATTCAACCTTTCAAGATTTAGGATTGAACCTTTTATTCAAATGAACTTCGTAAGGTTTATCTCTGAACCCTGCATCGAGATAATTTGAACCTTAAAAGGTTTATATAGGAGCCTTTCATGCGGATGAACCCTTTAAGGTACACCAGTGAACCATTGTTTTAGATTTTACCATTTTAGGTTTTTTATAGCACCATTTGTGTCGATTGAACCCTCCATGGTTAAAAACCGAACCCCATCTGAACCTTTTCCAATAACAGTGTAGGATGGCTCATTTGAAAGGCAAATTAAGTCACTCATATGGCTCTTGCAAGTCAGAGAGGGCTTTAAATTTCATAGATATGGATCCCAAGATATTTATAAGTTTAAATTTAATTTTTCTCGAAGTTTCAAGGGAATATGATGAACGGAAGGGATGATGATTGGGAAACAAAAGTGAAACCTGTAGAGCCATTTCATGGGTATGTTTCCGTAGAAGCGAATGAAGCGCTGTTCGTGGTATACACGTCTGGATCTACCGGAAGGCCAAAGGTAACATTACATAATCTTGCAATTGATATTTAATACATATAACTTTCAAAATTGCAGGGAGTTGTTCATTCAACCGGTGGGTATGCGGTCAAGCTTATTACCGATTCGTAAGTAAGTCTATGTTTTTTATGGTATATAAATCAACTACAGTAATAACGATTTTATAAAAGGTACGTAATTACTGACCAAGAAAAAGAGGCATTTTACATGACTACAAATTTGGGATGGATAGCGAGTCACAGTTTACTCATATATAAACCGTTATTGATGAAATTTAGAACCGTCATCTACGAGGTATTGCTATCTCAAAGAAACATAAATTAAAACGCACAACAAAATTAAATAATTTTTAAATCAGGGAGATCATCTATTGACATCTGACGTTACAGCTCTTTACAAGTTAATCGAAACCAATTCAGTGACTAGACTTATAATTAGGCCTGGTGTTTTGAAAATCCTCAAGTCAATGGCAAGTCTCACAGTTTGATTTTATGAAATCTTAGGCGCTTTCTTCTCACAATAGCAAGTTTAAAAACTGACTTTTTGGGTAATAATAGTTGTGTCAGAACCGTTGAACTCTTGGCAACTTATCACTTAATTAACGCATCGATTTGCAATAAATAAAGCAATCATTCTTGGAAACATAGCAAGTAATTCACGAGAAGAAGGATCTATGATTGAAAAAATGTCAGCATGACCTTAAGTTCATGATCTTGCAACTCATCAGTAGCTGATAGCCTTAACAATTTCACAGTTTAATTTTTAAATGAAAGGCAATGGCTAAGAAAATAATGCTATTAATGCCATTCAATATCTATGAAAATAACAACAAATCTTCCGTGAAATCTCATTTAGTAAGGAAATAAAATTATCATACTGATGACATTTAACAGTTAAAGATCAATGAAATTAAGATCGAAATATGGCATTACGGTGACTTTGGCTAGTCGTCGCATTACAGTAATTATTTTCATTATTTTATAGGACCCTGATGGAAAAGTCGCTTCTCGGTTCAATCTCAACTCGTAAGCTATCTTGAAATTATTATACTTTTTGGTTTCAATGATGGCTCTTTAGTATCCAGCAAGTACAGTACGGAGGCGAAAGACTAGATAAATCAACGGCAGAATGGACGGCCGATATTTTTAACACAAGTATTTGGAATTGTTACGGGCAAACGGGTATGCTATGGCAATAAGAAAAATTTAAATAGTATCAAACAGTTTTTATTTATAACAATCTACTATATATATTTAAACAGAGTTGTCGTGTTTAGCTTCCGTCGGTCTCAACACTGTACCAAGGAAACGTGTTAGAAGAGTTTTCAAAACTTCATTTCCTCTACCAGGAATGGAAAGTTAGCTTTCTTATAGCTGAAAGAGAGAATAAAGTGGATGGAGAACGTATTTTTGTTTATTTACATTTATAAAATAATATAGCATAGGCAGGAAAACTATTTAAGCTTTTTAGGAATTTTCGTTGCGTGGAGTTTAATAAAGGCTTGGACTAGTTAATATTACACACAGCCGTTAACTCGGAAGCGAGTCCCCGTGTTTTCCACGTAATATGATTTACTAAATATTACAAAATTTTCATTTGAATCATTCTGAAATGACTTTATCAATCGAGAAAGCAAAACAAAAAATTGTTCATTCACTTCATTCTCCTTGGCGGACGCTATAAAGGGACGTGGATTCGGTATTTGTGACAAATAGCTACTATGGGATAGTATTATTCCACTGAACATAGAATTCTTCTTACTATTTGGTGTGCAAGATCGAAAACGTAAAAAATACGTATGTATTGCAAAACACTGCTCTAATCGACACAATTTGTAACGTATTGTCTAACATTTAATAATTGCTTGCTAATGAATAAGCAATTCTGCTGTATGCTAATTACTTAAGAAATTGTTTACAATTGAATCCGACCACGTAAAGACACATTTCCAGTCAGTACGTGATATGCTCGCGAAAACTGCTCAAAGTTGCAGCAGTCATTTTACCAAACGTACGTCGTTGTATCAGCAGCTCTCAGAAGAGCAGTTCCCAAAATAGCAACCGCGTTTCCAAAAAAGATCTTAGTTGTTCAAAAATGCTGTTTTAGAAAGAGTGGCCACTGTTTTAGAAATAGCGATCGCTGCTTTATTATTATTTGCGAGAGAATGTAGAAGCCGCGAGGATGGCCATACATCGCTTCTCGCTGAGCGTTTGTGACTTTCTTCTTTATAGCAAGCGTGGTATTAAAATTTGGCAGAGATGATAATTTGAAACAAATTTTTGCCGAAAGTTAAACAGTATTGGAAAACTATCTGAAATAGGTATTATCATAAGTCTATTATGTAACGTCCCCCTATTATGGGGACCTTACATAATAGACTTATGGTATTATCAGAATAGAAGAAGTGAATCAGGATCCTCTTAATACATTAGTTATGTAACGTCATTCTTCCAAGGCTCACCCTTTTTGTTTGCTTTCCTACTCATCAAATTTCAGATGGGCATCGCACCGTCAGGTGAATTCTGTAATTGTTTGGCACTAAATCCCCAGCAATCAACCCACAAACCTCGTCTTGGTGTAAGACGAAAATCCACAAGCGCGTCTTGCCAAATAGTTAAACGCTAACAGAGTAAAGAAGAGGGAACTATTTGTCGATATGTGATTCGGTTAACCTCGCTCTCGAAGAGAAGTATTACATACTTCTGATATTATGGAATACAAAACTTACGGCTTATTGGGTTACTCATTTATAAAAACAAAAATGAAAAAGTGGCGAAAGAAATGAATATGAATAGACATTAGTTTACAAATTATAGACCTAACGAAAATAGGGAGCCTTTTCTTCGGAAAATGGCCCCCGGTCCTCTTGTTATTATGCAAAGTTCTTAACACGCAACTTTGAAACCGCACCTTAAATTCGGAATAGCATGGTTTCTAAAAATCCCCTTGAAGCGTGAGTTTATTGCTTGCGATTGCTCTTCTGATTTTTTCCCAGGCTCAAGCACAAGCTTCAAGCACTTTCATTTACATGCTTTTGAAAATATTTAAGCGAAAAGATATCTTGTCGTTTTTTCCCCAAATGAACATTAAACTGGCAAATTTTTCAAATTCACATAAAAGGCTCGATTACATATAAGCGATATACCGCCACAGTCGACGCTAAAAGTGGAGAGATAAAGCTTATCTGGTTTATGTTTCCTCGCCTTTATGTTTACATACAAGCGAGAACTGCGTCGTCGCGCGTATGCTTATAGATGGTGCAAAATTTCGGAGTAAGCTTCTGACCTGCTGTTGCAGATTTTCTTGCTAATTTTTGACTCTCGCAAAGTTGCACTTGACTATTTCAAACAATGGTGACTGTGTATCCTAAAAAATATACAGGGTGTGCTCTTTGGGTCAAACTTAGTGAAAAGTGTCAAAGTAAGTCTACAACGCTTAGTTTCGAAGGTACGGGCCCCCAAACATTGACCCCCAAAACGTGAAAAATGTCACAAATGTGAGTAGGAAAAATCAGCTTGCTCATCTTGTTTAGACAATTCCAATACCCTCTCATCTTAGAATTCTAATGAGCCATTTCCTAGCAGAAGCGTATTATAAAAGGTAGAAGTGTGCAAGGACTGGTCAATAAAAGTTGGTTCAAAGTGACAAACAAAGAAGAGTTTCCAGTTAATGTATCATTTATTCGTACATGTACAAAGTTAGCAGCAGTTTTACAGGTATTGTTCAAAATGCCCACCATTAGCATTAATGTAAACATGTGCCCGTCTAACGAACGATTCTTGGACATGTTGAAAGATGCCTGGTGTGTTTCGCATTGTTTCACACCCTTCAAGTATTCGTTGTCGCAAGTCCTCCACATCACGGACTTCACTCTTGTACACCAAGTCCTTGAGATGACCTCAAAGGTAGAAATCACACGAATTCAAATCGGGAGATCTCGCCGGCCACGCAACTGGCCCTCCTCGTCCAATCCACCTCAAAGGAAATGTAGCGTCGAGATGTTCTCGAACCATACGGCTGAAGTGTGGTGGCGTCCCGTCGTGCATAAACCACATGTCACGTAGCAATGCTAACGGTATGCCCTCAAGTAGTTGCGGTAAAGTCTCTCTTAAAAACTCGAGATATACCTCGCCATTTAGTCTGGGTGGTAGACAATGAGCCCTAATAAATGTGAGCCGACAATTCCGCACCACACATTTAAACTAAATTGAACTTGGTGACTCCTAACAGTTGTAGCATGTGGGTTTACCTGACGCCATTCATGGTCGTTGTGATGGTTCAAAATACCATCACGGGAGAAAGATGCCTCATCGGTAACTAAAAGAGCGCGTGGGAGTAGATGAGCTTCAACTCTATCCACAAACCACCGGCAAAAGTCTAGTCGTCTAGGATAATCTGCAGGGTTAACCGCTTGCACCTTCTGAATGTGATACGGGTGAAACCATAAGTCTATTATGTAAGGGACCTTACATAATAGACTTATGGTGAAACTGATGCCCTTTTAGAATTCTCCATACTAAGACGTGATTGACGCCAAACTGTCGTCCAACTCGTCTAGTACTAGTTGATGGGTCATCCTCGAACATGGTAAGAACGTCTTGTTCTATGTCCTCGATGCCTTCTTGAAGATCGAAGATTATTTCGTGGTTGTAGTTGACCCGTGTCCCTCAAGCGCCGGTCAACAGCCTCATACGTTCGTCTATCCGTTACGCGACGTTGCGGAAATTGTTCCTGATATTGTCTCCGTGCCTCCATAGAATTTCCTTGCGCAAGTCCAAACATAAGATGCATATCCGCATATTCTGCATTAGTGTACGCCATTATGTCACTACCGGAGGTTTAAGCGACTCTGTGACTTTGTGAACAACAGCATCGTACTTTATACCAACCGACCGCAATTTTTACGATCTGAGAAAAATCTTTTCGTTTCTGATTGTTTTACGTTCACGTAAAAATCTTATCTGGCCTATGATACATTTTCTTGGAGGTGGTTTGCACAAGGAGGAGTATTCAGAAAGTGCAAGTTCTTAACCATGCAGATTATCTTAGACGCCAATTGTTTGGAGCTAGAAGTGAAGACCGTCACAATGACCATGAATGGCGTCAGATAAACCCACATGTAACAACTGTTAGGAGTCACCAAGTTCAAATTAGTTTTATGTGTGGTGCGGAATTGTCGGCTCACAATTATTAGGGTCTCATTTTCTACCACCCAGACTAAATAGCTGGCATATCTCGAGTTTTTAAGAGAGACTTTACCGCAACTACTTGAGGACATACCGTTAGCATTGCTACGTGACATGTGGTTTATGCACGACAGGGCACACCCGTGCATAAACCATATGTCACGTAGCAATGCTAACTTTATGTTCTCGAGTAGTTGCGGTAAAGTCTCTCTTAAAAACTCGAGATATGCGTCGCTATTTATTATTATTGTTTGGGGAGAGGGGGGCTCACGTCCTAGCACCGATGCCAGAGGCATATTGTGCACCCTCATATTCAGGCCTTGAAGAGACCCGTGGCCGAGGCGTAACGTAGAATTCGTTCCACCGTTATGGAAGAGACCCGCGAGGATGTGAATCAAAGAGATCTAATCTGAGTGGGGCGAAGTAATCGCACTCACACAGTATGCGACAGGGAGTATCTTCCTTCTCCCGGCACAACCAGCAGATATGGTCGTCAGCAAGGTCCATCAGATGGAGATGAGTATTTAGCCGACAGTGTCCGGTCAAAAGACCGGTGGCCGGCCTAATATCCCACCTGGTGAGCGCAATAAGGTCCCTAGCCCGAGACCTGCAGGGGCCATTGACAAACAGTTTCGTCTGTCTCTGGCCCTCCTTATTATGCCAGAGCTGATTTTGAATGACATTCAACCTGTCATGCAGGCTTCGTCTAGCGTACCCGTAGGGGATGGGGACGACCGGCGCCGTTCCCAAGAACTTGGTCTCCGCCTGCTCATTGCCATGATGTCCGCTATGCAGCGGCACCAGTACAACTGGATCCTGTTACGGGACGCCAGTCGCACAAGCATATCAAGACCAGTTGAGAAGTGATCTGACACTGGTTCAGCGCTTTCAGGGCGGCCTGACTGTCAGAGTAAATTCTCGCAGTCCGTCCGGTATACCCTTTCTTGAGGCAGTAGTCCGCGCAATAACAGATCGCGGCAATTTCCGCCTGGACTCTCTGAGAAACCCACCCTTGTGCTTTGGCAGTAGTAGCCGGCATCAGCGCCGGAATCAGTCGGTGAACCAAATAGTTTCACTCCCGGTAACAAGAGGCAGCAGGTTAGTCCACTCGGTCCGACTGGGAAAGTGGATGCTGAACGGCTTTGTAAAATCAAAACTGGTAACGGTTTTGTCAGAGCACATCGTCAGCGATGGCTCAAGTGCAGCATACTCCCGGAAGAGCTTAGTATGGCTGTGATCCCAAAGTCTGGGTACCCAGCAGCCATTATTTTAGAGCTTGTAGGCCCCTGTGGCAGCCTCCTCCTCAACGAAGAGATGAAGAGGATGCATGTCAAGGAGTATCTCCAGGGAAACAGTCGGGGTCGATCTCATGGCTCCCGTGATACCAATGCAGGCCAGTCTTTGAAGCTTGCGCAGGTCAGCCTGCGCCGCGTCTTGAGCCGGACCCTCGTCCACCAGACAAGCGCCCCCTAGGATATTATGGGTCTAATGATCCCGGTGTAAAGCCAGTGTACGGCCTTGGGGTTGAGGCCCCAAGTTTTTTCCGACAGAGTTCCTGGTTCTCCAGAAAAGCATTTTGGCCTTCTTGATGCACTGATCAAGGTGCGGCTTCCATGTAAGTCTGAAATCGAAAGTCACCCCCAGGTATTTCACCTCAGAGGACTTTGTCAGGACCTGACCAAAAAGGAGATATCATTGCATAGGTCTTTAGTATTCTTCCTCGTAAAAGGAACAAGGGCAGTTTTGCCAGGATTAACAGTGAGATTAACCTCCCGGCACCATTGCTCCACATTAGAGAGAGTAGAGCTCATAAGCGTGGCGATAGTTGCCGGGAATTTCCCGGTAATTACTATCGCCACATCGTCCGCACACCCGAAGCACCGGCAGTCCCCTACACCGTCGAGCAACCCCAAAAGCTAGTGTACCACGAGACTCCACTACAGGTGGGAGAGAACTCCGCTCTGAGGGCAGCCCATGCTGGTGGTCACCCCCAGAGAGTCTCGAAGTTAAGGGCGCAAGCTAGATGGAGTGCTTCTTTATCCCCCTTTGTCCTCCCGCTCTTGCTCTTAACTTTGCACACGCTAGCTTGGGTCCTCATCAGTGCTCGGAGGTGAGAGCTGGTAACCACTACGTTGTGTGGGCTAAGTGGATGCGCGCCCTTCCCAAGCCAAGGTGCGTCGCCATTTAGTCTGGGTGGTAGAAAATGAGGCCCTAATAAATGTGAACCGACAATTCCGCACCACATTTTTAAGCTAGATTGAACTTGGTGACTCCTAACAGTTGTTGCTTGTGGGTTTATTTGACGCCATTCGCAGGGTAATGTCAAGGACTAGGTGTACAAAAGTAAAGTCCGTGATGTAGACGACTTTAGACAAAGAATACTTGAAGGGTGTGAAACAATCCAAAACCTGCCAGGCATCTTTCAACATGTCCAAGAATCGATCGTAAGACGGGCACATTTTTGTATTAATGCTAATGGTGGGCACTTTGAACATTACCTCTAAAACTGCTGCAAAAATCTTGGTACATGTACGAATAAAAGAAACATTAACTGGAAACTCTTCTTTGTTTGTCATTTTTATTGACCAGTCCTTGCACACTTTTACCTTTAATAATACACTTCTGCTAGAAAATGGCTGATTTGAATTCTTAGATGGGAGGATATTGGAATTGTCTAAACAAGATGAGCAAGCTGTATGTCTTACTCTATATTTTTGTCATTTTTCACGTTTTGGGGCCCGTACCTCGAAACTAAACGTTGTAGACCCCATGTTCTCTGATACTTTTCACTTAGTTTGACCCAATGAACACACCCTTTAATTTATGATATGCTTATCAGAAACACCCTGTATATGCATTGCAACTTGAAATTGAGTTTAATCGATATGAGAGATTTGGTTTTAATTGTGTAGTTCAAACAGAAATTTTACCAGAAATTGAGCTAGTGCATGGCACTCAACCTTACTAGGGTGTCTTTGGGCGTAAGTGCCTAGATCGTCGCGCTCTAAACCTGGATAGGAAGATGGTTTCGATACCTTGGACTTCATCTCATGGGATACATGTGATTCGATGAGACTGAGCCAACTTCCAATGGAGAATTAAAACATAGGATACGACGCGCGTTTGGTGAAATTACAACGGCAAATTTGGCCTATTTTCGCGAGAACCTCGCATACAAACTGAAAATGTGTCGTTGCGTGAACGGATTCCATTGTGATCAATTTCTTTAGTAATTAATATAAATACTTTAAGTAAACAATTCACCTCTTTTTCACGCTATCAACCTTTCAACACCAAATAGTGGGAAAAATACTGTTTTCAGTGGAATAATACTATCCCATAGATGTTATTGGCCACAAATACTGAAGTCATCCTGTATAAATAAAGTGTTAATTAACAATGCTTTTTTTAGTTGTCATTATGAAAACTGACTTATCCAACGCGAAACCTTACGAGAAAGGAAGGATATTATTGAAGTACGTCACTTTTTTAAAAGAAAATTGCAGGGTAGAATTTTTCGATTTTATCTGAAAGAGCATACGGTGTGGAACAGATCAGAGGAGCATTATTTTGAACAAAACTATGCTATACCTCAGACGGAAAAAGTGTCGGTATGATAAATTTCAGACCTATGACGCAGAGTATTAAAAATTTAAAAGATGAATGATGGATCTGATATCACAAGTATAGTTATTATTTGTCTTTCGAGTATTTGATGGCATTGTTGTCTAAGCCATTGGGGATTCCAATAATGTACATTATCGTGGCTTCCAGTACCAACCCTAGGAAATACTAGACAAAGGATCTTGTTTGTGACATATGTGTCGTATTGTTAAGTTGCCGTCTGGGCGAGAGCGGTAACATCGTATAAAACATACGTACTTGTAGACCAAAAAGAACTTGGTTTTAGCATGGTA
This sequence comes from Phalangium opilio, assembly GCF_054372755.1. Classification (NCBI taxonomy): domain Eukaryota; kingdom Metazoa; phylum Arthropoda; class Arachnida; order Opiliones; family Phalangiidae; genus Phalangium; species Phalangium opilio. The sequence goes on along the minus strand of NW_028324151.1, from coordinate 14,821,519 downwards.
GACTGGAGAAAAGGTCATTATCGTCGGATTCACCAGTCAGAATAGTGTATCGTGTCTATACATTCAGCTTAAGCGTATTTTCACTTTCCGCGCCAATCAAAATGAAACAGATATTTCCCGCATCCACTTTTCAAATCCGCAAAAGCTCGAAACCACGTGACGTGACCAATTTTAGCCAGAAAAAATGAATATTTTTGGGCGGCAAAATTTTCTTCGTCTGATCGTTGCTATTTATTTTTAGTTTTAGGTTATGTGAGATGTGATTGAGTATAAAAAATAAAGATTTGAGATTTTATGTAAATGAAAAGCTGCCCAAAACCGCACGATCGGGAGGATAAACATTACTACGCCCAGTGGCCACTGGTATCTAATATTATATGCACTCTGGATTTTGAAACTATACAAATTATAGATAGTTTTCACTGTTCGGAACTAAAGAAATGTGCTCACCATTTTCAGCTTTAACTTCAGTGCAGTGTTGTCAGGCCTCTGTGAGCCAAGTTAGTCAAGTACGGATTAAAACTGAGCTGGAACCCTTTTTCTCCTCTGGGGTGAAAATTATGTATAGGCGTGTTATTTCATAGACCAAGGCTTAAATTATTGACGCCCATCAATGTTTCATAGTGTCCTTCAAATATTCTATTCCTAGAATTGGGTGAACCCACCAACTTTTCTTTGTTTAGGTTCATGTTGGAGGTTTGCCGTTTGAGATTTAAAACAAGCATTGTCAGTATCTGTAATTTCTTTCGTTGTAACAATTAAATTAAGACGACAACGAGTTTGTTTACCTTTCAACATTGCAATTTTGTTTTGTAAAATCATTTCGCTAGGTTACTCTCATCATCTGCTAGGACAATGCGCAAGCTTGAATATAAATGTGTATGTAGCGGAAGCGGAAATGCAAATTTTCTAGGATATAAAAACCCGTGAAATTTAAACCCTTCTGCCAAAATTGTCCGCTACTAGCGACAGTGAGCACAAAATTCGATTTGTGCTCCCTGCTAGCGAGCACCTTAAGCCAAGATGACGACAATGCTGTAAACTTCTAATGAACGACTAATACCAAATACCCACTGAGGCATTCGTTCATTAGGTAACCTGGTAGTTTTCGCAAAAGGGCCTAACGCTTAAGGTGCAGTTAATAATTTAAAACTATGCCAGTGTACGCGGTTCCAATTTGAAATATTGCTAATTTTTAATGTTCTTTAATTCGGATTAAAAGAAAGCTTCTAGCTTGAACTTTTATTATTTAAGCTTAAGCGTATGTATCATTAATATTGCGTCATTCTATTAGACTACCACTTCCACCAGGGGCGTTAATTTCTCTTTTGGACGAACATGAAAAGTGTAAAAACGATTACTTCCATGAATTTGAGGTAAAATTTATTTTGATTCGTGCTTTTTATTAGTGGTAGTTTGCGTACTTATGCTTCTATTGTAGGTGCTTTTCAATAATTTTCCTTTGACTATAGGGCTATTTTGATACGAAAGATGAGGGTTACTTGGATGAAAATGGCGGATTGTACGTTGACGGACGGGTTGACTGTTTAATGAAACACGGTTCAATTTACTTGGCAGCGCAAGCTGTTGAAGAGGTATTCAATACGTAAAGCGAAAGCAGTTCTGGTAATAAAAATACATTTACTTTATAATTTTTTTCTTATTGTTCAGGCTGTGATGAGTCACCCAGAAGTTTCCGAATGCGTAGTGATTTCGACTCCTAATTTAATCCTTAAAGAAGTTCCAGTGACTTTATTTATGGTCAAAAAGGGTGAGATTAACTTAAAATTTAAATAAAATTCCTCAATGAATTGTTTTAAATTTTCTTAAGGTAACAATGAACGCCATGAAATAATTTCGGAAGAGATACTAAAACTATTGTCTAAACAATTTGGTGAAGCGGTGACATTTGGTAAAATAATCCCTGTCAAAGAGTTACCTCGAACACCAACTGGTAAAATTAACAGACCTAGTATAACAGCTCTAACCAAAGGACTAAATATGGTAATTATTAGAATTTTTTCTTAAAATAACACCAACAGTATAAATAACACGCATTCATTTCTAGTCAAGTGGAGTGGAAAACCCTGAAGTTTTAGCAGCCGTCGGTAATGCTTTATATGAAGCTGGTTATGTCAAATTCAGCGAATAATTTCAGATATTGTTAAGAAAGCTTGAAAAATTTCATGTAATTTTGAATAGAAGTAAAATAGTTTAATAATTTCACGAAACAATGCAGGTCTATGTTATTTCTGTAATCAGTGAAAATTGGTGGAATATAATAATCGTTTTATAATAACTTTTTATTGATTCATTATGTCAAAGGTACGAATATTCGGGAAGTCCTCATATGAGCTGTTCCCGTAATACCGGTTCTTATAACTGCGATTTTCCGAAAACGCAGTTTACCCGCAATGGCAGTTCCCTATACAGCGGTTCTCATAAACGCGGTGTACAGTTACATCAATTCCCTACAGAGAAGTACAACTGGGATATGAAAAACCATATTCGTTTATGATGGTGATATTTGAACTACAATATTATTAGGTTAGGTTTGGTTATTTGAACCCCCAATATTATTGGCCAGGTAAAGTTAGGTTGGTCTATTTGAACCCCTTTAGTATTAAGTCACGTAAGGTTTGCTTATTTAACTAGAGGAGTGCGAGTAGTGGGAAATCGAGTGGCCGATGGTACTGTGAGTTGTGCTTGCTTTAGTTGACCCCTCGCAAAGAAGAAATGGATTAGCCCAACAAAAATTAGACTAGGCCTAGTTTAAAGAACAAAGGGACTTGCATATGGGTAAATGGAATCGTCGAGTAGTGTTACTAGCCTTTCGGAGGACTCGCGAGTACTCGCAGATTTCTAGGAAAACAGATTGTGAGTTCGAATACTCGGACTCGCATGCGAGTACTCGCAAAGGCCTAATTTTAACCCAATAGTATTAGGTCAGGTATGCTTAGGTTTGGTAATTTGAACCCCAATTGTATTAGGTGTAAGCTTTAATTATTTGAACCCCAACAGTACTGGGTCAGGTAAGTGTAGGTTCCGTTAATTTAACCCCAATAGTATTAGAACAGATTAGGATCTATTACTTAAAATTCCAAATTCCAATAGTAATAAGTAAGGATATGTTTGTCTATTTAACCCCAATATTATGGGATCAGATAAGGTTAGGTTTGGTTTCGTTATTTAAATCTCATTAGTATTAGAATAGGAAAAATTAGCTGGTTGGGGTATGTTAAGGAAAGGTTAGAGTATAATGATCCAGTTGTATTAAGTATTTCTCAAAACCTTTGTTAAACACTGCTATTTCTCAAAACCTTTGTTATACACTGCTATTTCTCAAAACATTTGTTATACTCTGCTATTTCTCAAAACTTTTGTTATACACTGCTATTTCTCAAAACATTTGTTATACACTGCTATTTCTCAAAACAGCAGCCGCTTTTCTAGGTCGCTGTTTGGTTTTTTTGTTTTTTGGAATTGCTGTTGCTATACTAGACAAATAATAAAATGTAGGGGTATTACCAAAAGCGAATAAGACTGCACACTTATAGTGCATAACCATAGCCCAGGAAAGCTACACGATATACAGTGTGGAAAAGATCAGACTAAAACCTTCCTTTGTGGACAACCCCCAATACTGCCAACGGATGAAATCACCATACTGAATTATACAGGGTGTAAATAAATGGTGGGAATTAATGTTTTGTTTTATGCAAGTGACAAGGTACAAAAGGAATAATGGAGAATATGCTTGAATGCAACAAAAGGTTTTAAAGCACAGTCCTACGATTTGTCTTAAAACTTGGGCATCAAATTACAACCCCTAATCTGTCACATCGAACGTAAATGTTCAATGTGATTACCATTGGGGTGGAGGCACTCATCAAGAAACATGTGTTGCTATACATTTACAATGACTAAACTCTTGACGCAGGAAATACAAGTAAATGTCTTCAGTGATTTTCTCATCGAGAAGAATGGCCCGATAACTCGGTTTTTAAGAATGCCCACCCAAAATTTGATATTCCATCGCAATTGATGGATCGTGGAAATGATGTCGTAACCAGTGAGAATTTTGTTGGATCCACTATGTACGTTTGCCGGTTTACCGTACCGTCCCTGTGAAATGTAGCCTCGTCAGAGTACAGCACCTTTCTAAAATAATAAAGGATCGGCTTCAATTAGGCCTAGTTGACGTAAAGGTCTTGCCGGATTGGGTAATCCTCGTAAACATCATGTTCAATTTGTCTTGGTTGGCATAGGTTGGCATTTTTCTAAGACACGAGACTAACTAATGTAATTCGATCCTAGCTGCAACGTAACGACGAGCACTTTTCACAACGGTCTTTTTTCTCGGTGCTATAGGCAACTCGGACTTTCTGCTTCAAAGTTCTTCCCAAAGAAACCTTTTTACCTCTCCGAGTGACGTATGTCACGGAGAGGTTCTGTAACGATCGTGTGTGTGTGTGTCTGTGTGTCTGTCTGTCTGTCTGTTGTTACACCCACGTGACCGCGTTCGCAGTTTCCAAATCGGAGCCAAACGAGTTCGCCATTTCCGAACTGCTTTCACAGTGAGTTCTCACACCACCTTCTTCTGGTCTTTGTCCATCCCACAAGGCCACCAGTCGGTACTTACTGGCTTCTAATCACCAACATCTTTTGGTCTTCGTCCATCCCACATGGACACCAGTCTGTACATACTGGCTTCTAAACACCACCATCTACTGGTCTTCCGTCTATTCCACATAGACACCAATCTCTCTCATTGGCTTCTAACTCCATCGTCATCGCTTGGTTTAAGACATTCGCGACGATCAGCTAGAGTTACGAGAAACGTCTAGCCTCCCTAGGGTGGGATGTCCATCAAATGGTTTCGCAATTGCGGTTGTTCTTGCTTTTAACTGTAGTTTGACACCCTTATATACTACCTATTTGAGTAAGGCGAAGCAACCGGCGTATGCTTCATTTCAAACGCCAATATTAGTCAAGTCTCTCAAGAATGTTTAATTCTTCTTTATCAAAACGATGTAACGCTCAATAAGGCGAACAATTAACGAAGAAAATATTTAATATTAATTATATTTATTTTAATATTTAAGATAATCTTGTTTCTCAACTCAAAATTAATACGGAAAGAGTTAAAAAGCAGTCTATGTTTTTGTCTGTGTGTGTCCGTCCATTGTTACACTAGTGCGTCGCGTTAGCAGTTAGCCTTGTGTTGATGTGTTAAGAAATGATACAGAACCTTAATATTCCCTTTTTCCAAAATATAAAGTGAATATGTGGAAGTATTTTTCGTAATTATGACGCATTTAGTACTTTTGTAGCTTTAAAGCTCTGTTTCATTTTGATATTCCAAAAATTGTTTTTAATATTGTTATTTGAAATGGCTGTTTATATATTACTTAAGCTATACTACATCTGTATATAGAATAATCCTTGGTTTAGTGATTACATGAAGAAAGCTAAGTTCTAGACTCCGGCGGGTACATCAATTTTATCTGCAATAGGCTTAGTGAAACAAATAGTAAATAATTGAGGCCTGAGGTGAAGTAAACTTTGGGCTTTGATTTTCGTGTCTGAAATGAAGAGACATCAACGGTTCAGAGTGAGCCGAAAGTTAAATACACTTAAATAATCAGGTTAAGATTTTATAATAGAAGAAAAGATCATGGTGGCAATTAAAATAGTAAAAGGGCCAATGGTAAACGGGTAGTAGCTACAGACTTTTTTCTCTTTATGGTGCGCATTGACTATTAGTGCGTCTAGCTACAATTTAGCTTTGGTGTTATTTAACGTTAACATTCATGTTGGCAAACTAAGAATATTGATGAGGTGAGACGAGACGATAGTGTTTACACTGCAAACCGGTTGTGAATTTAGCTATCAGAATAAACGGTGAACAGCTGAAGCGTAGACTTCATTTCCTGTTCTTTTCCCCATTGACTGATTCCATGTGTCCAAGGTTTATCCTTATTGGATGTAAAATGTCGTCTTCTTTACTGTATATTCGCTATGCTTGGAAAACTGCTTCAATATTTCATAAATTTTACTTCAAAAAAGAGAAATAATTCCATATCTAGGTAAATAAGTTTGTAGTAGTAGACCTCTTGACTCGGTCTCGGAGAGGTAAAATTTTGGTTTTCCCAACTTGTTTTTCCCTATTTATACCAAATTAAAGGTTAGGGGTGTTTTAATATTGGCCAACCATTATTATTATTGTTTCTTTACCGTTTTTGAGCCTTTTAAACACGCGTACTTTTACAGTTGAATCACTACAGACCTTGTATTTATAACGGGACCGGCAATACCGCAACGTTGAGCCTAAAAACCAGGATGGTAAATGTTTGGACCTATGGGAACATATAGCGGTGTCACGTGTCGAACACTAAAGCGACCTTCAACACAATAAGCCCAAGAACTGCTCAACTCGGCAATCTTTGATCTTGATCCGGTCCCTTTTGATATACAGTGTTGTAGTGTAGCATCTAAGTAGTAGAATTACAGTAGTTGGTCTTGTTTCCTAGCAAAATGCCAACCTATTTCAACCAGGACAAATTGGACAGGATGTTTATTTTTGGTGAAGGTCGCGGTAACTTTCAACTAGCGGCAGTGCTTTTTGCCAAACGCTTTCCACACCCACGACATCCGGTGCGAAGCACCTTTACCGGCATTGGCGAGCACCTTCGTGATTTCGGTAGTGCAAGATCGTGAACGTAGAAGAGACTGTACAGTCTATAATAAGGATAGAGAATTTGACATCCTAGTATGTTTCATGCCAGTTTCATGCTAGTATTAGAGCGGTGGAGCAAGAAGTTGCACTAAGCTATTTTACTGTTCTTGCCAGTTTACAAGGGCATCACTACCGGTATTATCATACCCCCTACATCATGCCTAAAACAGCAAGACCTTTGTCTTACCATGCGTGAACTAATGGAAGCCGATCCATTATTTTTGAGAAAGGTACTTTTTTGACGAGGCTAAATTTCAAAGGGATGGTAAGGTAAACCGGCATAACGTACATTACAGGGCTCAACGAAATTATTCTCATTTTTATACGAGGCTAATCTTCGGAGTCAGATTGTGAACTTCTGGTTAGTTGCAGGCCACAATATCTTAAGAGGTGAATTTTGTGTTTGAAGGTCATCTACAATTGAAGCCTAATTACAAGTTAATCGGTTAAGTAGAACCAGAGTTATTAAACGTTTTCTTGATTTTGTCCGCCATTTTCCAATATGGCGGAAATTCCACCAATGGGAGAGTGTGGAAGACCACACCACGTTAAAGAGCGCCCAAAAATCTATAAGATCTGAACTTTTCAGCTTTGTTTCAATTTGTTCCGGGTTCCCTCCATTTTTGGGCTAAAATGACTGTACTAAAAGATCAAGTACGTTGTTACAGCCAGGGGAGTAGAAATGGGAGTGGAGATATACTGGCGTCCTACTCTCTCTTGTGGCTCACCACTGTCCAGGAATGGTCCATTTTCTTCTAAGAACTACATTTCAGAGCTAAATTCATAACCAAAAAGTAACGATACTTTTTAAATACGTTGAAAAATATTTTGCGTTAAATGAAATTTTTGTGAAAGAAGAAAAAAAGCATATTTTAAAAATAATTGATGTTTTATGATATGGCCTTTGAAACTGAAAACTATAATGTTTTAGCCAATTAATTTTCAAAACATATATTTTACTTTTCTAAGGCTTTGTTGTCAAAGGCATGTTTTATTGGTATGTTATCGATTGGGCGTGTTATCAAAACAGCATTGTCCAAAACGGCTTTTTCATAAACGCGTTTGCCATTATAGCCATTTCTCGTTTCAGCGCATTTTGATTACAGCGTTTATATCTTGAGCGTTGTTTCGTATTGTTGAAGGTATAAGTATTAGAGCTCGGCATTATCTATCCATTATCCACGTTATTTTATCCATAATCCAGAATTATCAACAGAAGTTGTATATTAAATCGAATTATGTCCACAACATTTATCTATAAATAATCGATTATTCACTAATTTACGGATAACGGATGGATAATGCCGAGCTCAATTAGTATTGATTTCAGCTTTAGGTTTGAATTTTAATGATTGTCAAACAAACAGTTTCGTGGTCTAGTGTGCTAATGCGTTTTAATGTTTGGTTGGGATGGATTATTTGAACTCCTATAAATTACCTTCCACCTTATCCAAAATATCCTCCTATTAATTAGCTGCCACCTTTTCTAAAATATTCTGATATTGATTAGCTGCCACCTTTTCCAAAATATTCTGATATTGATTAGCTGCCACCTTTTCCAAAATATTCTGATATTGATTAGCTGCCACCTTTTACAAAATATTCTCCTATTAGCTGCCACCTTTTCCAAAACATTCTCCTATTAATTATCTGCCACCTTTTCCAAAATATTCTCCCATTAATTAGCTGCCACCTTTTCCAAAATATTCTCCTATTAATTAGCTGCCACCTTTTCCAAAATATTTTCCTATTAATTAGCTGCCACCTTTTCCAAAATATCCTCCAATTAATTAGCTGGCACCTTTTACAAAATACTCTCCTATTAATTAACTGGCACCTTTTCCAAAATATACTCTTATTAATTTGCTGCCACCTTTTCCAAAATATATTCCGCGAACCAGTCCATAACCTGAGGATCGCAAACGGTTATGAAACGCTGTAGTGCTAAACCGCTGGTTGGGAAAATAGCGCTAGATTGAGAAACGCGGAAACAACAACCGCTGTTTTGGGAAATAGCGCTGTATTGAGAAACGCGGAAACAGCAACCGCGGTTTTGCTTCCACGCGGTTTTGCAAACCGCTGTTTTGGGCACCGCTTTATTCCAAAACGCTCTTTTGAAAACCGCTCAACTACCCGTGAACCTGTTTATTAGCTATGGAACAAGAAATTTAAATTGAAAACTTAAAATTTGTTTTTAGAAGATCTTTTATTAACTCTTTATTTAAATATGGGATCGTTACAAAGTATAGGGTTTTAAAGGTATTATAGGATCAGTGGACTCCTATTTAAATCGAAGTTTTATTCATTTTTCAGTAGAATCTTGGAAGTATTCCTTGATTTCAGTTTCCGTGGCTTCCTTTTTACTTTTACCATAACCGTAAAATATATTCTCATTGTAAATCTTATCTTTCAGCCTGAAAGTTCCGTGAAATTTGTCCCATATAGCCAAGTTGAAACCAAAATTAACGTGAAAATACCTTGAAATAAATAGGCAATAGTTTTTCGGTTTGTTTTGTAGTTAAAGCATAATCTAAACAGTAAAATTGGCTTAAATTTATCTGCTTAAAAATGTGGGTTACAATATTCCCTAAACAGACTATTCTATTAGTTACACACAGAGAAACTAACACACAGGGGTGAGTTAGTTATTTCCCATCGAGCCAAGACGCAACGCATACGGAGCCTGAGTTTACTACACGCAGCACCTTTGATGCTACCCAACTCGCATGGCCAGTATGCCTTTTCTTCTTACCCGCGAGTGAAATTATCGAAAGATGGACGCCTCTCCTTCCGTGTGTTTGTCCCTTTTGCAGTAATTATAGGAATGGTCTATTTATTAAAGGAAACTTCCTATCTAAATTTCATTTTCTCATTTATTTGATAGAGAATTTCAAAAAATTAGTGTAGTTATATACATGAATCTATACAACAATGAATATATATCCGTATGCTATACCTCTTCTAACCTGTCGATTTGATTTGTGTATTCGCTTAAAAGCCTATGACGCATTTTGAGTAGTTTAAAGACAGGAGGAAGGTGCCTATTGAGGGTTATGGCTCCCGGTGGTAGAAGCGCTAGAGAACCAGGGCCACCGGAATTTTGAAGGAAGACTTCTAAGGCGCCATGTTTCGAGCGTCAGCGAATTTTATATTTGAGGCATCGTTGGGGGCCATTATCTAACTTTTCAAGCGAGTTATCGCAAGTGATAACTATCGCCTAAAGGTTTGGTGTCAACCTTGTGTCGTCTACGAGTGCGCGATATCTAAATAGGTGATTAGTCTTAGGTGTCATCAAACCTTGAACGAAAAGCGGCGGTTGTCCCGCGAATTCCCCTCGTGCTAATAAAAAACAAGGTGGGCAAATTAAAATTTTACCGTTTTTAGTTTTTAATGTGCTAAGGTTGTATATAGCTCAACAACGATCTAAGGCTATACAGTGCAACTCTAAAGTTACGAAGAGTGCCACCTCAGACCACCTTGGTGCCACATAATCTCGAGAATGCTTCTGCCCAATTAAATACACGCGAAATACAGTGACCACGACACAGTGAGGTTCCATTTCTAATTTAGCATACATTTTTTCTCTTTCCGTAAATCGTAGAAAATCAACACAATCAGAAACAAACCCTTACAGTAAGAAATTTCACAACGAGAGGAATTCGAAAGATATAGACAAATATTTTTCGTTCGTCTTTTAGAATGTAGTAAGGGTTCCCACTGGAAAGACAATCTGACGTAAAGCAGAAACTCGTGGTTTCAGCCGTTCCGCATCCGCACGCGACTCAGTGGGGATGATATAGGAACGGAATTAGACAGATCTTCTCCCGCTGGGAAATTTTTAGAACGCACTACTATACGTTTATTTAAATAATCCCTATTCTCAAGCTGTCGATTCTATTCAATTCAATACATCCGAAAGTGAGACTTTTAGCACTGTTAAAGGCTGCACGTCGAGAGGCTATTCACTCATATTTTCTTTTCGTGTATAACAATTATAACTGAAGTAAATTTATTGCAGTAAGGGATATTTCCACTAGAAATATCTCGTTTGAATTACGGTTTGTTTTCTATAGAATAAAATGCACAATAGTAGCTGGAGTATAGGAACGATGTGGCTTAAATATGAGTCTAGACCCTCTTGTTCGAAATATTAGAAAACAAAAACGTTGGTGCCTCAGTTACTGCTTGCTTTTAGCCTCTTGTTCAAACTTGGGAAAGAAGCTTCCACCACAGGATTAGTATCGTCTTTAACTAAGCCCCACCCAAATTTTACCCAGAGGCTAGACGGGGTATTGCAGATATATTCATGGTATTTTATATCGAAACCAAGTTTCCATCTAAATACAATTAATTAGATTAGAGAGATATTTACATCTATAGGAATAATTTTAGAGCCCTGTTCACAAAAATGGCTAACGCAAAACTTGATTCCATATATCTTCTTTAATAATATAAATGGATTCCATCAAACGCATTAACACGTAAAACTATGCCATGCTTCCCTACGGTACTGCTACACCTCAAATGGTTCCATGTACAGCCAAGTTTCATATGAAGTTTAATTCAGTTTGTTTGTTCGGCTGTCGCAGGGTACGCCCAAGCATGCAGTTCATAGGTAATAAAATTATTTAATTCTTGTGCGCGATAGCCAAATGACAATATATTTTATGTAAATAAACTGTATAAAATTGTACAAAACTCTATACAGTATAAAATTTGGCTGTACGTAGTACGTACACACATTTTCGAAAGTCTTTGTCCGCTGGTTGTTTTTTTGGAAAATTTTCAATAACACAAAAACCGTTCACCGCAGAAAATTGATACTTGACAGTATGATACATTATATAGTTGTCCATCAAACTAGAACCAATTTAAAGGCATTAGTTTAAAAACGTGCTAAAAATTGAAATTTCCCAAATCTGAAATAAAAACTTTTTAAATATAAATTTTAAGAGAAAATGAGAATGATTTTTGATATCAGCTGTATCGATTTAAATTTAGAAAGGGTTTTAGCAGAAGTACGTAACAGGTGCCTGGGAGAGCTACACGATATTCTCTAAGCTCCTAGGAAAGAACCTCCCCTTACGCGGAGGGAAATGGTTCAGTAACGCGGCTCCTTCGGATCCATCCGATCCTTCCGCCTAAAGAACCGATTTACCACGTACCTAAATTCGAGAACTACTATAAAGACTGAGTAGGGTGTCTAAAATATTTTTTAGATAAAACAATTCACAATACCAAAGATTATTTGGGAGTAAGGCGTTAAAATGTTATCAATCTGGGTAGCTTTTGCTTGGACTATTTAAGACGCCGTGCATCTGTTTTTCAAAGAGATATTTTTCTGTTCTCGCCGTTACGGCAAGCCCGGCCGCCGGTAGCTCGAGATGCGCCACTCGGCCTCAGCCAATGGTGGGCAAATTGGCGAACTTCTGAAATGCTTGTCACTCTCACTCTATGAATGATAATTCTATTAACTGACCCTTCTCACTCTCACTCACAAACTGAGAGTGAAATCACGGGAATTTGAAAATCTCACTCCGCGAGGGAAAGTGGGCGCGCGCTTCCGATTTCCTTCATTGCCAGAGAGTGAGAGAGTAGAGAAAATATTTGTTCACTCTTTTTAGAAGAATGAGAATAACTAAACCTATTAATGTTATGACTCTCTCACTCAGTTTGAAAGGCTTTGAGCTAGGGATTTTTTAGCGAGTGAGTGAAGTCTTGTTTTAACATGAAATGTTTACTGGGAAAACCTGGTTTAGGAAATCTACTAGATGGAGGTGTTTGAATAAGAAAGAATCTCTAACGAGGGAGTCGTCACTCAGGGTTATAGCGTACAACATGAGAAAGCTTATTGTTCATTAAGATGATTTGAATGACTTTGTTTATTTTGATGATTTGAATGACTTTGTTTATTTAGATGATTTGAATGACCTTGTTTATTTCGATGGCAATGATAATTTTAATAATTTTAACGACCTCGTTGATTTGAATTATCTTGTTGATTTAGATTATTTGAATGACTTCGTCGCTCTGAATGGCTTCATTGATTTGAATTTTTTGACTTTGTTGATTAGGGCTCAGATTAATAACCCCTATCTGAGATTAGGGTTATTTGGATGGCAACAATGATTAGGATTATCGTGATGACTTTGTTGATATGGGATATTTGAACGACTGTTGATTGGGTTGAAATTGTAGATTCGGATTATAGGGTTGAAATTGTAGATTCGGATTATAGAGTTGAAATTGTAGATTCGGATTATAGGGTTGAAATTGTAGATTCGGATTATAGGGTTGAAATTGTAGATTCGGATTATAGGGTTGAAATTGTAGATTCGGATTATAGGGTTGAAATTGTAGATTCGGATTATAGGGTTGAAATTGTAGATTCGGATTATAGGGTTGAAATTTTTGATTAGGATGATTTGAATGACTATATAGATATTTGATTTGAATGAGTAGGGTGATTTGAATGCCAATTGTGATTTGAATAGGTCATTTGAATGACTATGTAGATATTTGATTTGAATGAGTAGGGTGATTTGAATGCCAATTGTGATTTGAATAGGTCATTTGAATGACTATGTAGATATTTGATTTGAATGAGTAGGGTGATTTGAATGTCAATCGTGATTTCAATGACAATCGTGATTTGAATGGGTTATTCGAATCACGATTGTCATTCAAATGACCCATTCAAATCACGATTGTCATTCAAATGACCCATTCAAATCACGATTGTCATTCAAATGACCCATTCAAATCACGATTGTCATTCAAATGACCCATTCAAATCACGATTGTCATTCAAATGACCCATTCAAATCACGATTGTCATTCAAATGACCCATTCAAATCACGATTGTCATTCAAATGACCCATTCAAATCACGATTGTCATTCAAATGACCCATTCAAATCACGATTGTCATTCAAATGACCCATTCAAATCACGATTGTCATTCAAATGACCCATTCAAATCACGATTGTCATTCAAATGACCCATTCAAATCACGATTGTCATTCAAATCAAATATCTACATAGTCATTCAAAGTCATTTAAATCATCTTAATCAACAATATAATTCAAATAAACGAAGTAAAAAAAATAATTCATATCACCCCAGTCATCCAAATCACTTAAATAAGCTAACTCATAAGCTTTCTCATGTCGTACGTTATAACGCTAAGTGACGACTCCGTCGTTAGAAATTCTTTCTTACTCAAACACCTCCATCTAGTAGATTTCCTAAACCAGATTTTCTCAATTCCCAGTAAAAATTTCATGATAAAAGAGGACTTCACTCGCTCTCTAAAAATCACTTTCAAACTATTATAATTTTCATTCTCTGAGTGAGAGTGAGTGAAGTTCTCGAATTTTTTATATTTAAAAGTCCTAAAGAGTGATTTCGTCTCGACTCATGAAAGTCACTCCCGACAATAGAAAGAGGCATTGGTGAAAGAAACCTTATCACTCTTTTGGAAAAACATTACTTCGCGAGAGTGAGATATTGTAATTCGCGTGTATGATTTCTTCTCATTTCGCCCACGCGGGAAAAACATCCGAATGTTGCGCTCTCTCTTGTCGAAAAAAAAATCTCGCTCGTGCGGCTCCTCGACCCTGAGTCGTCGGCTGATTTTTCTCCAAGGGAGTGTTTTAGTCGTGAATGTGTATGTTTTAACAATTTAACATTAAATCATGGTGTTTGTGTCAGTACCGAGACAAAAAATGCAGGAACTCAATGCAATTTGCCGATATTGATAAAGAATGCTAAAGATAAGAGTTGTTATTGTGACTTGAAACCAATTATACAACTGAGCTAAGTCCGATCCACTGATCTCTTAACTGTTTTCTTAACCGAGGCTACTGAGCCAAATATTCGGCTGCTTAAATAGCTTCGATATCATGAGCTAGCTTCCACTACACGCGCGGCCGGGGAAAAACCGGAAAGAAGAGTAAATAAGATTTTCGTTCACGTGGCGGCCGCAGAGCGTCGCATATAATTGGGAAGCCGGCGGCGCGGAAGAAAACGCTGGAGTATAAAAATTAATTGTGTGAGTAGCTTATAGGGAGCTAACTCATGACTACACCTATCTCTGTGTCTCTCTTATCGTGGTCCATTAATTCTACACTTGCTTATTCATTGTAACAGTATTTAAATTCATGATTTCTCCCATATTTAATGTCATAATGATGTATTTCAAATAATTTCTAGCCAAACACTATGACGTATTTCAAATAATTTCTGGACAATCACTATGACGTATTTCAAATATTTTGTAGATAATCACTATGACGTATTTCAAATACTTTCTAGACAATCACTTTGACGTGTTTCAAATAATTTCTAGACAATCACTATGACGTATTTCAAATAATTTCTAGCCAATCACTAGCTTGATTACCCATACACTCTTAGAAATGCTTTCCAAAATTTGGCCTCAAATTACAAACTCTATTCTGTTTTGGCCCTTTACATAACCCCATAAGAAGAAATCAAGTGGGGTGAAGTCAGTAAATGTTTCTAGCCACGGAATTGGTCCACCTATATACCAATTCAACGTTTAAGAAAGTGGTCGTTCAACCACTGACGAGCATGGACCGTCCAATGTGGTGGCGCTCCATCCTGCTGGAACTCCAGGTCTCCAATCACTGCTAACGGCAATTCGTCTATCGATTCACTAAAGTCATGACCCAGGAAGTCCAAGTAAGTGTCTCCATAGTGAAGGGTCCGATAATTCGGTTTCCAAAAATTCCTCCCAATTACACACCTACCTGGTGTCGTAACAGTGAAGATTTTCATGGGCCCAGTAATGTACTACGTTATTCCGGTTCACCATACCATCCCAGTGAAATGTAGCCTTGTCAGAAAATAGTACTTTCTTTCAAAATAATGGATCGGCTTCAATTAGTTCACGCATGGTAGGACAAAGGTCTTGCGGTCTTAGGTATCCGTTAAGGCTTGATGGTAGGTGGATATGATATAGCAGGTAGTGATGCCTTTTTAAAATGGCTTAGTCCAACCGCTCTACTACTAGTATGGGGATAGGCTTCAAAACGTGCTAGGATGTCCACTTCTCTACCATCATTACATAATCTCCAATTATTCCTGGTTGGATTAGGCTGGCATTTTGCTAAGACACGAGACTAACTGCTGTGCCAGCCTATTCCAACTGGTTATGACACCATTATCATTAATTGCGATGGAAGGTTAATGTTTGGGTGGTCATTCTTGGAAACCGAATTATTAGGCCATTCTGCAATGAAAACATCACTGAAGACATTTATTTTGACTTCCTGCGTGATGAGTCAAACGCAAATTTATTGCAAGACATTTGAAGGCGTTTTACTCAGTAACTAGCAAAACCCTCTATGCCAAACTATCCAGCGTACCTGGAAGTTGGACAGGTGTTTTAAGGAATTGAAATCAGGAAGAGTTTCCAGTCCATGTAGACACAAAACCCTAAACATGTAAAATATCTTCATGGTTTTGTTCTGTAGAAATTGAAGCGTTTGTCAACTATCATATTGAATAAAACAATGCTTATTTTGAGGTTATTCAGATTACTGAAATGTTTGAAGCCTTTCTCTTTTGTTAATGATATAAAGTATGCAGTTTCAAACAAATTGCTTAACGAATTGTGATTGTGCATAAAAAACAAACAACCACGTAAACCACTTATTTACAGGTATATAAGATCACAATTACTTTAGAAAATACCGGTGGACCTTCACATGTGTGGGTTATTTTTGACTTGAAAGTTTATGACTAAACCTAGTATTCTGAATATTCATGGACAAGTGAACGTGTTGTGAAGCTCGGTGATTGACAGTAAAATTTGCGACTACTACTAAGTTAATTGAAATCTACTAATTCGTCACATGATCAGAAGTACAGGCAAAAAACCCTGGATGGGATTTTCTAGGTATTTGGGTAAAAACGTTTTGAATTTCACTAATGGTGGATCTTAGATGATTCTAAATTTTATAAGAATTATTAAATATACAAAGAAACGCAAGACACTTTCTAAATATTTATAAATGTACACCGCTGATATCGCAAGTCATTGTCATTTTCTCCTAAAGTTTATATTTAAGAAGTTGCACAATTTCAGATTACCATAAATTTCCCCTTTTTTTGTCACGTGGCTTCCAATTGGGTCTTGTTCGATGGGAAACCGTACTATGTATCATACTGTCAAATATCAATTCTCTGCGGTGAATGGTCTTAGAGCTAATGAAAAGTTTCCAAAAAAAAAAAATAACCATGAACCAAGACTTATGAAATGAGTGTATATGATTCCCTATTTTCTTACGGTGTAGTAGTACCTCGGATCATTCTTTCAAAGCGAATGTCGGCTCTAGTAGCACCCATAACATTCTGGCTTATCATCTACACACCAATTTTATCTTCTCAAAGGCAGGAACCAATCAGAACTGGTCCACCGAAAGTAAACTCCACCCATCGACTAGGGGAGTTTTGTTTAAACTAAACCACAGGCCACAGCCGATACTTGCTTTACTAATATAAATTATACGACTTGCTATCGTTATGGAAAAGGTTTACGTGTGGAAATTTATTTATAATGTAATTAAATTAATTTTCGGTTTTAAGCATTTGAAATAACAAAGACTATATTACTGATGATGGTTATCGTGGAATGTTGTTGAGGGCTGCCAAGGCCAAAAGGCATCCAATTTAACCCCTGAATGGTCAATGATACTGTAGTAGAACATGTAAATAGTGTTTCCCACGAATACACCTATGAATTCAAAATGAGAAAGGTTATGACACAGTAAAAACCCAACTTAAAATATGTCAACATCATGCAATTGCGAAAGATAATAATACAACTCTAAAGGACCAGCTCCTTTTTAGCCACAGACTGTAGTTCTGAAAGTTGTGACGCAGAGGTCACCCGAGAAAAAATGGAAAAAAAAAATTTATATCTCACCTACAACCTAGACGCAGGTATATCGCTAACGGTCCCCTGCGGTGGATGATACAACTAATAAACTCATCCTAGTAATGTTGAAACTTATTGAGGAGGCCTTTTATACCGATTCGCGGCTAATACTCACTAAAATAGAAAAGTCTAAAGCCGAATTTGCACAAGACACTTTCAAACCTTTTTAACCGTTATCGAGAAGTCGAAATGGAAAATTCTGTTCAACATTGGGAAAATGCAATTATTAGGACTTTCCACTACAGTTCAAAATGGTTGCAAAGTGTCTAATGTAAACGCAGCTAGCGTTTAGGTGTTTTCCCATTGGGTAGAATCCCATTCGACCGAATTTATCTGAAATATGATTTTAAATCCCACCGTTTGTGCGGTTACTACCAATTGGGAATTATTCTATTAGGAATATCATTATTTGGTCATAATGCTAAAAAATACTACGTTAAAAATAAATTTAGCAAAAGGAGCTTTCGTCTTGCTTAATGGTTTTGATTATTAATGACATTTCAGCATCTACGTTGTAAAGTGTAAGTTTTATTTAGGGTTAGGTTAGATTTGGTTTGCTTCGGTTAGGTTTGGTCTGGTTTTTTTAGGTTAGTTTTCAATAGAGCCTTGAATTAAACTTTTGATTTGACCATTGCAATATCAGTATTCATATAGGAAAGATTATTGATAGACATATGCATTAAATCAAAAATGTTTTTGTTGAAAAAAAAACTAAGAAACGCATTTTTAATTCCGTTTGTAAAAACTTCATTAAAGATTTTCGTTAAATAGCATTGATAATTTTATGATCATAAAACCGCATATTTTGTGTATATTCGGTCCAACGGGAGTCGTTCCAATGGGTGAGCAGCATAGATTAGACTAAGACTTAAAATACAAAACGTAAACCATATCAAGTTACATTATGGGAGCTAGCTCAGAGCCTTGCCGGGGCCGAGAAAAGAGTTTGAGGCATTCAAATAAGGCATAATCTGCATCCAGCCTCGTTTTCAATTGTACAATTATTATTAACACTTGACGAGAGACGTTTGACTGGTTTGACTGAGAGAATTTAACACACAATTCTCTCAGCCCGTAAAATGCCAAGTTGGTACCTGTGAGTTGTATTACTACCTGGTGGTAATTGGGATCCTCTTTATAGGATTCTTCACTCTTAAGAATTTTGAGAAAATATTGTTAACAGCCACTAGACAAAACTACCGATAGCACTTAATTAAAACATGAATTAAATGAAAGGAATGAAAACTAAGGTGCAATCACTCCCAAAATACATAAAAATTATAGTCATATAAGTAGGAGAAGTGCAGTGAAATAATATTTATTGTTATTTTTGAAAGAGATAGTAGTACCTAATTACTTTCATAGATATTAGTTGTTAAAAAAAATTAAAAACTGTTGTCAAAACCGTATGTACTTCGAAATTTCACCTAACCCACAAAACTTCGGTTTCAGGTGATAGACACATCAAAGTTTGTTTGAAAATAGCCAATGGGACAACGTGCTACAATGAACGAAATAGTGTTCGTTCATGCATGGACTGTGGTTTTTAGCTTTGGCCTAGGCTTATCAGCCGGCAGATGGCGCAAGGATTGTTCAAATTTCATTGCCTCTCAGAATAGGAAAAGTAAAATATTGCGTGTGTCACTATCTGAACAGTAGCGCAAATGCTTTTCGTGATCTGGTGCGAAGATGCGAATAGACGAAGGCGCGAACACGCGAGCGCGAACCTAATGTGGATAAAGCTTTAGGGGCTACTACCTCTTTTAATAATAAACAAGTGAAAATATTAACGTGCTAAACCAAGACACGACTTCTATGTTTCAGTCCATTAAGATCTTAAACTAAAATACTAAACACTCTAACTGACATAGAACCTAACTGCAAAGCTATTGTGCCAATCTGATCCGCCTCTGGCTCTGATGCTGGGATAATACCTTAAGTTTATATTATCCATACGTTCGACACTGGTTAACGTTGTTGAAACGTCAAAATGTTTCGTAAAACAATTCTTTTCGTGAACACTAAAAACGGGACTGCAAAACCTTGTCTAGTCGATTTTCGAATTAGCTCTCAGTAAGGCAGTAAAATTACAAGGTTTAGGAAGTGCCACACTTATAGAATAAGTCAAGATTCTTACTCCAATGTATGGGAAAGGCAAAAATGGGCAGAAAAGTGCATGCTTCATACGTCAGGAGTTCCAAAGGATGCATCGCCGTCGCTGAAAATGGAGTTGGTTGTTTGTAACGATGATGCATTTTATGAACAGTACGGTATACTACAGGTAAGTGCATAAACCGATGCGCGTAGTACAGACTAAGATCCTATGGAAAGAACGTAAAATTTGTGATTAATTAAGAGGGAGGACAAAACAAAGCATTCGTTTTTGCAACCCAACCACATTGAGTAATAGGGAATACAAGTACTAAAACACTCTAATGATGTCAACCTATCTTCATCCTTAGAAATCCGTACGCTTGGATTCCCTTTGTAGCAAAATAAAATAACAGCATGAGTGAATCATATACTAGCTCCCTATAAGTTACTCAGCCTAATGCATCCAGCATTTTCTTCCCGCCAAAAAAGTGTTACCTATATGCGACCCCCAGTGAGAGAAAGTAACACTACTCTCGGCGCTTACGTATTTCTCGTAAAAACCGGAAAAGGGGATCAACCAATGAAAGTTTGAACTAAAAGGTAGTATAAGCAGACGACGTTTTAGAAATGTTGTGATTGTTTGAGGACGGTTCAAACTTCACAGTCGTATTACCTCTCCGTGTGACGTAGTCCAGGAGAGGTTCTGTAACGGCCGTGTCTGTGTGTGTGTGTGTCTGTGTGTCTGTGTGTCTGTCCGTTGTTACACCCACGTGACCGCGTTCGCAGTTTCCAAATCGGAGCAAACGTGTTAGCCATTTCCGAACTGCATTCACAGTCACGGAAACGGCTCCTCTAGTTGAGTTTTCACACCACCATCTTCTGGTCCTCGTCCATTCCACTTGGACACCAGTCTGTACATACTGGCTACTAATCACCACCATCTTCTGGTCTTTGTCCAACCCACTTGGACACCAGTCTGTACATACTGGCTACTAATCACCACCATCTTCTGGTCTTTGTCCAACCCACTTAGACACCAGTCTGTACATACTGGCTCCTAAACACCACCATCCACTGGTCTTCCGTCTACTCCACATAGACACCAATCTGTATCATTGGCTTCTAACACCACCATCCACTGGTCTTCCGTCTATTCCACATAGACACCAATCTGTATCATTGGCTTCTACTCCATTATCATCGTTTGGTTTAAGGATATACGCGGCGATCAGCTAGGGTTACGAGAAACGTCTAGCCTCCCTAAGGTGGGATCGCCACCAAAGGTTTTCGCAATTGCGCTTTTTCCTTACTATTATAATGGAAACGAATCGTATATATACCCCAAAATTTGAAGAAAGCGGGCAAGAGGGGTACCCTTCACTTTAAACGTCAATATTAGCAAAGTTTGAGATGATAATAGGTATAGCTTTATTTTAAACGATTTAACTATTATTAATGTTAATTATTGAAGATTAAAATAATTAAAAATAATTATATTTATTTAAATATTAAAGATAAACCTCTCGTGCAAAGAGAGAGATTATCATCGCCTCCTATATCTACCAAGGCCCGTGCATTGTGATATATTTCATTCATTGCCTCCTATATCTATCAAGGTCCGTACATTGCGATATATTTTTCAAAACAACAACCAAAATGGGAAGCTCCTCTCAGAAACATAATAATATCTTTTCTCTGTATATGAAATGAAAATATGGATAATATTGCGCTCCTTCTTTAATGGTATCAATCCTTGCCTGTCTATTAATATTTTACGTAGGAGTAACTAGAGAGCTGCAACTCCGTGGAAGAACTCCGAAACCCGCTGGGTTCCGCGTTTAAGCGATGGGAACTCCAGGAGTTGGAAATGTTTTTCTGAGATAAAATTGGAGTTGGGTGGCAGTGGAAGTTTTCGTGTGCGGAGTTGGGAGGAAATGGGAATAATGATAATTATAATTGCGAAGTTGGGAGGCAATGGAAAATTATCTTAAAACATGGAAATCTACGGAGTTGGAAAACTTAAGTCTGGTAAGTGGTATTGCTCCAATTTAAAAGCGGACTTTAGCGTTGTTTGTCTTCAGAAGCTTCGTACGAAATTCTATTTTCACCCGTAACCCCACGTGACACGTCCCCTCAGTGTGTCTCTCACACAATGAGGCCGCGGGCGCTTTCCTTTTCTCTTAAACCCATTGACAAGAAGAGTCTCCTTTCTAGCTTTGAGGCATATTAAAGTAAGGCAGTAGGCATATTGGCAGGCACAACTAATAACAGAATGGACTCTAGTGTTAGTATTTCTTGATTCGTGAAGTTTTCAAGGAAGGAGTTGGGAGGAGTTTAAGAAATTTTAATTTTCATGGAAGGAATTGGGAGGAGTTTAAGAAATTTTAATTTTCATGGAAGGAATTGGGAGGAGTTTAAGAAATTTTAATTTTCATGGAAGGAGTTGGTAGGAGTTTTACATTTCGCTTGGCGGAGTTCTGCGGAGTTGAAACTTTTGATTATGGCATTGGGAGGAATTGGAGTCATTGTTGTGTATTGCCTTGGAGTTGGAAGGAGTTGGAGGTTAATATTTTCATTTTGCAGCTCTCTAGGAGTAACTTCTTAGCGAAGTCTAGAGAGGATAAACATAAGCGAGATTGTTTCGGAAAAAAAAAATACTGCTTCCACTAATGGGTTTATACTCCTTGTTACTGTTGTATAGAGTAATCATGGTAAAAGCTTAAAAAATTACGAGGACAGACCTTTTTTATCCTCTTGTTTTTATTCTTAATAAGAATATAAAACATTTATTTTGTATCAAAAAATATTTTTTGGTGCTAAGATTGCTTGAAAAAAATTCAAACGGTTAGGCATTGGTAAAAAAGACAAATGATATTTTTCAAATCTAATGACATAACGCCCACCTAGTTGAAAATAGCCCTTTTTTATCCGCGGGAGCCATTCTTAATGAGAATTTCGATGCTAGTAGGTTGTCAATTAAACTACCGGTATATTATTGTTGTTGGAAATTGGATATTAAGTCAAATTAAGTGGTTGTAAAGAGCCAGCAGGTTTTTGCCGCTTCTTTTTGTGAGTATTTGATTTTTGTATGTAAAATGGAGGAAGATAATGTTGAGAGTAAAGATGAAATGCGGAAGCGCAAAGCGCGGGAAAGGATGAGGGCAAAAAGATCAGACCCTGAGTTTAAGAAGAGAGAAAATGAAAGGAGAAGAGTTTTAGCAGCTCAGAAAAAAGCTAAGGTTGAATGTACAGGTTCTAAAACGTCTAGTACTTGTACTAGTTTGCCCATTACTTCTATTGCGCCGTCAGTTGGTCACGATGGTAGTAAGGTTGAAGGTACGGTTTCTAGTATTTCTAGTCCTAATTTGTTAGTTGGTTCTATTGCGCCGCCAGTTGGCCACAGTAGAATGAAGGATAATGTATTAGACGGAAGTACAAGTGAAGTTGCTGAAAACGTAGCGTTAATTACTGCCGACGAAGCGATGAATTTAGTTAGTAATATTTCAGATAGTTCTGTAATGGTAGCGAACGGTGAACAAGTACCTTCTACGTCTCATGGTAATGTTTATCCGTTAGAGAGAATGAGAATTTTGAGACAGAATGAAGAGTATAGAATGAAGGAGGCGCGATCAATGGCGAAAAAGCGGGAGAATGAGGCTTATCGTGAAAGGGTAAATCAGGTTGGCATACTTACCAAGAGAGTTAAAAGGTTTGATGAGTGGTATAGAGCAAGCGAACGAGTAAAGGACCAGTTGAGTAAGGCTAGTAAACGCCAAGATACAGAGTACGTTGAAGCTGAACGTGTTAGAAATCAGTTGGGTATGGCTAGTAAACGCCAAGATGCAGAGTACGTTGAAGCTGAACGTGTTAGAAATCAGTTGAGTAAGGCTAGTAAACGCCAAGATGCAGAGTACGTTGAAGCTGAACGTGTTAGAAATCAGTTGGGTATGGCTAGAAAACGCCAAGATGCAGAGTACTTTGAAGCTGAACGTGTTAGAAATCAGTTGAGTAAGGCTAGTAAACGCCAAGATGCAGAGTACGTTGAAGCTGAACGTGTTAGAAATCAGTTGGGTATGGCTAGTAAACGCCAAGATGCAGAGTACGTTGAAGCTGAACGTGTTAGAAATCAGTTAAGTAAGACTAGTAAACGCCAAGATGCAGAGTACGTTGAAGCTGAACGTGTTAGAAATCAGTTGGGTATGGCTAGTAAACGCCAAGATGCAGAGTACGTTGAAGCTGAACGTGTTAGAAATCAGTTGGGTATGGCTAGTAAACGCCAAGATGCAGAGTACGTTGAAGCTGAACGTGTTAGAAATCAGTTGAGTATGGCTGCCAGTCGTGCAAATGTGGAGTTTAGGAACCCTGAACGTTCTAGGAATAGATTGTCTGTGGCAGAAAGAAGAACAGATCCTGTGTTTATAGAGCAGACGTATTTTGAAAGCATAAAAGAAGGTCCAACGTGGCCATGTGAAGGGTGTTCAAATCTTTTTTTTAAAGCATCGGGTAGCTTAGTTCAGTCTAGAGTGTTTTTGGCAGTTCCTGGGATTCACGGTCGTGAATTGGGTGACAAAGTATTTTTATGTAGTGCTTGTAATAAAGCTGTCAAGAAGAACGAAATCCCCAAGTTTTCCAGAGAAAATGGATTTGAATTTTCTGAAGTTCCGTCAGAACTAGTTAATTTGTCTAATTTGGAGGAAAGGATGATTTCACCACGAATACCTTTTATGCAAATAAGAAGGTTGGGTTGTGATCAACAAAGGGGGATTAAGGGAAACGTGGTCAACGTTCCTATAAATGTCGAGTCTACAGTGTCAGTGTTACCACGGTTACCTCGTGAAACAGATACTGTTCAAATTGAGTTTATGAGGAGAATGCAATATAACACACCATATTTGTATGAAACTGTTAGGCCTAAAAAAATGCACGAAGCTCTTAAGGTTTTGGTGAAAACACCGTTGTATATTAAGCATGGAATATCTGTAAGAGTCGATGTATTGGATCCAATTCCAGAAGAACTTGAATTTATTGTTGACGAAAATGACCGTCAGTTAAATCAAGATGATATATTAAGGGAAAACCCAGTAGGGTCAGTGAATTTAGCGAACGAAAATGATAGCGATGATATGTGGAATGAAGTCAATGAAGCTAACGAAGTTAATTTATTACCAGTTGGGAATCAAGACACGTTGTTAGTGTCATTGTCCGATTTCCTTCCGACTAACACCATGCATGTTAAGTTTGCTCCTGGTGAAGGTCAAACGCCAATGTCTTTGCTCTATGACGAGGACGCTGAGGAATTGTCATTCCCCAGTATTTATGTCGGTCAGAAGAGAAACCTTAAGGTTAAAGGTAGGTTTGGGGATATTGCCAAGTGGGAGCTTCGTAATGTTGATCGACGTTGTGCCAAGAATGTCTCAAAATTGTTTTACGCTTTTGTTAAGTTGGAAACAATGAAAATTAGTGAATCTATACAAGTGTGTATGAGAAAAACCAAGAGAAAAGATGGCTCTAATTACACTGCTGGGTTTTTATCGTCTGCTGGTGCACTCGATTCAATTGTTAAGCAGGATGATGGTTTTAGAGTATTAGAAAATTTGCAGTCCTCGCCTTCATATTGGCAGCATAGGCAGAAAGAGTTAATGGCTATGATTAGGCAGCTTGGTACGGCTACCTTTTTTATAACGTTTTCAGCTGCGGAAGGCAAATGGCCTGAGCTTTTGAACATACTGAGAGTGACCTCAGGTCAAGAACGCTTAGCGGATAATGAAATTAGGAATTTAAGTTTTTCGGAAAAGGCTAAGTTGATTCAGAATGATCCTGTTACTTGTGCTAGATATTTTGACCACCGTTTTCGGGCTCTGCTTAAAGCTTTGCAAAAACTAGGTCCCCTTGGTGTTATTGAAGATTATTACTTTAGAGTTGAAATACAGCAAAGGGGGTCTCCCCATCAACATGGGTTGATATGGATTAAAGATGCGCCTAAGCTCAAAGATGATTTGTCGAATGTTAAAGAGGTAGAGGACTTTATTGATAAAGTTATTTCTTGCGCTGGTAAAATGAACGATGATAATGGGGATTTGTTAACGTCTTTGCAAATGCACAAGCATACGACAACGTGTAAGAAAAAGGTAAATAACAGTTCAGTTTGTCGTTTTGGAATTCCATTTCCTCCCATGCCTAGAACTATTGTTTATGATCCGAGTTTAAGAGAACCCGGTACTCTTGACGAAGAACTGAAATGTAAGAGGAATTCCAAAAAATTGAATGAACTTTTGCAATCGAAAGAAAAGGAATTTTGGGTAGATAGTTTCGAGGAGTTGTTGGCAAAGTTGCGAATGAGTGAAGAGGAATATATTAAGGCAGTTACGTATGACATAAAAAAGAAAGTTGTTTTATTGAAAAGACACCCTAAAGATACTAGGGTTAATCCGTACAACCCGTGCACTTTGCGCCTTTGGCAAGCGAATATGGACATTCAGTTTGTACTTGATCCTTACGCTCTGGTTATGTATATTGTGTCTTATATAGGAAAATCTCAGCGTGGAATGTCAATGCTTTTGCGTGAAGCTGCTAAACGAGCACGGTCAGATAAATGTACGGTAAAGCAAAAGTTGAAAGTGATAGCAAATCAGTTTTTGAATGCGCACGAGGTAAGCGCGCAAGAAGCGGCATATAGTGTTTTACAAATTCCAGTCTCTAGATGTAGTCGAGCCTGTATTTACGTTAATACAAATTTGCCCGAAAATCGAGTCCATATTCTCAAAAGCAAAAGTGAGCTTGAACAGTTGTCAGAAGATAGTATGGACGTTTTCGCTTCTGGAATGTTGGACCATTATGTTCAAAGGCCAGATGATTTAGAGGCAGTAACGTTAGCTCAATTTGCGACGTGGTACGAGTTTTCCAAAAGTCGTAGAGTTGCGAAAACCCAAAGTCATATTGATGACAGTGAAAACCTTGAAGTTCAATGTGGTAAATGGTTGAAACTGAAAAATGATTCAGGTTTTATTAGAAAACGTGGTCATTCTAAAATTATGCGGTATCGGAGATTCAATTTAGTGAAAGAACCCGAACAGTATTATCGTGAGCAAATAATGTTGTTCTCGCCTTGGCGCGATGAGAGTAGGGACATTTTGACAAAGGATCTGAAATCAGAGTATGAACTTAAACTTGAGATTATAAAGGAATGTAGAAAAGAATTTAATAACGAAATTGACGAAGCGGCCATTGAACAGGCTGTCCGAGATTTCGAAAGTGAAGCTATTGAAGCTGATCTTACTAATATTCAGCCTGAATTGGAACATCGAAATGAAATAGATAGATCTTTAATTGTTGAAGATTCTGAATTTCTAATTAATACGGTTCAGGAGTCTATAGGAAATATTACCCGTGATATTCTTGATGGTAATGCGGAAAGAACTATTGCTCCGTCAGTGACGTTAGTCAATGATTCTGAGTACAATGTACTTGTTAGAATGCTGAATGTGAAACAAAAAGAAATATTTTATGAAGTTCTGCATCATTTAAAATGCAAGGAAACGCCTTTACGGCTATTTGTTACCGGTGGCGCTGGTGTTGGAAAAAGCGTTTTGATAAGTGCCATATTTGAAGCTGTTACTAGATTTTACAATAAGCAGCCAGGGTCTAATCCCTCGGAAGTTAAAGTTTTGCGATGCGCACCTACGGGCAAGGCTGCCTTTAATATAGGTGGCGCTACTTTGCATAGTACCTTTTGTCTACCGGTTAGTCAATTTGCCGGGAATATTTCCAGGCTAGAAAGTGAAACTCTTCACAATTGTAGATTGGTGTATGGTCAAGTGAAATTGGTAATTATTGACGAAATATCAATGGTTGGAGCCAAGGTTTTTAACCGAGTTAACGCGAGATTGCAAGAGATAATGGGTTGTCCAGATTATTTCGGTGGTGTATCTGTACTGTTAGTTGGAGATTTTAACCAACTTAGACCAGTGCGCGATCATTTCGCTTTTCAAGGTCAAAGTGATACTGACAATCCCTATGCGGCGTTAATTGGTAACCCAGTATGGGAAGAATTCCAGTTTGCAGAGCTTGAAGAAATTATGAGGCAAAAAGATGACAAAAGATTTGCGGAAGCTTTGAACAGAATGGCTGTGGGAAGTATGAATCAGGATGATATTGACTTTTTTGTAAGTTTAGAAGTGAATAGAGAGCGTGTACCGCCAAAAGAAGCGATACATCTTTTCCCTACTAACGTTGAAGTGAACCAATTTAACGAAGAGATGCTTTTAAACATGAATACGGAAAAGTCTATTTCCGTTTCAGTAGATGTTGTAAATGGTGATCTTACTAGCGAAGTTAGAAATAACATTCTTTCTCAAGTTCAAAAGTTGGCTACGTCTGATACGTATGGTCTGCCTAAAGAATTAACGCTCGCTTGTGGCGCCAGATACATGATGACTAACAATGTTGATACGTCTGACGGACTTACAAATGGGGCAACAGGTTGGTTAAGAAAAATAGAGTACGGCAAAAATAGGCTGGGTGAACAAATTCCGTTTAGGGTATGGATTGAGTTTGCTGATGCTAATGTTGGAAAGTTGTTGAGACAAAAGAGTCATGGGTTATACGAGCAGAATAACTTTAACAGGATTTGGACTCCTGTCGAGAAAGTTACTAAGGCATTCAGTAGAAAATGGAGGCAAAATAATGTTTCGGTCTCTAGGAAACAGTTTCCTTTGGTCATTTCTGAGGCTATTACGATACACAAGAGTCAAGGTGATACGTATTCGTCTGTAGTAGTGCATTGTAATCAAAGAAAGAAATTAGAGAGAGCTCATTTATACGTTGCTTGTAGTAGAGCGAGAAACGCCTCTGGTTTGTATATTGAGGGTAAATTTCAAGTTCCAAATGCGCCTAAAAACAAACAAGTTGAATTGGAACTTAAAAGATTACGAGATACGAAGAGTATTGCGTTACCGTTCTTGAACGAACCGGTTTATATTTATGTTCACAATGTGCAGTCGTTAAACGCACATTTGGAAGATATTTTAGCAGACACCGTAATAAGAAATGCCCAGTTATTATGCTTTGTTGAAACGTGGAAGAAAGAAAATGATGAGTTTCATGTGCCATCGTTTAGGGAAGTGGGTGGTATTTATCTGCCAAGAACGGCACGTAGAATTGCATTTGGTTCTTCCATTTATTTAAAAGATACACCAGAAAATGTAGTTAACGATTTGAATAATAGGGTTTTACGAACCGATAGACCTTTCAGAAATTCGCATGTGGAACGTTGCTGGTTGGATGTTTCCATTGAAAGTGAACCGATGACTGTTGTTTTGTTGTACAAATCGCCTGGAGCGAGTTTGAGATCAGTTTTTGAGGATTTTAACCCTTTATTCGATATTAGATATGATGCCTCTATTCCGACAGTTGTTGTGGGAGATTTTAACATAAATTTTTTTAAAAGCAAAACCGCGTTGAAAATGTTCTTTGATTCGTTTGATATGATTCTTATGCCTGGTCTTGAAGAGAAAGTATCAACTGACTATCATTGCCAGTTAGATTTAGCGTTCGGAAACAAGCTTTTCCGTGAGAGATACAAAGCGTGTTACAGAGACACGTACTATTCATATCATAAAGGTATATGTTTTTTTAAAAGGGAATAGTTTTGGTGACAGTTTCATCTGCGAAAGCCCTGTAAAGTCAACTGATATGTTGTTTTCTGATATGTGTGTTTATTAAAAAAGTTATGGCGTCGTATAATAAACTGTAGTTGTTGGTGAAAGTCCTAACCCTAGAAGCTTTGTATAATTACCCGAAAGGGTAGGAAGTCCTGGTCCTAGAGGCCTTGTATAATTACCCGAAAGGGTAGGAAGTCCTGGTCCTAGAGGCCTTGTATTATCAGCCGTACTGATTGGTTGATAGAAATCCTAGCTCTAGGAGCTTTGTAAAGTTGTACGTGTTTTTTTCTGATATGTGTCATTATCAGAAATTGTGGCGTCTTATATTAAGCCTAAATTGTCGGCGGAAGTCCTATAATGAAAGAAAGTGAAAATGTCCTGGTCCTAGAGACCTTGTATAATTACTCGAAAGGGTAGGAAGTCCTGGTCCTAGAGGCCTTGTATTATCAGCCGTAATGATTGGTTGATAGAAATCCTAGCTCTAGGAGCTTTGTAAAGTTGTAAGTGTTTTTTTCTGATATGTGTCATTATCAGAAATTGTGGCGTCTTATGTTAAGCCTAAATTGTCGGCGGAAGTCCTATAATGAAAGAAAGTGAAAATGTCTTGGTCCTAGAGACCTTGTATAATTACTCGAAAGGGTAGGAAGTCCTGGTCCTAGAGGCCTTGTATAATTACCCGAAAGGGTAAGAAGTCCTGGTCCTAGAGGCCTTGTATTATCAGCCGTAATGATTGGTTGATAGATATCCTAGCTCTAGGAGCTTTGTAAAGTTGTGTGGTTTTCTGATATGTGTGATTATCAGAAATTGTGGCGTCCCATAATGAAAGAAAGTGAAAATGTACCAAATTGAAAACGTATGAAATTGAAAACGTATGAAATTGAAAACTTGTGAAATTGAAAACTTGTGAAATTGAAAACTTATGACCCGAAAGGGTTGCTCAAAATGGTATTTGCACCTTTAAGAGAGAAAAACGCATGACCCGAAAGGGTTTCTCAAAATGGTATTTGCACCATTAAGAGAGAAAAACTTATGACCCGAAAGGGTTTCTCAAAATGGTATATGCACCATTAAGAGAGAAAAACTTATGATCCGAAAGGGTTTCTCAAAATGTTATATGAAGCAGAGAGAGAGATAGAGAGAGAGAGAGTTGGTAGTGTTACCTTTAATAGACAATTGGCAAGTATAAGGTAAAATCACGTTTGAGCCACGCAGTTTATAAGATCTATCACTATTGTAGAGAGAGAGGCAGAATTGCTAGTGGTATCACAATTGACAGAGTTTACAGGATTTATTACCATTGTAGAAAAGGATCGAAATGATGAATTACATTTTAGATCTCTGTGACGCAAGGAATCGCACCGTAAAAAATGATCGTAAGCAAGTATTTGAAAATTGTTGGGGTAAGATTGCATAATGTATCATGGCTTTTCACTAATTGCATTATCTACAGTTCGCTTACCATTCACGGATGTTCAGTTTTCGGTTCTACTTCCAATATGTGTAATCCTGATTCGTTCTAGCGACGGGAGCATATAGGAAATGTACTGATCCTACTGAATGGTCGTTAGTCATCCCCTCTCTCGTAGTTAATCGTACAATGACATAGCTAACCAAATCGATTACGATTTTGGTTTTCAAGGTAAATTTCAATTATGCTTAACCATGTAGGTGAATTGTTTTTCGCTTAATTTCTATCTTTATATCCATTTTGTTTTTCAAGCTAGAAATTGGTGAAAAATATCTAAACCTTTAATTGTAGACAAAACTCCCGAGTTGGTGAAGATGAGCGTTATTGCATCCATTCTTAGAAAGGGTAAATGGTGTCATTGAAAACCTGTTTCTCAATTAATAAACTCCATTCTTTACAAGGTTTGTTCTAAACGTTTGAAAGCCTAATGAAGCATTACGTTTATCAATCTCTCCACATACGTGAAATTCTGGAGACGTCTTTCATTCTCTGGACAATCGTTAAAGTCTACTGAGCCTTTCATTTCGAAAAAGCATCGCAATCTTTTAATACGACGTTGTGTATTGAAAACAATTATGATAATGTTAAATGTTGATATATGTTAATGGTTTTTTCCCCATGTGGGTTTTCCCAGAATCTTTTTTCCCACGTACAAGTGGGTTTTTTTGATTCAAATTAACTTTTAAGTAGATTTACTTGTTGATCGTTGTAATGTAAGTTAGAGAAAGGGAGCATTTAAATATGATATACTGTATAAAAGAAATGACAAGTGTTATGTAGAGTTCGGGGGTTCATATCCCAGGTGTGAGACACTGATGCAGGCTTTTCACGGATAAAGTTGGATTTCCAAGGTTGGTGAATCCTAGAACTTCCGTGGGAATAACCTACAAGTGGTGTTATCATACGGGATATGATACTCTATATTAGGTGTGATTCACAGATGTGGGTTTTTCACGGATAAAGTTGGATTTCCAAGGTTGGTGAATCCTAGAGTTTCCGTGGAATTACCTATATAGGGTGATATCACACGGAATGTGATACTCTACATTGCAAAATATTAAATACTTCGTCGCTAAGTTTGATGTTTCAGAATCCAGCTGTGATACACAGATGCGGGCACTTCACGGATAAAGTTGGATTACCAAGGTTGGTGAATCCTAGAAATTTCGTGAAAATGCCAACATATAGTGATATCACAGGGGATATGATTCACGATGTTATTGTTAGGTTTAGAGAAGTCAGCGCTTAAATAAAATGTTTATGAGTTGAAAATGGACGTCTTAATTACCGTGGTAAACACTGAGCAGTAGGCCTATATAAAAATGTAACCCTTATGTTAAATAACCTTGAAAATTATTTGAGGAAAGTTTTAAGACGTCTTAAGAAAGGAAATAAAGTATTCTCGTGTAGACAACCATAGCTGCTAAACTGCAATAGTAGTCTTTCCATTCCAATAATAGTTTCTCTGCTGCTTGGCTGGCCTTTTGTGTTGTCGGTATGTAAAAATAACACACCTGGAAATTTATCGGACTCAAGTAGTTATTTTTAGTAAAATTCCTAGCCGTGGACTAAATAACCTTCAGCGATACTCGAACATAATAGTTGTTACGCCTATTTCTAATATCGCGTGAGGCCTAATTGAAATTTCAAGTGAGAGTAAATAATTTTCACCTCAAGTTTCACTCGAGAGATGGCGTTTTATACGGCTATCCCCAGAAAATCGTGGTTGTCTGCTCGATAATTGTCACTTCCGCGTTTTTTCGTTAAGCCTAACCCAGGGAAGTGGATCTAGACCCTAATCGGGTAAGAGGGGTACGCTTCAATTTAAACGTCAATATCAGCAAAGTTTGAGAAGATAATAGGTATAACTTTACTTTAAACGATTTAACTATTATTAATGTTAATTATTGAAGATAAAAATAATTAAAAATAATTATATTTATTTAAATATTAAAGGTAAACCTCTCGTGCAAAGAGAGATTAAATCATTGCCTCCTATATATCAAGGCCCGTGCGTGTGATATATTTCATTCATTGCCTCCTATATCTATCAAGGCCCGCGCATTGCGATATATTTTTCAAAACAAGAACCAAAATGGGAAGCTCCTCTCAGAAACATAATAATTTCTTTTTTCTGTATATGAAATGAAAATATGGATAATCTTGCGCTACTTCTTTAATGGTATGAATCCTTGCCTGTCTATTAATATTTTACGTAGGAGAAATACGTTTTTAGCGAAGTCTAGAGAGGATAAA
This sequence comes from Phalangium opilio, assembly GCF_054372755.1. NCBI lineage: Eukaryota > Metazoa > Arthropoda > Arachnida > Opiliones > Phalangiidae > Phalangium > Phalangium opilio. Next base: position 14,788,335 of record NW_028324151.1, on the reverse strand, counting down.
CATAAGCGAGATTGTTTCAGAAAAAAAATACCTCTTCCACTAATGGGTTTATACTCCTTGTTACTGTTGTATAGAGTAATCATGATAAATGTTTTTGTGTCCGTAAAATTGCCTATCCGTTGATATACATCAATTATCCAGAAATCGTTTTGTTCATGTATTCTGATGTAATTTATTCAGCAAAAAAAATTTATTATGTATAAAGCTATACATATTCAATGTGTATCATGAAATTAAAATTTACAAATATTTAAGAAGTGAAAGAAAATATTCAAATTACAATTAAGTCTGAATTGACTTACAAAAATAAAATAAATTTTAAGGAGGAGATAACAAATCTTATAGAAACTTATATATATTCGTTTAGTTGAAAATGTCCTTATCAGATTCGGGTTGACTAGCATTTACTTCTTTAACGGTATGCGGTGATGTTTGGTCATCATAGTTTTTCGTGGTTTCATTTGGATTTTCGTTGACGTCAGTTTTTTCAAGTTCAATTGTAGTAGGTGGTCGAGGAGTAGTGTCTTTCGTGACCATAGGGACATTTATCTCTTGAGACTATAAAAAATACAAATATTACAAAACGTTTTTTTGTTATCATGCTTGCAAATTTATAAAATTAAATTTCATGTTTATCATGTTACCAGATTTTTAGATTTATCCAGGGAAAAACGCCTTTCTATTGAATCTATAATTGATTCATCAAATTCTTCGAAGTCATCATCATCATCATCATCATCATCTTCCATGTGGTGTGAATATTTCTGCTGCGCAGAGCTTGTTGGCTGAGATTGACTTTGTTGAGTTGATGATGTTGAGTCGGATTGACTTAGTGGATGAGATGGCGTTCTTTTTTTACTATATGGTGCAGTTCGATTTTCCTGTCTTTTGCTGGAAGCCACATTTATTTCACAGTTGGATTTATAATGACCCCATTCTTTGCAAACGAAGCACTGGACATCTTTTAAAGGCTGTGGAGACGATATTTCTTTGAGTTCATTTTCTCCATATTGAGACTTGAAAATACGGCAAAGTTGAAGTTCAGTTAGTGGTTGCGCTTGCGTCAAGGTGAATCGTTTTGTACGAAAGTGAATGCTTGCTCCAAGACCAAAGAGGGTAATTGTCCCTAAGGAAAACAATGTTTCCACGGAACTAACAAGAACTTTGTGGTTGTGTAAGGTTTTATCATCTATTTGTATATTGGCCAATGTCACGCCAATACAAGACTCTACGTCTTCAACCGATTTAATGCTGTCATTTAGCCTTTGAAAAGGCGCATCGGCCAAATGTTCCCATAATTTTATAGGCATTCTTGAAAAATATCGATCGGTACGAATAAGGCTATCGCATATGGTTTTCCCACGACCAACTTTAACTTTAACTACATACGGTGGTTTTTCTGCTCTACAAGGAATATAGAATAAAATAAATAACCTTTTCGTTTCGATACTAAATTTTAACATAAGAAAATAATATATATATTATTATCTTATGATTTAAAAAAAATCACTCTTTTCTGGGGTGACTCTAATATTATTATGATTGAAATGAAAATTATTTACCGAATTAGGTAAGCCATAATTTAGGAACCACAGTTTTTTGTACTTCCTAGCTGAAACGGATGAAAACTGAATCTGTGAAAAACAGTTACTGTTAACCTGTACTATGCTATCTTGTTTCTCAATAACCGGCGTCTTGAACTTGGAAGCACTAATTTTAAGACACTAACTTCTGGCAGCGCGAAACGCAAGTGTTTCGAGGGTACAGAATTTTCAATTTTTTATTTTATTGAAAAAGTATTTTTTTATTTAAACCTACTCACTAATAGACATGTTTTATGACGTTTTTTTAAAACCTTACGACTTAAATAATACAGAAAGATTAAGGACATGCATTTCCCAGTTTAAAAAAGTTGGCAGAATATTTTTTATTTGCGGCTTTGAGAAAAACGTAAAGGTTTTTTATTGGTTATTACTGAATTTAAAGCAACAGCGATCATTATGTTTTTTGTTTGGTTTTTTTAACTATAGATAGTTTACACACGTGGAGGGTTCATACCATTTACACGAGGATTCCGGGCTACCTGCAGAACAAAAGCAGACTGGTTTTTGTCATCCAGCTAGCCTGCCCTCCTGGTGTAAATGGTATGAATCCTACTTGTGTGTAAACTATCTATTGTTTAAACATAGCCTATCACCACGTAAAGTAAAATTATTTATTTAAAAGTATAAAATGAATTTCAGTTCTAAGATGGCAGAATGGTGTAAAAAAGCATCATTGAAATTCTTTTCATACTTGAAACTAGGAGTAATGGAGCAGTGTTTAAGCGATTTATAAGGACGATTGATATAAACCAGATTGTCATATGTTTTGATAATACTACAGTTTCCACTCATCGGTATTTACTCCAAGTTTTTTTTACTAAGAGTAATGTAATTGTAGAATAATCTAAAACAGTATTTTAAAAATGACTAACGGACAGGATCGATACGCGCATTTTCAAAACAACAACCAAAATGGGAAGCGCCTCTCAGAAACATAATAATTTCTTTTCTCTGTATATGAAATGAAAATGTGGATAATATTGCGCTCCTTCTTTAATGGTATCCTTGCCTGTCTATTAATATTTTACGTAGGAGTAATACGTTTTTAGCGAAGTCTAGAGAGGATAAACAGCGAGATTGTTTCGGGAAAAAAATACTGCTTCCACTAATGGGTTTATACTCCTTGTTACTGTTGTATAGAGTAATCATGATAAAAGCTTAAAAAATTACGAGAGGACAGACCTTTTTTATCCTCTTGTTTTATTCTTATTAATAAGAATATAAAACATTTATTTTGTATCAAAAAATATTTTTGGTGCTAAGATTGCCTTAGAAAAATCCAAACGGTTAGGCATTGTGAAAAAGACATGTGTAAGCTATTTGCAGAGATGATAATTGTTTTACATGTTTTAAATAAGACTGAAGCTTCCACTATTGTGTTTATGCTCCTTGTTTGTTTGACTGAAAACCATCTAGGTGTAGATAACAGTCAGACCAAAAATTTCAAAAATATATATTTTATATCTAATCAGATACGCCCACCTAGTTGAAAATAGACCATTTAAATTTGCGGGAGCCATTCTTAAGAATTTTTCTTTGCTTGTAGGCTGTCAATTTATCTACCAGTAAATGTTTGTGTTTGAAAGTTGAATATTAAGTCAAATTAAGTGGTTGTAAAGAGCCAGCAGGTTTTTGCCGCTTCTTTTTGTGAGTATTTGATTTTTGTATGTAAAATGGAGGAAGATAATGTTGAGAGTAAGGATGAAATGCGGAAGCGCAAAGCGCGGGAAAGGATGAGGGCAAAAGGTCGACGTTTTCATTGCACACTTAAGTTTATATAATCTTCTCGACACGGAGAGGTAATATTTTGGTTTTCCCAACTTGTTTTATCTTTGAAATTATTTTAATGGGTTAAGGTTGGCGCAATAGGAAGTTTAAATTTTTTCGCATTAAAATGACCGAATTTTGGATATTTTTTGATAAAGTCCAATAGTCATCTCTAAAAACCTTAAAAAACTTTTTAATAATGCGTCTCAACAACTAATAGAAAAACTTAAAGAAAGGCCCAACCCATTTTTAACGAAGCCTGTTCTGAAACCCAAATTATTTTTAAATAAGCAAAAGAATGAATGTGACGCAAAAAACCAAAACCGTTAATACCATTTGGAACTATCGTCACTTTCAAGTTCTCGATATATTAATTTCAAAGCCCTAAGAGAGGGCGCCGTCTACTATCACTTTCACCCGCCTCCCCTCCTCTCGCCTCGACTATTCGGAAGAAAATTCTGGATACATTAGGCCAGTGTGACTGAGTAACTTATAGGGAGCTAGTATATGATTCACTCATGATAACAGTAAGTATGACACTTCAAATTATCCTAATGCTAATATTCTTTGGCAACGCTTGTTCCCAAAGGGTTTAGAGTTAAGGGTTTTATCTGAAAGCTGTATGCGCCAAGCGGACAGCCAAAAACTTTGATGTTTGCCTCTATAGTTTTTTTTTTAAAAAATCAAAATTTACTCGGAAATGACTTTCATTGAGTGTCATATTTTGTGTTGTTTTTTAATGCTATATTGAAGACTATGAATATGGTATAGTACACCATGACTAACTTAAGTTTCAAGGTATCTGTCTCAATATATACTTACTGTGTAGAGAAATAATAACGGTATAGATAGAATGAAATAGAGCCAGCCGTAATCGGAAACGTAATAATAAAGTGTTGAGTGTCCTCCACTGGCTATGTAGAAGTTCAAACACCCAGATAAAGCACCAGCTATAATTTTTCGGTTTATTTTTGAATTAGCACAAGTCAATAATTGCCCCATTGAAGAGGAGTTAATAACTCGCTACACAAGCAATTATTAAACCTTTCAAACAATCGAGAACTCCAAGGAACTGCAAAGAACGCGGCGGCTGGACAATTGGGCTCTACCACTTAAAAGTCGGGATATTAAGGCTCCGGTAGTGTCTCGACAATTTCATTTAAACCACACCTAACCCACATATATTTAAGATCTGTCCTTGCAGAATCTTTTTACCGTACAATAGTCTAGGAACAAATGTATTAAACAAGAAAAGAAGGCCGTTTGGTTTATTTCCGTTGTAATTTTTACATCTACGAGTGACGATGAAGTCAAGGAGAGGTTTGTCATCTCATTTGTAATTGTCAAATCGAAGCAAACGTGTTCGTAAGTTCCAGACCGCGTTTGCAGTTCACAGAAATTCGGAAAATTGAACTTTATCTATCTCACTTAGAGGAAGGACGATTTTTATCTACTGTTAATTATAAGACCAATCAGCATAGTGAAACAATTTTAAAATTCAAATTAATTTGAGATTACATGGATAATTTCAAAATAGCACCTCGGTCCAATCGTTTAATACCCGGCCTTTTTGTTAACCAAAATCTCTCCATAACAAATACGAAGAGGCTCTTAGTTTGACCCGAGCCGTAATAATAGTAGTAGTAGTAGTGGCCGGGGTTGTTGCTTTCGTTATCGTTAGATTTTAGCTTAAAAGAACTCTATAGTACCTCAAACCACCAATAGGGGTAACTGAGCTCCGTTAGAGATTTTATTTTTATTAAAAATTTTTCACATCGCTCCCGGAAATTGAACCCGGTCCGCTGGCGCTCCAGTTAGACACGCTACCACTGAACCATAAAGACTTGATGGAATATTAGGGTTTTCATTCTTTAGTTTATCTCTAAAGTGTCGGGGATGGGGGGAGGGTACCTCTCTATCTGTGGGGTCGGATACTTTTGAATTTTTATCTGTGGGGTCGGACACTTCTGATTTTTTTAGGGTCTTTGAATTTTTTATCTTTTTATTTATGTGCTAATTAAATAGATAACGATGTGGCTACTATTAAGGCCCTTGGGCCATCTTGTTATGTTTTGAATTCTACTGATCTTTAAACATTTTCAAAAGCACACTTTTTTCAATATTGAACCTTAAATTTGAGTTCGAAATATAACAAAATCATTCAATTTTGAACGCTGTATATTTTCTCAATAAAGCGCCTTCTCGTTCAGTATGGAACGATAAATTCGAGTTCGAGATATACACCAATATCGTTCTGCATTGAACGCTAAATATGTGTTCAATCCACAACAATACTGTTCAGTATTGAACGCTAATTATGAATTTAAAATACACCAATTTCGTTCAAAAATGAACGTTAAATATTTGGTCAAAATAAATCGGTTTCGTTCAATATTGAACTTCCATAGAACGTTCGAGATTTCTCAGTAACGTTCAAAGTGGAACGTTAAATGTGCGTACGAGATGTAACAATATGGTTCAGTACTGAACATTTTAAACTTAATCCAAAAAACACTTACGTTCTTAAATGAACCCTAGATACGCATATATTATGGAGCATTTGTGTTCTTGAAAGAACAAAGTCCTTGCGTTCAGTTTTGATCGCTATATAAGGAGTTCAAAGTTGAACAAAAAAGTGTTTAGCTACGGGGACAAGCCTCTGAACAACATTTTGTTCAGATGGGGACGATATTTTTAAGAGTAAAATTCCATTGTTTAAAGGCCAACTTAGGAGAGTACATAACTCTGAAACTGGTTGCTTTCACCCAAAAGTTCATAGAACATTTTTGACTTCTTTTGAACCGAAGAACACGCCTGTTAATTTGTGCCAGCCTTGTTTTGGGTGAAAGCCCCTAGTTTCAGAGTAATGTACTCTCCAAAGTTGGCCTTTGAACAATGGAATTTTGCCGATATGTGGAACTCGTATTATGCCTTTGGCCAAATTGTTTTCTAATTTACGAGTAGAAAAGTTGATTTACGATAAATAAAAAAGATTCTCTTGTGACTTTCTCAATTCGAGGAGACGTTAGGTTTTTAATATTATAGGAAATGAACTCGCTTAGAACTTATTTCACGAACTGTTTAGATGCAAAAAAATAAGCGATAACAATTATTCACATTACCTAATAATGCTACAGCTTCTACTCATTGGTTCATACTCCCTGCTCATTTTTCTTTGTGCTAATTCTACAAACCGCCGCGCTTACATTTTAATTTAACGCGTGTAGTCGGCAAATAAGGGAGTCGATAGTCTACCTCTAGCCACGGAGAGCTATAAGTTTGGTTTCCCCTATTTGTTATAGAATGAGATAGTCGTATATCTCCCTATTCTCAAAGTTTTAGATTTAAAATTATTATAAACAGTTTGGATTGCGAGGATGCCCATTTCCGCACAATTTTCGAGAGTCATAGCCCAATTCTGCACACTTTTTATGGCCCATTGGATTGATAGTTTTTAGTATAAACATTTCTTCATAAATTACTTTACTTGCATAACATATATGAACAGGTGCCGTAATTAAGCACTTTAAGGTAAAAACACTTAACCCCGTTTATTTAAAAGCAAATCTTAGTTTTTTCACTGTTGGTCAGATTTGGTTAAATCAGACAGGGTTAGGTTAGGCTTAGGTATTTCAGATTAGGTTTAAGCAAAATAAATAGGGGAAAGTGTCGGACTCTCTCCTTCGTCTGTGACATGCATTGGGAGGGGTGAATGCATACTCGCGAAATCTGTTTCAACCCCCTCGCCTATTCACCATGTACCTAAGATAATTTGTGATATTGCGCGTGAAGAAATAGTGCGGATTTATTTTACATTAGTTGCTTTTGACTGAGGCTAACCGTGGCCACAATTTAATTTGATGATGTACATGATTGTATTAATTTAGTTTGCTAATATTGATGTTATTTACTAATATTAAAACCATTTAGCTTATAATGACAACCCAGGGCCTAAGTTTGAACGAAATTCTGAAGGATTTTACCCATGAGTTTTTTGAAATAAATGATGATTTGCGGCATTTTTAATTTATTTTCGGCGTGCTAACGTTTTAAACAAATTTTAACCTCGTTCAAACGCGAAAATAACACTAAAGAAAATAGAACAGAGCGCTGAGGTCCGAGGTTGTGACTCTTCCTTGAGATATACCTATGCCAAATTGTCCCGTTTGGTGGCGTACGAGCGTTATTTTCGGCAAGAATGACATCATCAACTTCAAATTTTATTGGCTAAACACCTCTCGCGCGCTTGAGCGTCTCGAAATGCATGTCAAGCTAAGGCAAAGGCAGGAAAATATGGCAGTCCGACACTTTCCCCTATTTATTTTTGGTTTAAGCTAGAGGAAGAGTTAATGCGGGATTTAGATTAACGGTAGGTTAGGATTGGGGTAGTGTTAGGTTAGGTTTGGTTAGATTGAATAAGTCAGGTAGGGTTTTGTTAGTATAAATCAGATAGGTTAGGTTAGAAATAAAATCAGGAATGGTAAGCTTAGGTTTCACTTCGTTAGATTTGAATAAATCAGGTTAGGTTAGGCTAGGTTAGGCTAGGCTAGGCTAAAACAGGTAAGGTTACGTTTCTTTTATTGAGGATCGCTTGTGGATAACTGAGGAACATTACGTTTCTTGCCTACTTGAGACGCAAGTACAAATTTTAAAACAAACCGGAGAAATTATCGACATCTAAATATCCCTTCACCTAAAGGTCCCAGTGCCAAAACTTCCCCGCGCCTTAATGTCGCGAACCGGTCACAGGTGGTTGAAAATAAAATCAAGTGGATTCTTGCTTCCGAGAAACTTGGTTCATTTAATGCCAAAAATTAACACGTTCCTGTGACGTATTTCAAAAATATTTTACCACCCGCCGCTGCCTTCTTTCCAGTACTTCTGCGTAATAACTAGTTCCTCTCACAAAAATTATGATCAGTTACTTTGTTTTTTCCTTTTTCTATAAGGAAAAGATATTTACTGAGAGTTATCATGGTGGATCCCAGGATTATTTCATGTTTCTCGTCCTTCCAAGTGAGAAACTTCTTTGGTTGGCACTTCCAATCCTCCGGACGATCCCGTTGGTTTATATAGAAGTACCTGAAACAGACGAAAATACATATTTATTCTTCTGGATTTCCAAGGTCTGTGTGTTTTGTTTCGAGCCAAATATTATTATAGGCTTATTGTTGCATACATTTGTTATTCTACACTTGTGTTGCCTGAGCACATCATAATAATAGAAATCTCAGGTAATTTTTGACAAGGTAGAAGTCTTAGCTAATATACAGTGTGGTCGAAATCAAACCAACACCTTCCTTTGTGGTCAACCCCCAATCCTGCCCACGGACGACGGCATTAAACTAAATTATACAGGGTGTAAATAAATGTTTGGAATTCACGTTTTATTTTATACAAGTGACAATGCACAAAAGGAATTTTGGAAAAAATGGCTGAATGAACAAAAGATTCTAAAGCATAGTTATACGATTAGTCTTAGAACCTGGGCCTCAAATTACAACCTCTAATATGTTTGGTAAACACCTCAAATAAAATGTTCGATTTGTCAATTGACGTTAATGTTGTCGTAAACAGTGGGAATTTTGTTGGGTCCACTATGTACGCTTTGCCGGTTTACCGTACCATCCCTGTTAAATGTAGCCTCGTTAGAGGGCATTTATAAAAAATAATGGATTGGCTTCAATTAGTTCACGAAAAAATCTTTCCGTCTTGGGTAATCCTCATAAACATCATGTTCAATTTGTCCTGATTGGAATAAGCTGGCATTTTGCTAAGACACGAGATTAACTACTGTAATTTGATCTTAGCTTTTACGTAACAACGAGCACTTTTCCCAACGGCCTTTTTTCTCGGTGCCACAGACAACTCGTACCTTCTGCTTTAAGGCCTGTCCAGACTGACACATTTTGCGAGTTCGCATCTTCGCTTTGCTTGTTTGCAAGATCGCGCTACTGTCCACATTGGGTTTTCGCTACTTTGCGTCCTCACCTCGCGAACATACAAATTTCTTGAGACAAGGCCAAGAATTTCGCGCCTTCGCGAGAAAAGCACCAATCACAGACGAGAAGAAAACTGGGGCGATTAGTTCCGATTTTCTCTTTGGACAACGTCGCCATCGACAGGCAGATGGCGCAATGATTGCTCAAACTTTATTGGCTCTCAGAATGGGAAAAGCAAAATTTTTGCGTGTATCAGAACAGAAGTGCAAATGTTTTTCGTGATCTGTTGCGAAGATGCGAATAGACGATGGCGCGAACACGCGAGCACGAGTTCAATGTGGACAAAGCTTTAAAGTTCTTCCCAAAGAAAGCTTTATGATTTCCTTACTTAGCTCAAAGTTTAAGGTTAAGGTTAGGGGTGTTTTATTATTGGCGTACTATAATTGCTATGGTTTTTACAGTATTTGTGCCTTTTAGCAGACCTTGTATTTCTAGTGGGACCGACCCTTAAAACCAGAATGGTAAATGTTTGGACCTACAGGGTCACGACAGTAGAGGTCCAAACATCCAGTGGTGTCACGTATCGAACGTTAAAGCGACCTTCGCCGCAATAAACACCATTTCCTGCTCAACGGGAATAATAATTCCATTTCAATATTCAATTAATTTTTGGAGATACGAATATATGTTATATGATGTGCAGCATTCTTTTTAAAGACTTTTATAACGAGTTTTTCTTCAATCAGATAATTTTAATTTTGGTTTTTCAGCTTAAGATGACAAGGAGACTCAGTGAAGGAAAGCCGCTTGAATCGTGGATTCGAGTCGAATGGCGGGCAGCATTGTGAGTTATATTAGTGTTGTTTATCCTTCTAAAGCTTTTTCCACATTGAGCTCGCGCTCGAGTGTTTGCATCTTCGTCTATTCACATCTTTGCAACGGATCACGGAAATACTTGCGCTACTTTTCAAATCCACGGAAATATTTTGCTTTTACTATTCTGAGAGCTAATGAGATTTGAGCAATCATTGCGCCATCTACTCTGTCCATCTACGTTCCCCCACGTCCTTGTGGTTACGACCCTTGGACAGAGTCTTTTCCTTGTCGTGGTGTGGGGGCACAGCCGTCAAGTCCCTCGTTTGCAGTCACTGGAATGTGTAACATCCCCATACTGTATTTCATACTTGGCGGTTGCGAATTAAGACTTGCCCGTCTCGCCCCCAAGTACTACTTTACGCGGGGGCCACGGGTACATTATCGAGGTCGTATGGCACTGCTGTGCTCTCTGGGTGTCTTTCCCACCCTCTAGAGCCTTCTGCTGCCTTAACCTCTCGCTCAGTCTTGAACGCGGGGGTGTTTATCCTATATGATATCACCCCTTGTTCAAAACTCCCACTGAGCGTATAGTCAAGTTAAGATTGGAAAGGCAGCGCCATAATGGTAATCCGGTGTGCGCGCTTTACAAATCTACAGACATTCATGTCCATCTACGTTGTGATTATTACTTAAAAATGACTCGACTGAGCTGCACGTTGCTTCCACCATTGTGAAACGAAACCAAGGTCTGTATAACGCTTCGCATTATTGGGGAAAACCCAATGTGGACAATAGCGAGATCTTGCAAACAAGCAAAGCGAAGATGCGAACACGCAAAATGTGTTTTCTGGACAGGCCTTAAAACATTGCTATTAGTGTCGTTTAGTAAGCAAAGGCTTAGAGCCGATTGAACGATCATGGATTCGTCGTGGATAGCACTGTGATGTGATTATATTAGAGCTGTTTACCCTTGAAAAACATAAGTGTGGTTTAGTAAGCAAGCCGATTGAATTATGGATGTTATAAGTGTTGTTTATTTAATAAACATTGCGATTATTGGTTTATTTACTAAGCATTGCAATTATTTTACTTAATCTAGCAGAATTAATACATCTGCGTAATAATTTTTCGCTAATTAGTGCCGTAATTTTCTTACCAATGAATGAACCCACACATGGGGAAATATATGACCACACCAGATAGCGTACTAACGATGACATAGTAAAGTAAGTCTTTCCATACTAAATAATCCAACTTCACCCATTGTAGTATTGGTAGTTTCTTGTAATAAGATGAGTCGAATTGTTTCTCTATTGATATCAAAACGAGCATCCAAATTCCTAAACAAATATCAGAGTAAAATTAAAACTCCGAAGTGATCAAAACTTTTATCAAATCTTAAATCGGTTCGAATATTTTTTCTATCGAGTACCGAGTATTTAGGCTTAGCAAAGTTTATATATTCCGATTATTGGTCGAGTACTATACAGCTAAACTCGACGGATACTCAAGGACTATAATCCTTGACTACTTATCAACTTTACTTGTCATGAAATAAATGCATTGATTAAATAGCTGAATTTCTCTGAGGTAGCTAGGCATCTAGTCCCTAATATTTAAAATATATTTTCAAGCATTTATTAAACATTTATATATTTTCTTATCGAGTACTTGCCAAACATTTACCGATTTCCTTAATAGAATTAATACATGCAGTGGGCATTCGTCTCGATTAATTAAACTTATAGAAATACTCGTATCTATACTAGATACTAAGGTGGTGGTGATGGTCAGGCAGTTGGTTAAGTCGCTGACCAAAAACACTCGTCATCTCAATTTTTTAATTAACACCCTCCGTCATATTAGATTTTAAAGCTGATTGAGATGGGCGTTGATGAATCAGTCAATCCATAACTAACAGCTTCTATTTTCAAGATATAGATAAAACAATCCTCTCTCTTGCAATACATAAACCTGTGACTACAAACTTTAATGCTCATTCCTTTTAATTATGTAGAATCTTTTTACCATTCCACACTTAATCCTCGTTCACTTTCCCAATGATGTATTATAGCGCTTAGTTTTATACTTACATAACCGATGCCTCTTGAAAATACTTATACCGCTGTACAACTTTCATCGTTACAAACATACAGAGAGACTTAACAATGAGCTGGGTCTTCCAGGATTACTTTTATTAATCTTTGCAAGTAGTTTAAGACCTTCAGAAAAGTGAAGCTTACCATTTATCCACAATGCAAAGAGGCATATGATTAGTGCTGCCAGAATGAAACTCCACTTGGTCGAGAGCTTGGGCCATGCATTATCAAGCTTCTCATAGAAAATTTTTTGGGTTTTGAAAAAGAGATCTTCCCTCTTTAAGTTAGACGAAGGAAACGCGTCGCTTGTTGACCTTGCCATTTTGGGACATGAAGTGTTTAGTTAAGAATGAAACTATTTTATCTCTCTGTTACATAAGAAAGTAAGATAAGATAACCGATAAATATAGAAATCGATGGCAATAGAGTATTTCAAAGGAGATAAAATTGTTGGATGACTTCAGAGTGCACAGAGACGTCCTTGTAGTTTACGATACTGTGGATTACTAAGTCTCTTTTTCAACGTGGAAATGGTCTATACTTTTCGGGTACAGTACATAAAGTCGGCCTCACACATTTCCAGATCGCGTATTTGCTGAGTAGTGAAGATCGGTTAGGTGTAGAGATACAATTTACCAAATTGCCAATCCTCGTATTCACCATGGTAATTAACCAACAAATTACCAATATTTTTTATTTATGCTTTAGTAATCTCTCTTCTACGACACTAATCTAAAAATATGCAAACATTTTGACTAACCAAAAATGATAGGTTTCGCCATCCAAGGAATTTTTTACGAAATTTGTTTAAAAACATTTCGTCAGAAACTATAAGAAAACCCCAAGAATCGGTTCTGATAATAATACGGTATCCGGAACACTGATCCCAAAACCGCTAGTATGAAAGTAGTTTTAATGGAACATTACTTAGCAGCAGGTGATTCCTAAGAAAGATAGTTCTTGAGAAAGCTTAATCAGCGACCATCTAGAAAAATTGTGGCTTGAAATGTTGGAAGAATGAGTTGCGGAATAACTTCTATACGAGCGAACCGATTTTTATTAAAATAAGTTCCTCCAGGTTGGGTTCGCCATTACGCCCGTCAAGTACTACAGCTTTATGAATAGCCTCTAGTTAAGCATCATTTTATTGCAATTACAAGTCGCACAATGTTAATTCTTAAACATTATTATGCAGATATTTCATATGGGAGGGCTTAAATTTATTATATGTTTAGAGTCTACAGAGACAGGACACATTTCTTGGTTTCCACTGCCTTAATACACCCGGTTAACGCCGTCTAACTTAGCATACACGGTGTTTGGAAAGGGTAAGAGATCCGAAGTACATTGGTTTATCTTCTATGGACGATTTTGAGTTGAAATGGTTCTACGATATTTTGCGCTAAGGGTCACCGTTTAAAAGTTATGATTGCAGAGTTGTGCAGATGACCCCTTAATTAAACTGTGGCCTCAAGAGCAGATGTCAATCATCATTTTGGTTTTAGAACCACCCATCGAACCTACAGTAGGTCATAGCATCCCTTTTGGAACACCCTGTATATAGAGAAAACTATTCAAAAATAATTGCCTATCCATTGCATTACCTTTTGAAGCATAATAGTTCACTTAAGTTACTCGTCTGAACGATAAGAACAATGCTGTATCGTTTTCCTGTGTCGCCGAATAAAAGTACCATCTTTACGCAATATACACAACTCACACAAGCTTAGCACAACACCGCGGAACATTAGGCCGAATTTGGGTTTATTTTTCAAATAGCAAATATGTAGCGCCACCTTAATAATTATAAGAGTACTCATAACTATTTCAAGGTTGTATAAAATTCCTAATATTCCATACACTGGCAGATTCACTACCGCTACCAGCGTAAGTAACATAAAGCACTAAAGATATATTTGTTACCGAAGTGTTGCTCCCTATTATCAGAAGCTTCTTACTCACACCTATCATGGGCCAAGAATAGTAAGAGGACTAGGCAGGGTCGCGAAAAGGCGTCCAACGGAAAAAACGGCCACTAGTAGCGCGATCTATGGGCTTAATTTATCGGAAAGCGGAACTTCGTCACTCTTTGGGGTCAAATCACGTGGCTCAAAAATCCGGAAAATATAATTCAAACTTCAGCGCATGCGTGAGTGTGACAAGACCTAAGAGCAGCTGAGCCAAAATTTAGCCAGCCAAATCCGCCCATTGTTTGCATAGCAAAGGCTTGGTTTTTAGTTTAGGAAACGCTATAAACTCAACACCTTTCATGTACGGTTTATGAAAGTAGCGACTATCACTATTACCATAAGTTTATCATGCCTACATTTAGGTAAAGCGCAGAGCTTATTTTTAACCATCTTGAAAAATTAAAATACTTAACTTTATCCTTTGCCGTACCGTTTAACTATTCTTGGCCCAAGGTTTGGGTTAAAATTAAAACAAGATAAATTCGTTAAACCGCCATATTTAAAGGGCAATACTCTGAAATACGGCCAACCGAGATCGCGCAAAGTTGGCCGTAGCCGGAAATGCTTGACCCCAATTCCGGTTTCTCCCCTATTTTAACCCGAGCTGATACGGGAAGGCTGTTTTTTTAGAAAGACGAAATCGTTTGCGCGTAGAAGCTTGCAACTGCCTAGTCCTCTTACTATTCTTGGCCCATGCACCTATATAATAAACTGCTGCTATCATGTTATAGAAACGGATTTTAGCTGAAAACGGGAACATTTGCAAGTTGCAGGTATCTCTAAAACCATATTATTGCATGACTGTGCATTACCAGGGGTCGCTTCTGCAACAAGTCTGACAATTTGGTCAGTGGCGTAACGACGTTTGTTGGGCCCGCCCGCCGCTCGACAATTAGGACCGCTTCTTGAGTGTCGAGCTTTCAAAAAGTATGAAAGCATCACGAACGTTACTACTTTTCCCTCTCATAATCTATAGCAATGCGTCTTGTTGCCGCTCTTGACTAAGATTTCTCGCACATACTTGGCTCACTCCCATAAACTGCAATGTGGGCCTCAACTATTTTGCACCATTTTTAGTTCAAAAAATAGGATTCTCTTCTCAAAATTATAGCATTATATTGGACCAGGTTAATCAAATTATAGGATTATACAGGGTGTTTCTGAAAAGTCCATCACAAATTAAGGGGCGTGTTTATGGGACCAAACTGAGCGGAAAGTACCAAAGAACATGGGGTGTACAACATTTTGTTACGGAGATATGGCCTTCCAAACATTCGCCCCTAAAACAAGGAAATATCCAAAAATGAGGAGTAACACTTAAGACCGACTAACCAGCTTGTTTAAAATTACTAGACAATTTCAATAGCCTTTAATCGAACAATTGATTTCTACCTTTACTAATCAGAAGCGTATAAATGAGTAGAAGTATGCCTACGGTGGTAATGTAAAATTAATCCCAAGTGACATGATGTTTCAAGATCTTCCCAGCACCAAGTAAAATGGTTCTGATTGAAGGGACTTTTATTAGCACAGCGTAAACAACGTTATTTTCAGGAATTAGTCCAAATGTCCACGGGCGGCATTACAAAAACGAGGCAGTCTTTCGAATGATACTTGGACATGTTGGAAGATCCCTGGCTTGTTCCTGTTATCTCAAACCGTAAAAAGCTACGCAAATCTTCATCATCACGGACAACACTCTTGTACGTTAGGTATGACCTTGAGAAAACCTAAAAGGACATCTCGAATGTATTTGAAAAACCCATCTCCAATTAAGGGGCGTGTTGTTTGTTTCCAACAGAGTAAACTCGCCCAGAGAACAATTACAATGCAGAGCCACGTTTCGGCGTTAATGGCCCACAAAGGTGGTCCCAAACAAAAGAACAAACTTTAATTTGTTTCGTTCAGTAAGTGTTTCATGTGTCATAGATAAAACGCCATGATTAATGCACAAAGAAAATGAATTTATTGACAAGTTTTAACATTTAATTGCAACTAGTAACAAAAATTGTTCTAAGTGTTCACCACCCGCGTTAAGGCACACATTAGCACGTCTTACAAATGATTCCCTTACACGTTGAAAAATGCCTGGAGTTTCGCGAATTGTTTGACAGCCGTGAATTATTCGTCGACGTAGCTCTTCAACATCGGGCACTTCAGTCTGATAAACTAAGTCTTTCAGGTGGCCCCAAAGAAAGAAATCACAAGGGTTCAGATCGGGTGATCGAGCAGGCCACTCCACAGGTCCACCTCGACCTAACCAACGCAAAGGGAAGGTCGCGTTAAGATAATTTCGGACCGCGATGCTGAAATGTGGTGGTGCACCATCGTGCATGAACCACATTCTGTTTACCAAACCTAAGGGTACGTCTTCGAGTAGTTCCGGTAAATCGTCCCGTAAGAACTGCAAGTAAGCCACACCGTTTAACCTGGGCTCTAGGAAATATGGCCCAATTAAATTGTCACCCACAATACCACACCACACGTTTAAACTGAATTGTACTTGGTGACTTCTAACGCAAGTTGCGTGGGGGTTTAGCTGGGACCATTGATGTTTATTATGTAAGTTAATAATACCATCCCGTGAAAAGTTAGCTTCGTCAGTAACCAACAAATCCCGTGGGAAATCGATATCGTTTACTTTAGCCAGAAACCACTGACAAAACGCCGTGCGTCGTGGGTAGTCCGCTGGATTCAAACCTTGAACTTTTTGAACATGGAAAGGATGAAACCGGTGGCTTCTGAGGATTTTCCACACGAGCGTGTGGTTTACGCCTAATCGGCGACCAACTTGGCGGGTACTTGATTCAGGCTCGTCCTCGAAAATGGTGAGAACTTCGTCTTCTACGGCCTCTGGGATGGCTCTCGCTCTAGGTTGAGGTCCAGCCGGTTGGATTCGTCCATCTTGCCTCAAACGTCTGTCCACAGCCTCGAACGTCAGTCGATTTGGTAGTCGCCTCTGCGGAAATCTTTCCTGATACAAGCGTACAGCTGCAGCGGCATTCCCCTCGGCTAGTCCATACATTAGGTGCATATCCGCATATTCGGCATTTGTGAAGAAAGGCATTGTAACAGACTTCGTTGAATTATGAGTTTAATAAAACAAACACATGTACGTGAAACCTCTTTTATTCCTTTCTTAAAAAACATAGTGCTCTGTTTTAGTGCTCTGTTTTTTAAGAATAGGCGAAGTTCTCACTATTTTCGAGGACGATCCAAAAACAAGCAGCCGCCAATTGGTTTGCTGATTAAGAAAAAACCACACGCAACTTGCGTTAGAATTCACAAAGTACAATTCAGCTTAAACGTGTGGTGTAGTATTGTGGGTGACAATTTAATTGGGCCATATTTCCTAGAGCCCAGGTTAAACGGTGTGGCTTACTTGTAGTTCTTACGGGACGATTTACCAGAACTACTCGAAGACGTACCCTTAGGTTTAATAAACAGAATGTGGTTCATGCACGATGGTGCACCACCACATTTCAACATCGCGGTCCGAAAACTTGTCAATAACATTTTCTTTGTGCATTAATCATGGCGTTTTATCTATGACACATGAAACACTTACTGAACGAAACAAATTAAAGTTTGTTCTTTTGTTTGGGACCACCTTTGTGGGCCATTAACGCCGAAACGTGGCTCTGCATTGTAATTGTTCTCTGGGCGAGTTTACTCTGTTGGAAACAAACAACACGCCCCTTAATTGGAGATGGGTTTTTCAAATACATTCGAGATGTCCTTTTAGGTTTTCTCAAGGTCATACCTAACGTACAAGAGTGTTGTCCGTGATGATGAAGATTTGCGTAGCTTTTTACGGTTTGAGATAACAGGAACAAGCCAGGGATCTTCCAACATGTCCAAGTATCATTCGAAAGACTGCCTCGTTTTTGTAATGCCGCCCGTGGACATTTGGACTAATTCCTGAAAATAACGTTGTTTACGCTGTGCTAATAAAAGTTCCTTCAATCAGAACCATTTTACTTGGTGCTGGGAAGATCTTGAAACATCATGTCACTTGGGATTAATTTTACATTACCACCGTAGGCATACTTCTACTCATTTATACGCTTCTGATTAGTAAAGGTAGAAATCAATTGTTCGATTAAAGGCTATTGAAATTGTCTAGTAATTTTAAACAAGCTGGTTAGTCGGTCTTAAGTGTTACTCCTCATTTTTGGATATTTCCTTGTTTTAGGGGCGAATGTTTGGAAGGCCATATCTCCGTAACAAAATGTTGTACACCCCATGTTCTTTGGTACTTTCCGCTCAGTTTGGTCCCATAAACACGCCCCTTAATTTGTGATGGACTTTTCAGAAACACCCTGTATATGACTCATAAATGATATGATTTAAAGTGTAGATAATTTTATTTTTTTTTTTGAGAACATAAGATTCCTTAAATGAACGTTTACCTCGGACCTAGATCTAAACAAATGCTGAAGGGCTCACACAGACGTACATTTAGATTTACTTGAAAAAGTGGCTATTAGTTAAATGAAACTGCAAGTAAAAAGAGACCAAATGATAATATCGAGCTATTTAAAAGGGTCAGGTAGGAAGAGAGGTTTTCAGAGAAAACAGATTTTCTAAACGATTTTTTACAATTAAAAAAAATTTAAAGCTCTGTGTAATAATTCAGTTCAATCTGTGGGCTTATATATTTAAATGCAAGGTCTGAGGCAAAATTATATCGTGTTATTTTGGAGTGCAGCTCAGAAGGCAAACTGTTATAATTTCATATAAAAACCTTAAAAGGACCCCCAAAAGCCTTTGGCTCGCCCGCAGTTGCGGGCTCTGCAACCCCGTAGTTACGCCACTGAATTTGGTCGACAATGCTTCAAACTATTCATATAGAAATTTTCGTAGAAGTATCGTTTAAAGTTCGATATATGCGAGCAAAAAAACTCACATATATCGAACTTTAAACGATACTTCTACGAAAATGTCTATAAAAATAGAAGCATTTTTCGTAGTCTCTGTAGGGTAGGGAAATTTTGAAACCTAATAGAAAACGCGTTTTTCCTATAACCCCCGGAATAAAAAAGAAAAAAAAATTAACAAAGGAGGATGGGAGACTTATGGAACAATCAAGAAATTCCTTAAGAGAACACTATTTCGGTTACCCCCCATTTCACCCAATTTAAAACACCCAATTCCCATTTACCCAATCCTCATTCAACCCAATTCCCAGTTCGCCTATCCCAATTAACCCAATATTGCATACCCAAAAAGACTCAAATAGAGTAGAATCATAAGTGAATCATATTACAGCTCCCTATAAGTACTGGACGTAGGTTATGCTTTTGTAAACAGCGTTTTCTTCCAAGACATCCAAGCCCGCCATCTATAGCTCAGTTTTACAAGTATAGTTTTCCCATTAACCCGGATCTTGAGTTAGGTTAACCTACGGAAGTTCCGGTTGATGATAACGGCTGTCAGACCGCCGTCAGTGTCGTGATTAGTGTGAAGCTTATTATCGCGTTATAATTTTGATTTAGAATGGCTTATGTTAGGATAAATGTAACTAATTGCAATTGTTGCATGCCCACATTAAAGAGACATCTGAACACGAGCTATGTTATATTAAAAGCACTTAACCGTAAGCAACTAAAAAAACGTTTTGTAAAACTGAAAAATATTGACCAGCATCTTTCGCAAACGGAAAACGTTAAAGCATTGAAAAAATTTGTCACACTTAAAAAAGGAAATCAAATTTCTATATCGACGCACATAACCTTTAATTAGTAATAAATCGGTCCAACTATCCCCGCTAAAAACCTTTAAATCGATCGGTGGAAGCTTAGCTCAGTGCTGTACTTGGGATACATTAAAAATATTCTAGCATGATGAAGGCTATTTTGATAATTTGAATTCATATTAATTTCCTTTTCAACACAAGCGTTTAAAAATACCTATAGACCGCCAATTATTTTTTAAAATCGGAAAAATAAAGTGGACTTCTACTATTATATTCACAACCCAACACTTTGTATGGAACAACTTGTTTCCTTCCGCGCTCTTTTCTCCCAAACCTTTCCTCATTGGCTACTAGCCTACCACTTACTTCCGTTTGCTTCGCCCGCTTATTAAAAATTACTTTCGCGCCAAAATCATTCCTCTGGTTTAGTTCACAAATTCGCCGCTGCGTTTCGCATATACCCTTTTCTCTTCAGTGCTAGGAGGCAACATAGATATATTAAAAGGGTAGATACACAATTCAATGGGAGGTCGACGCGGAAGGGGCAACGAGCAGACAGCCGCTATTTTCTGGGGGTAGCCGTATAAAACGCCATCTATCGGGAACTTTCGAAACTAAATTAAGGGATGAGTAGTGGCACTCTATGTTAACCCCCTATAGGGCATAATAAGTCAAACCTTCGGAGATGCCATTACTCCATTTTATACGAGCTAAGAGCAGAAAAACGTATTTTATAAATTTTACACCTGTAAAATCTTTTAAAAAACACTTGGAACTTGTATTTCTACTTACTTTCGAGGAAATACCACCGTTTTCTGAAGGTAAGTCTTTTTTTATACATTTATTAGTAATAAAAACATTTAAGGCGAGCTAAGCCTTGGTCATGGCCATAATGTAGATTTGCACAATGCACATAGAGAAAAGAGAGCGTAATCTGCCGTATTTTACAAGACCAAGGCTTAGCTCGCCTTAAATGTTTTTATTACTAATAAATGTGTAAAAAAAGACTCTTACCTTCAGAAAACGGTGGTATTTCCTCGAAAGTAAGTAGAAATACAAGTTCCAAGTGTTTTTTAAAAGATTTTACAGGTGTAAAATTTATAAAATACGTTTTTCTGCTCTTAGCTCGTATAAAATGGAGTAATGGTATCTCCGAGGGTTTGACTTATTATGCCCTATAGGGGGTTAACATAGAGTGCCACTACTCTAAGCTCATCCCTTAATTTAGTTTCGAAAGTTCCCGATAGATGGCGTTTTATACAGCTACCCCCAGAAAATAGTGGCTGTCTGCTCGTTGCCCCTTCCGCGTTTTTTCGTTAAGCCTAAGCCAGCGAAGTGGATCTAGACCCTTTATAGTTTTACTATATCTATGGGAGGCAATGCTGATGCACGGCGATGTTATATCGTCCTGTACTTCTAGGGAGCTGTAATATGATCCACTTCTGGTGGAATTTGATGGTTTTATTTTTTGATTTTTTCATAACATAAGGGATACACTTACTTGAAGTGTATAACCGCTCCAAAGAGGAAGAGACGTCCTCCTAACCAAACCAAACCTAACATAACAGTAATGTTTTGGAAAAGGCATATTATTTGAGAAGTAAATGAAGCTAAACATCAATATTTTGGAAAAGGTGTACCATAGTTAAATGATTTATAAAATATTACTAACCTAACTTAACCAACCCAAAACAAACCTAACCTTGCCTAACCTAACCTAACCTAACATAACAGTAATGTTTTGGAAAAGGCATATTATTTGGGAAGTCAATGAACCTAAACATCAATATTTTGGAAAAGGCGTACCATAGTTAAATGATTTATAAAAAATTACTAACCTAACTTAACCAAACCTAACCTACCTAACCCTAACTCAGCATTACGGGGCATATTTTCCTTTCGAAGTTTTCAGCCATTCGACTTCCATATTTAATAAATTACACTGATCAACAGTCTCTTATATAATAATTTTAAAATATTGCTTTTTTAATGGAAAATACGAATTAATAAAACGGGTATATAATTATTCGTGCCAAATTCCTGTGTTATCGCCTTTTGTGGCAAACGGGAATTGGGAGAAATACATTTGGGTGAATCAGGAATATATGATTTGGGTTAAATTCTTCTTATTGGGACAAATGAGATTGGGTGATATGGGGCGACACCACTATTTCGACGTTTCGCATCCCGCTTCCTTTTCCAGTATCTAATCTTTATATTTGGCCGTAAAGGATAAAGGAATTTTGAGAAAAAATGTACGAGAATTTTTAGAAACTTCGCAAGCTTATACCTTACACAAGACTCCATTAAAAATGATGTTCTCTCCGAATAAAAGCAATTCGCCTCGCAAAATATTTTTCCATTCGGATAGGGTTTGTTAATTTTAAAGTCATAAAATATTTTAAAGAAAGAAATATTAAATTCGATACACTCTAAGAAAATGGAGTGTGCTTTAACACCTTTAAGAGTGTCGCCTAACACCTTTAAGATATTTTTTAGTAGGATAGTAGAAATAGTAGTATTTTTCTTAGACTGGAAAGCAAAACCGATGACGGAAAAAATACTATGGATAGCTACAATTTAATATCTCATGAGGCTTAATTCAAATATCGAGTAATTGTATGGTATAATTAATCTTTGATTATTCGCCATTACGCAGTATTATTAGCAATTAGTGCTATATTCATAGCAAGGTTCCACCTAGAGAGAAATTAATGCCATATAGGGAAAATGCAGAACTATACACCTTTAAGGGTAGTTCTCGCATGCAGTGTGAAACTGCATATAAAGTTGGCCATTTGATCGTCTTAAAATGCAGTGTGAAACCTAGGAGGATATAGGGGTGGGGGAGTATTCGACTGCCCGATCTTAGAGCTCAGGTTTCGGCCTATCCGATATTCCGATGGGAGATTCGTGAATGCGCATATAGTTACCTTGGTTACGCGCATCACGAGACCACGCAAATCCGATTCAAAAAATAGCGGGTTTTTCATGATAGCTTAGGCCTTTGAAGCAACGCCGCCTATATTTCGTGTAGTGATATTTTTTAATTTTATCGGGCATTAACTAGAATCCCCCACAGGCTTTAATCCATCTTAAACACTTATCTAGTAGAGTTTTTGGTGTAGGGAAAGAATAAAAAACCGTTACCTTTATCTAAGAACCATAATTTACTTTTAATAAAAAATAAAATAATGATAAAGCACTAAATGTTAAAGCACTAAAAAATGCAGCGCGACGCATTAAAACTCTATCAAAAATTAGAACAAACGAACAGACGACACCCGATGACGATGTGCGCGGCTAAGAATCTCCCAGAACGAGTGAAATAGGGGGGCGATAATCTGTAAGCGCGTTTCAATGGGAAAACGGACAGTCGAAGACTCCCTCACCCCTATATCCTCCTAGATATTAAAAACAAATGAAAAAGGCAGAAAGTTTCCAATTTGTACAAATGCATGGGGATTAAATTGGTTTTGAAGACCATAATATTCAAACAGTTTACCTCTTTTTTACATCGAATAGCTCGGGTGTACCTCGTATCAGCAGTTCCCTGAAGAGCAGTTCTCGAAATAGCAACCGCGATTCCAAAAAACCACTGCAGTTTTAGAAATAGCGGCTGCTGGGAAAAATTTCGAAACTTCCATTGTCCAAACTCGGGAAATTAACTAAACTGTGAGAGAAACTTTACCCATAAGACTAATTGTAATGTATTAGGTTTTTTATGCACACGTAGGCGAGTTAGTGTTTCATGGTTTTTACCTCTCCGAGTGACGTATGTCACGGAGAGGTTCGAATTTCAACATATCTGTTTGTTTGTCTGTTGTTACACCCCAGGGGACCATGTTCGTAGCTTACAAATCGGAGAAAATATGTTATCAATTTACAGTTCCCGGAAATTTAGAAAATTGTATTCCACTAACACTGGCTGTTACACCATTTTCTGTCTAACACCACCATCCTCTGGTCTTTTGTTCATCCCACATACACACCAGTCTGTACATACTGGCTTCTAAACACCACCTTCATCTGGTGTTTTGTCCATCCCTCATGGACACCAGTCTGCACTTACTGGCTTCTAAACACCACCATCATATGGTCTTTTGTCCATCCCACCAATTTTGTAGCGCGGGATTACTAGGCCTTTAAAGTTAGGGGCGTTTTAAGCCTGTCGCGCACAAAATAAAAGTTCTCTTCAGATAACACAAAATAAAAGTTCTCTTCAGATAACATAACATAAAAATTAAAGTTTATTTACATAAAGAGAAACTCTGAGATACATCTTTGCAACCTCTCGGTTCCGTGGTCAAAAGTGATCTACCTTTCCTCGGCCCTCTCTTTTGTGGGCTCTAGAAAGGATTAACAAAGGCGCGTTTACGTTGAAACGTGGAGCCAATCCCCTACTGGGGTTTATTTACAAAACCCAGAAAAATACTCTCCGCTCACCTTTTTGGGTTTATTGTATAAACCCAAAAACTAGCGTTACACCACATGGACACCAGTCTGTACTTTGTATTCTACTGCATCATCATCGTTAAGCTTAAGATGTACGCGGCGATCGACTAGGGTTACGAGAAACATCTAACCTCCCAATGGTGGGGCTTCCACCAAAGGTTCACGCAATTGCGCTGTTCTTATCTGTAGCTGCGATTCGAAACCTTTAAGTACTACCGATTTGAGTAAGACGAAACAACAGATGTATGCTTCATTTCGAACGTCAATATTAGTTAAGTCTCTCAAGAATGTTTAATTGTTAAACGATGTAACGCACAATAAGGTGAATAACTAACGAAGAAAATATATAACATTAATTATATTTTAGTATTTGTGAAAATCCTTTTTCTCAACTCAAAATTAATACAGAAAGAGTAATAAAGCAGTCTATGTGTTTGTCAGTGTGTGTACGGCCGTTGTTACTCTAGTGCGCCGCGTTAGCAGTTCGCCTTGTGTTGATATGTAAAGAAATCATACAAAACCTTAATATTTTCCTTCTCCATAACATAAAATGAATATATTGAAATATTTTCCTAATTTCGATGCCTTTAGTAGTTTTGTGGCTACAAAGCTATGTTTCATTTTGATA
Source organism: Phalangium opilio (assembly GCF_054372755.1). Taxonomy (NCBI): domain Eukaryota; kingdom Metazoa; phylum Arthropoda; class Arachnida; order Opiliones; family Phalangiidae; genus Phalangium; species Phalangium opilio. Next base: position 14,763,356 of record NW_028324151.1, on the reverse strand, counting down.
TTTCAAGAATATTTTTATATTATTATTTGAGAAGGCTGTTTATATATTACTTCAGCTATACTAATCTGAATATAGCATAAACCCTTCTCAAGATATTACAAGAAGAACGCTTAGCCTTGGATTCAGATTTTCAAAACAAGTTTTACCTGTTAATTGGCATAGTGAGTCAAAAAGTTAGCAATTAGGGGCCGAGTTGAAAAAATACATGGGTTTTGGTTTTCGTGTCTGTAATGAAGAGACATTAACGGTTCAGAGTGAGCCGAAAGTTAAATACACATTATCGGGTTTAGATTTTATAATTGAAGAAAGAATCATGGTGGCTTTCAGGTCTGCTCGTAATCGAGTTATAGCTACTACGAATATCCAGATATGAATGTAGCTTTTATCATAAAGGGTATACAGTTGAGGCGTAGACAATTAGGCCTTTACAAACACATAAAGGTAACATCTCTCCAAAATTTATACTCTTCATTTCCTGTTTTTCCCCATTGACTGATTTCCATTTGTAAAAAACATATCCTTATTGGATGTAACATGTCGTCTGATTTAAATTATATTCGCTAAGCTTTGAATACTGCTTTAATAATTTATAAATTTTAACTTCTGCAATTGCTCATAAAAAAAACTAGAGAAATAATTCCATATCTAGGTAAACAAGTTTGAAAGTAGTTCTCTAGACTCGAAGAGGTAATATTTTGGTTTTACCAACTTGTTTTATGGATAAATAAGTTGGCAATACACGATGTGATATACGCGTTTAAAACGAAATAAACTCATTGTTGTTACCCAGTTCGTGTGTTGCGGTCGCTTAAGGCGAATATTTTACACAAATCTGTACTTGTACCCCGAAAAATGGGTTGAAAATTGTTCATCTAAACTATTGAGTTGGCCTGCGCCGTGCCTTACCAGGGACACTAGATGTTTTAAGAGGGATGAGCAGTTCCAGCCTTTTCACGTACATGCGGCAAAGAAGTCTAAGACTCGCGCCGTCTTTTTTTTCCTTTCATGGACAAATTGAAGTCCTGTTCCGATCACTCCTGCCTCATTTTTTATGTACGACCAGACCTAAAATGTTCCACAGTTAGCGTGCCTATTTCTTTCAGATTTCGCATCCTCACCCATCATCCTTGATTTGGCCTAGAATGGCACTAAAATTTGGTAATCCAATAACGCTTCCACAATTTCCGTCTTCTATCGAATTCCTCTCAAAACATCTAGTATCCCTGGCCTTACATTCGTTTTACACGACATAACATCGTACGGGATTTGGACAACAGAAGTGGGGCCTACCTATTAGATCCAAGGCCCTAAAGTCGCACTATACTAGACTAGCATACAAAAAACGGGTGATTTTTTCAGAAGACTAGTTGCGCTTTTCTATTCTATCCCTCCATTATTTGTGTAAACGTTTTTGTTGTAGGCCTAGCATCTAAATTTAATTAACGGGAAAACCATGAAAATCAGCCAACCTGGTTAAGATGGGCTGCCAGCCGCTGCTGCCTTGACCGGTCACCTCACTCTTTCAACCATTTATCAAAAAATTATCATAGAAACCACACACTAACCCTGTGACCAGTGATGGGCACTATCATATCTTTTTTGAATCTGATACTTTATTTGATAGTTGGAAAAAAATCTACCTATCATTTGACCGATTTTGATAGTGATAGATCAGCCTATAAATGATAGGCATGAAAAATTGAGTTTGAAAGTTCCGATTCCTAAGGAATTTTTTTGATACTTTTCCTGATTCATTAGTTTTTAAGAATATTTAATTTGATTTAAATTTGATAGGTATCGCTACCTATTAAAAATATTTGAAAGCAAAAATGATATTTCTAATATATTTAATAAAATTTTAGTGAATTCCTTCCTTCCCTCTTCCCGGTAGGTCTGGAGAGAGATCTACCCGAGGCCGACTAGTAGCTACTACGCATCAGCGGTGCGCAAGTACGTCATCACTGACGTTAGAGAAAGAGAAAACCAAGTTTCAAATTTCTAAGCCTAACGACTCGCGCCGTCGCGACTCACGCGAGAGTAAATTTTAGCGGCCGACGGTCCGGAGAAAAAAATGGCGCATGCGCCTGAAAAAAAAGAGCCTCGGTTAGGTCTCAGGGCTCTAACCCGGAATCTGCTAACTCTCGCCACCCCTCCCACGGTCCGACGGTTCCCACCCTCCCGGTGTGAACGAAAGTTTCAAGCGATGGACAATATGCCGAAGAAATGAAAGGCTGTAACTCCTCAGTTATTTTGAAGCTGTCCCTTTTCGCGGTATTTCTCCCTCCGAAGCTAGCCTGCAGATTCATTGGATTGTTTTCGCGAATCGGTTTATTTATTCTAGTGATCAGTCAAAAGAAATTACACATAAGATTAATCGGAAATTTCGCGGTAGTAAGTTAGTAACTAAGCTCCTTCTCCTTATTTCTGTTATCTATTTCATCACGGGAACTTGTAAAAACCTATCCTTGATAGGTAAAAAATTGATAGGTGCAAAATCCAAAATATTTTGATAGGTAAAAAATTGATAGGTGCGAAATCCAAAATATTTTGATAGGTAAAAAATTGATAGGTGCGAAATCCAAAATATTTTGATAGGTAAAAAATTGATAGGTGCGAAATCCAAAATATTTTGATAGGTAAAAAATTGATACGTGCAAAATCCAAAATATTTTGATAGGTAAAAATTGATAGGTGCGAAATCCAAAATATTTTGATAGGTAAAAAATTGATAGGTGCGAAATCCAAAATATTTTGATAGGTAAAAAATTGATAGGTGCGAAATCCAAAATATTTTGATAGGTAAAAAATTGATAGGTGCGAAATCCAAAATATTTTGATAGGTAAAAAATTGATACGTGCAAAATCCTAAATATTTTGATAGGTAAAAATTGATAGGTGCGAAATCCAAAATATTTTGATAGGTAAAAAATTGATAGGTGCGAAATCCAAAATATTTTGATAGGTAAAAAATTGATAGGGGCGAAATCCAAAATATTTTGATAGGTAAAAAATTGATAGGGGCGAAAACAAAAATATTTTGATAGATAAAAAGATATATCGAAATAAATGTGCCCAACACTGCCTGTGACTTGTTCACAGGTGGATTACTTCCTTCAGAATGCATAGAGGGGTGGTGGCTAGTTTCCATGCTACATCTAACCGGTAGCACCCTATTCTAACTATTATCGTTAACCTTGGAAAATTTTGATGGAAAGGAGGAACTGGGTAAGATCACGGAAGCAAACTCTACCCAGAAGCATTTGTTACCAGGTCTTTCACCCGGTGCCACAGTCCGGGTTCGAACCGGGAACGCGCTTGCTCCGAGGCTAAACCTATACGCCAGCCCACATCGACTTCTGTTCTACCAAAAGTTTTGGAACACTCTGTACCTTGAAGTTGAGAAGTCTCGGCTCAGCAGATGCCTCCAAACAAAAACGGTTAACTAATCGTATTCAAGAACGGTTATAGGAACCGCCTCCAATGACTTTAAATGAAATAAGCACATGGGAGACACAAAAATATTATTATATCAATTACATATTACATTGCAAAGCAACTGGATGAATGACAGCAAAAGCACGGCTTTTATATCTTGGAATTTCTTGTTTTTAATGCCTTTTCTTAATGCAAGAACCTTTCTGGATGTGTTTCGTTAGGTTGCCTTTCAGGTTGAAACTTTGTCCACACTTCGGACAAGTAAACTGTTTCTCGCTTTTATGAATTTTCATGTGAGCGTCTAGGTACCTCTTGACAGTAAACTCTTTGCCACATGTCTCACATTTGAACTCTTTTTTAGCCATGTGAATACTCATGTGCCTAGAAAGATAAATATTTAAAAGTATATAAGCAGTTGTTTTATATGGTTGTTAACAATGTTAATGGTCTTAGTTTGAACAATAGTTCTCAGGCAGGGAGTTATATTTTTCTCCTCTATATTTTCATATGACAAAAAAATTAGGTTATATTGGATAAATTAGGCCTAACATTTCTCAAGTTTAATTTAGGATTCTGAAGGACTATTTTTGAGATATAAGACCGCAACATGGCCCCCAATTAAAGCTAATCTATGCCAAACCTAGGGTTGTAAGTCGGAAAATTTTCCGGAAAATGACCGAGCTATATTTTTCCGGAAAATTTTCCGTATTTTTCCGCTACCGGTTTTTCAATTAAAAAGTTAAAACTTTAAAATTTTTCAATTGCCTTTCTTTTCAAAACATTCATTATTTTGTTTTAGGTGAATTCGGAGGGGTAAAAAATTGTCCAAGGGCACAGAGTCTAGTGACCCCTATTCTCTATAGGAAAAGCTCACTCATTTGCTATCGCTTGCATGCATAGGGTTACTGTTTGGTCTTATGACGGTATAAGGCGTTAGAGAGTCGAGACCTAACCGTTAAGAGACCCAAGTGAAACTAAAATTATCAGGCATAAAGGATAGTGATGGTCTGCGTCATTGTAAGGGAAACGGGGTGTTATGTTGTTAATGTTATTAAGCTTGTTAACCCTGTTTAAAATCACAAATTATGGGAAAATCAACCAGTAATATTTGGCGGTACTTTAATAAATCTACTAAAGATGGCAAAATAGCTGGGGAATGTTTTAAATCTTTAAAAGTTGGATAAATTGACTCAAAGCTCACATAATTGCTAGTTTTAAATTTTTCCGATTAGCGGAAAATTTTCCGCGAAGAGGAAAATTTTCCGGAAAAGTTTCCGGAAAATTTTCCGCGTTTTATTTTTCCGGAAAATTTACAACACTACCTAAACCTAAAATAAACCTAAAGAGATGATAGAGAAAATGTCGAATTTAAAGTGTGAAATATTTCACCTTCGCGGAACCAATTGGCGTGTGTTGTAGGTTAAAAGACAAGAACCGCCAACTACACGCGGTGAGGTAAACAAAACTACTACCTAGCCATATCCAAACCTAGCGATAGGCTATAGTGAGGTTCCCGCTAGGGTTAGATTTGGATACGGCTAGGCCTTCAGCTTGGTTAGGTTTATAGGTTTGGATACAGCAACAGTTAGATCTGGATACAGCTACGGTTAGATCTGGATACGGCTAGGGTTAGATTTGGATACGGCTAGGGTTAATCCTAGCATTGTTTGAACTATGAAACCATAAATCCAATGTGGCCAGGTTTCCATTTTTTCCCATTTTTCGATTTAAACTATTTTGAAAAATCTATTCAACTTCCTGGTTCGAATCTCTTCAAATTTTAGTGCGAGGCATATTGAAGGGTTTTCAATTATCGGGCTAGAGTTTCACAGTTTTAAAACTAATATTTCTAATCCTTATAATTCCCTAAGTTAATAAATAGGATGGGATTATGCGCAAACAAAGTTTTAATGACTTTTTAGTAAAATAACTATTTGTTTCAAAACTTAGCAAACTTCGCACGATAATTTTATACCCTTCAATAAACATCTAACTAAAATTTCAGAGGTTCGAAGCAGGAAACTGAAAAAAAGGCATTTAAATTGTTCGAAGACTAAGCCGTTAAATTAAGCCTACTTTCAGTTTTAATTTTTTTTTATATATATATAAAAACTGTGAAAGAGAAACTTTTGAAACTTTGCATAAAAATGAAAAACCTTTTTCAGAATTATGGTCAAAAGGCTGTGTTCCTCCCATAGATGACTAGCTGATTCCTTTAATTTTTGACTTAAAATGTGTGAAACGCGTTTTCATGTCAAATGGAAGGGCTTCTATATTCTATAGGGCGTGAAGCCAAAGCGATATATCGAGTGGGCTGTGGTTTTGACAAGCATTTTTGAGTATCGTGAATTAAAACTTTAAAAGTGTGAAGCCTGTTTTCCCATTTCCTTAACTAAAGTAGAGTTATTTTTGTAATGTAAGAAAGCAATTTAGATTTTTTGTGGTCTCCCATGGAAAGTAAATTATTCAACGTCCACTGTCTGTGAGTCTTGAAAACAGTAAGTTCAACATTTTAGCGGAAATTGTTATGTATAGATCATCAATGGTATGAAACGGCAACTTGGCTCCCATAGGATTTATAATGTATAAGTTAGGTTTGGATACGGTTCGGGTTCCTTTTTTAGCTAAGGTTTATAACACTCCTAATTTTAGAAAACAGGCCGTTCTTTAACTTCTTTTAAGGTATAGTGTTAAGTGTTATATCTGTACCTTCAATTAAAATTAAAACGGGAAGTACAGATATTAATAAAAATTGCCAATGATAAAAAAGCCTTAAAAATTAAAAAGAAAAGTGGTAAAATTATTTGGCTGAAGTAACGGATATTCAAATTTTCAGTTTTAAAGGCATTACTATAAATAAAACAACAAAAATTACTAATCTTCTTTTATTACCAAAAATCCACTTGCAAAAAATAAATAAATAAATAAAATGAAAAATGGGCATTATTTTAAAAACACTGCGCGTTATAACGGCTATTCGATTATACATTTTATATTCCCTTATTCAAATTTAGAGTTATACGTATTCTGCTCTCGAAGGTCGAAGGAAATGGAAAGAAACAAGATGGTCTAGCACTTAACTAAGCCCCACATCGCTTACGTACTCTCGCTATCCCTACTTCAAAAACTTCAGTGAAATATCCTATGATATACCAGTGAGGGGGGAAATATGTTTTCGATACTATTTAAATATAACGAACGAAAACTCTTCTACATCTTCTTTTACACACCAGATTAAACTAATAGCCCATCGTACATACGATGTGGCTAAAAATCGTTGATTAAATTTGTTGCCGATACTGCCCGAAACCAGCAACTGAGAAGTACTTTTTAAAAATTGCGAACGAAACACCCTCTTTCACACACCAGGTCAAAATAAAATTTGAATATCTGTTACTTCATCCAAATAAATTGACCACTTATTTTAATTTTTAAGGCTTATTTTTTCAAAAATAGCACATTTAATTAATAAAGCAAAGTTCCAAAAAATTGTAATTTAAAAAGAAAAAAAACCAGCTAACATTATATTTTGCGAAACAAGTTCACCTAGCTTTCTTGTAACGGTCCACAAACTCTTTGCCGCAAGTCTCGCATTTGGTCTCTTCATCCGTCAAGTGAGAATTCATGTGTCTAGAAATATAAATATTCAAAAGCATATAAACAGTTTTTTTAAAATGTTTGATTTGATTAGCAGTGTACTTGATTAAAAACCCTAGCTTTACATTTTGAGAAAACAGAGCTGAGAGCACTCATTCAAAAAACTCGTTCAACCGACAACGTCCATTTCTAAATGCTAGTACGTTTTGGTGTGAGCATGGCTGTCCGCGCTCACCTATTTTACTGACCTAAAGCTCGAATTGAGCGAGCGCTTCTTCAAAATAATTGATAGACTCACGAGCCCGAAAGTTTACAAGTTAATGGAAAACCTTTTCAAGTTTGAGCCTGGGCTAACAATTAGGGGCGTGCAAACTATTCGTAACTATTTGGTCGGACTAAATAACTTGACCAAATTTCAGCGTTAGTATTCGCATCGATTAGAATATCAAAAAATGAATTAAAAAAATCGACCATTCTATTTTAAACGAAATGGATCAAATTATTTGGTATTCACAACGGATTTTCTCATTTTTCTGAGGTTTTAGTGAACTTGACAACTTGAGGGCGCTATGACAGTGTCAGCTGAACCATAGCCTACAGATAACGCGGCTCTAGGTTGCGTCTGCCGACTCACGTTTACTAGGAGTCTACGGCTGGACTCAGTAACTAATATTTCAGAAGTTCAGGGAATTCTCTAACTTTTTAAAGGGCTCCACCAGAGGCTTGCGGGGTCTCTATCCTTACACGTGCAAACGGCAGACCGACTTTTACTTCTTCCAAAGCTACCGCGCCCGCAAGCCGCCTGTGGAGCCCATTAAGCGATAACTATCGTTCAAAGGGTTGGTGTCAACCTCGTGCCGTCTATGAGAGTGCGAGAACTAAATAGGTGATTGGTCTAAGGTGTCCACAAATCTTGAAAGAAAAGTGACGAATGTCTCGCAAATGCCCCTCGTGCTAATAAAAACAAGTTGGGAAAATTAAAATTTTACCGTTTTTGATTTTCACTAGAGTGATAACTTATCGAAAGTGTTAAGCTTGTCGATAAGTTATCGCTTGCTTTATAACTAAAGACGGTAAATTTTAACTTGACCACCTTGTTTAAATTGGGTGTCCGACAATTGGGAGAATTTAAAACTGGGTGTCCAACAATTGGGAGAATTTAAAATTGGGTGTCCGACAATTGGGAGTATTTAAAACTGGGTGTCCGACAATTGGGAGAATTTAAAATTGGGTGTCCGACAATTGGGAGAATTTAAAATTGGGTGTCCGACAATTGGGAGAATTTAAAATTGGGTGTCCGACAATTGGGAGAATTTAAAACTGGGTGTCCGACAATTGGGAGAATTTAAAATTGGGTGTCCGACAATTGGGAGAATTTAAAACTGGGTGTCCGACAATTGGGAGAATTTAAAATTGGGTGTCCGACAATTGGGAGAATTTAAAATTGGGTGTCCGACAATTGGGGGAATTTAAAACTGGGTGTCCGACAATTGGGAGAATTTAAAATTGGGTGTCCGACAATTGGGAGAATTTAAAATTGGGTGTCCGACAATTGGGAGAATTTAAAACTGGGTGTCCGACAATTGGGAGAATTTAAAATTGGGTGTCCGACAATTGGGAGAATTTAAAATTGGGTGTCCGACAATTGGGAGAATTTAAAATTGGGTGTCCGACAATTGGGAGAATTTAAAATTGGGGGTCCGACAATTGGGAGAATTTCAAATTGATTGAGCGACAATTTGGTGTCAATGAAACTGGCAGAGCTTCTATTGGATGAATAAAGTTTTATTTTGTAAAAGTAACTAATATCTCGTCATTCTCGATTTTATTTTGTTAAAGGTAAATATTTTAAAACAATGAACCTAGGTCGGGCTAGGTTTGGTTTAGATAGGTTAGGTTTTGTCTTTCGCCAAACGTTTACGGCTTTACCAGGACCGTGCACTCTTTGAAAAGTAATTCGTCAATTCACCAAATTGACGCTCAGCCAGTTTCATTGACACCAAGTTATCGCTCACCCAATTTTCAACCCTCCCAATTGTCGGTCAACCAATTTTCAACGCTCCAAATTGTCGCGCTCCCAATTGCGGGACTCCCAATCGTCGTCACCCAATTGTCGTAGACCCATACAGAATAAGCTGTCGTCAGAGATAGGGAGTCGGCTATCCTACAGCGTGAAAATAAATTTCCTCACGCGCATTCTTTATCCATGCTCCAACACTGATACTTCAACATTTATGTAATTACCTTTTGAATTCACTGGAGTATTTAGAAAAGGCCTTGTTGCAAATTTCGCAGACTTCAAAGGGTAGACTTTTAGTATCTGGTCTTTCATTTTCGTGATCTGATAAATGTCTCTTGAAATCTTCTTTGACGGTAAATGGCTCCTTACAAATCTGACAACTTGTCTGTCCCTTTTCAGAATCCCAAATTTCTTCCAGTTTGTGAAGAAGTTCATGCGCGATCAAATTATTTGTCTGAACAAATGTTTTATTGCACGTGGCACATTTCTGCGTTACTTTCGTTTTAAAATGCTTCCGTAGCTTGTGCGCTTTTAGGACGCCCTTTTCAAAATACCTTTTACCGCAAAAATCGCAACTATATGGCCGAGGAATATCAGCTTCTGGACCCCCGTGCATGAGCAGGTGTCTGTCAAGCGAAACTTGACGAAAGAAGGTTTCACCGCATAAATGACACTTGAACTTGATCTTTTCAGGCATGTGCTCGGAATAAACGTGCTTCTTTAGTAAGCGTTTTTTTGGGAAGCATTTGTCACAAACGTCGCACTTGTGAGTTGATTCTTTCAAACGTTCGTGCTCAATTAGATGAAGATTTTTATGGCAATTCAGAGCCACTCTGTTTTTAAAGCCTTTCCCGCACACTAAGCAGTAGCAAATCTCCGATTTATGCCACACAAGGTGGTTACTTAAAAGAGACTTTTTGTTGAAAGTTTTCCCGCAAAAGCTACATAAGAACGTTTTCTCTTCTTTTGGAGGATCCTCCATCTTTTGATAAATGCTACCTGTGAAATTGAATTAGTTCATATCTATTGTAAATATGGCAGGATACTTCATATGATTAAAAAATGCAAAGAAACTATAGATGACTGGTTCAGAGGCCCGTGTAATTGTCCCAGGCCCTGTTTGGCATGTCCATTCTGTACTGACCTGGTAAATAGGCCACTACAGACGCCTAGTTGCTAGGTCTGACGTGAAATTTTTAAAACAAAGCGTCACTAAAACAAGCTTCTCATCCCCACCACTTAATACTAACCTAACCTGGTCTAATCTCGTCTAAACGTCAGGACATCACCAGGGGGAACCTCATAACTCTCATTGCTAACTCTTGTATGGGCCTCGCAAGTAAGCCGGCCACTATAGACGCCTAATTTAGAGGACAATACACTGCTTCACCATTTCGTTTTGCCTGTTAGTTCACAAGAGGTTAAGTCAGCACCTCTTTTCACGACAGAAATTGAACAAAATAGCAATATTTTGGGAAAAGGCGGCAGTTTATTTGGTTGATCATAGGTGATATCACTCGATTTTTATCTCAGATAAATCATAATTTGTCACTCGCTAGTGACCTGAGATACACCCGACAAAAATGATAATTTGTCACTCGCTATTGATCTGAGATACACCCGATAAAAATGATAATTTGTCACTCGCTAGTGATTTAGGCCCAAAATTTGGGCCCATATAGCCACTTCGATGATGGTTCTGCTATAAGTTAGTGTTGGTAATTCTTGGACGAATCGCGGACCAAACAATGATTCACAATATTTGTGACGTACGCAGCTAGTCCATCTCGGGTGAAATTGTAACCGATTTGCGGTAAAAGGTAGGTTTACAGGTTGAAACAATGAGCTTAAGACCAATAATAAGTTTGAACTCTTTATTTAGGTTCATTGGGGTTATTACTTGTTACATAAATAACTAAATAAATGATAATGGTTATTTTCAATGCATCTGATACGATGGGAAGAGAGAGCGCAAGACTAGGGGTGTGCCTTTTGGAGGTAGCTAAAATAAGCAACACTTACTAGGGTTGAATTAGGGCCATTTGTGTTCCAACTTAGGTCTACTGTAGTGATGGCCTGAACTGAGAACGTTAACCCGCGGAAACAAGTCATTATACCGTCTGAATCACTGGATTGCCTCGTATAAGGATAATCTACCCTACATTGGAGAGTGTCTATTCTCACCCCCGGGTGGAAATAGCTTATACGCTATTCTCACCCCCCCCCGGGTGAAAATAGCTCGTACGCTATTCTCACCCCCTCCCTTCCTACCCTACCACGTGACCGCACTCCCGCGTGACGCCATGCGGCCGAAAATATTTTGGTAATTCCTTTTACTAATTAAACAAAATGTTCATAAACATTCCCGCCTTCATAGGATTAACGTTACACCCAACTTTGAAGGCTCGTAACTCTGGTTATATTAGAGATACGGGGATGTCCTTTGAGTATGTTATAGTCATATTTAAGGATCTTTTTATGTATTCAAAAGTTCTTCCAACATGAACAGTTTCTATGGTTTAATTATAAAAGCAAGTTTTAACCGAAATGACATTAGTGTCAAAAATAATCCTAACGTGGTCTAAAGTTAACCTATGGTGTCCAAAAATAGCTTATGGTATAAGTTGTTTTAAGTTTTCTAGCGTTATTTACATGTTTTGTAAACTTCTCGTAATAATTTCCATACAGTGCGTAATCTTAAAGTATGGCGTACTTTTGGTAAATACGTAAAACAAGGGTTAGTCACATGGTAGGGTGGAAATAGCCTGGAAGCTATGTTCACCCGGGGTAGACTTCACCGGGCGGTGAAAATAGCGCCTAAGCTATTTTCACCCTCCCGCGGCCCTTACCTCAATTTTTAGTCACGTGGTAGGGTGGAAATAAAATCTACGCTATGTTCACCCGGGGTAGACTTTTCCCTTCACCGGACGGTGAAAATAGCGCCCAAGCTATTTTCACCCTACCGAGGTCCTTACCTCAATTCTTAGTCACGTGGTAGGGTGGATGTAGCCTCTACGCTATTTTCACCCGGGGTAGACTTCACCGGGCGGTGAAAATAGCGCCTAAGCTATTTTCACCCTACCGAGGTCCTTACCTCAATTCTTAGTCACGTGGTAGGGTGGATATAGCCTCTACGCTATTTTCACCCGGGGTACACTTCACCGGGCGGTGAGAATAGCGCCTAAGCTATTTTCACCCTACCGAGGTCCTTACCTAAATTCTTAGTCACGTGGTAGGGTGGATATAGCCTCTACGCTATTTTCACCCGGGGTAGACTTCACCGGGCGGTGAAAATAGCGCCTAAGCTATTTTCACCCTACTGCGGCCCTTACCTCAATTCTTAGTCACGTGGTAGGGTGGATATAGCCTCTACGCTATTTTCACCTAGGGTAGGAATAGGCTTCCGCCTATTTCTACCCGGGGGGTGAGAATAGTGACACTCGACTTTGATACACAACTAACCTGACTTTATATAGCCCTAGGAACAGGGCCGGAAATAAGCACAGGACAATGGACATTGTCCAATAAAATTTTAAAATGCCCCTTATTGTTCTAAAAACTAACGGGGTCACTGAACATTTTGACCAATAAATTTTCCGTAGTTTTGATGGTTTGACTATGAAGATGCGACAGAATTTTTGCACACTACAGTGGACAATGTCCTATAATTTTTCCAGTCAAAGGGGGCGTCACTGGACACATGTCCCATAAGAAGTTTTTCTTAATATTTCCATCCTTGCATAGGAATAGGCCTGGCTCAATATAGGGGGCGCTCACCAAAGGTGCAATTTGAGTTGCCAGCTATCCTAGAGTGCGATAAACGGGATTTACGAGAGATTTTCTGTGGGCGCTGCCATAACCTGTCGGCGGCCTTTAGTGGCTGACATTGCCTGTCGTCGAACGCGCTCTGTAGCCTTGGCAGAACAACTCTCCGAAAAGGGGGCGGTAACCTCGTAAGTCCCGTATAGAACGAGTGAGGAAATTTAAAGCCCCGCCCATTGACATGCGCGGTAACCACTGGATGTTTTACTTCCAACAGCAACACGTAGATGGCGGGAAAATCTACACTAGAGCGCGAAATTTAAATTGCTTGGTTTTAGAACGTTGGTTTTCCTATAGGTAATGGTTGTTCAAATCTTAATAAAAAGGTGAATACTTGTGTTATCATACAGATTTCAGGGAGCCCACTCTTAAATTTAAATTCCTTATAGGAAAAATAGGAATTTTTTTTCGGAATTATAGGATTTTATAGGAGAAAAAATGTGTTTTTATAGGAAAATATAGGACTAAAAATGCTCATATATAATACAATTTTGGGGCTTAAACTATGTAGAAAAAATCTCAAAAAATAGAAAATAACAAATTGGATTTTACTTAGAAAACTCAGACGAACTTAATTAAAATATAATATAATATATCAAAAATCCTAAGCGAGCTCGGCAATTTCGGTGTCTATTCAAATGTGATCTCGATAAAAACAACTAAATTTTTATAAATTTGATGCTAAAATATACGAAAACTTCGACTAAGTCAAAAAATATAGGATATTATAGGACCTTTCATGAAATTATAGGATAATATAGGACTGGTTCAAAATTATAGGAATTTATAGGAATTATAGGACCCGTGGGCTCCCTGAGATTTTAAAATATATTTCCCACCATATTTTAACACAACATACACATTGTTTGTTACTAAACAATAAAGGATTTACATGTATTACTATTAATTCCGACGTTAGTAGACCGAGCGATGATGCCTTAATTGGAAAATACCTGCACTTGCGTCTTTGAAAGTTAATGTCTTGTTTTTCAATGAAAGACTAATAGTTTTCTCATAGCTATTTTGTTTGAAGGATCATTTTATTCTTAATTTTTGCAGTTAATTCCAGGATGAGGAGAGTAGCCTTTGTGAAGTACGTTGCTTAATAATTGGAATCAATTAAGCTACCAAAAATGTAAATAATCACGATAATGTAACAGACTGAGTGTATATTAAACTTGTTTGTTATGGTCTTAACTTTGTATTAATATGGCCAAAGCAAAACAAGATTAACATACATTGATTCATAATCGTGATTATTCACACTTTTGGCAACTTCAATTAGCTTCAAGCGCCGCACTTTACAAAGACTTCTCTCCTCATCCTGGAATTACCCTCAACAGATAACAAAAACAACCCTGGTAGCAAAGAAGAAAGATATGTTATTAAATCCAAACTTAAACATTTACGCTCTTTATTTTTTTATTCATCCCAGACATAGATACTGACCGCATTAGTTGGCCCTTGAAGGAATTGCATTTGTGAGTTTCTTTGTCATTTCTACCTAAGACCATTAACAACCCCCGAGGGGCCGAGACTCGCAACCCAAGCTTTCTACTTTTCGTGGTTTTCTGTTACGCGCGATCCTTGCGACCTTTGCTGTATATTAAGGAAACTTTTAGGTTAGGGGGTACCGAACAGGGTGAGAAATAAGGCGGTGGCACTGGGCAAATGACCAGTTTAAAAATTGCTTTGACCAGTTTATTTATTAAATGCCTGGGGGTCCAGTGGTCACCGTGACCACTTTTTAAATTCCCCTTCTTTAGTAAAAAAATAAATTCCCAGTAGTGGGTTATAGAAATTAATCCATTTCAGTGCAGTTCATACAGTATGGAGAAATATTAAGTGGTCATTGACCAGTTTTTTAATTAAAACCCTTGGGCTCTACTGGTCAAATGACCAGTTTAAAAAATTTCCTTATTTCTCACCCTGGTACCGAATTTCCGATTTACAGGTTTCTCTTTGCTATTTAAAAATGGCGGATCGCGAAGAAGAAGATGAGAATGGAAATGTTAACTTATTTTTGAACTACCATATTGCAGATATGCAACTAATTTAGCGATATATTATTTTGCTATTTTATCATAATTGTACATTAAACCGTTGCGGCCTCGGCCTCCGAATTTAGAAGAAGACGATTTTATTTCTTTTTTAAGCGATATCCGGAACCGGAAGTTCTGTACACCTTGTAAGTTTCTATCCGTTGCCGCTTGGTGGCACCCTTGTCGCGAAAACAGCCCTAACTCTAAAGAGACGGAAATTTCAATACGAGGATCTCATTGGGTTGCGAGTCCAGGTGGTTGTTAATAGTCTTAGGTGTAATATTCACCAACCTCAGTACATAATAGGACTGTTCACGAACTCGAGCCAGCTCGGGCTCGTGACGAGCGAGCCGAGCCGAGCCGCCACTTTTGCGGCTCGATTAATTAACGAGCGAGCTTTTTTATGGTCGAGCCGAGCCGACAGGTATCGAGCCACTACGACTCGCGAGCTTAATCACTGATATAGTGCTTCCCTTTTAGTCTTTATTCTCTCCACCAATAGCGTTCCGTTGTATTTTTACATGAATAAAGCTTGGAAATATCGAATCTTCAATATTCACTACGTTTTATATAAGTTAGTGATGAATCGCGGACTGTACATTAATTCACGAATGTTCTGGTGTAACTCGTAGTGATCGTACGGGGTGAGATTTTTGTCGGGTCGGGTTCCGGGTCGGGTTGCGAAAAAAAACTCGGAAAATCGGGTCGGGTCGGGGTTTTCTTTTTAATAATATAAATGGAATTAACATATTCTAAAAAATTATACATAGTAGCTATGTACTATGTAATGTACGGAATTTATTTTCTGTAATTTAGTTCCAAGTTATCACTGCTTTAATGAATCCAATAGTAGGCGATTCTGCCATATCATTGCTATCTGATATAACGTCGTGGAAGGGATTGGGGTAACTAATTGTCCCAGAACAGGTGCGTCTTCCATCTGTAAAGTTTCCAAATTGTCCTTGCCCTTGGCAGTGGCTGAATGGGGTTTCTGGTACTCGTGAAACTCTTCTACCACTTTTTCAATTTTGAAATCAATTGCTCGCAACTTAACACACAATTAATACATTGGCGTTTGACGGACGACCATGAAATTGCCGAAATATATCAGTTTTCTACTGGCTTTCGAAGCCTCGAGACAGAAAAAAATTAAATATTCAAGCTCGCCCTACTCAGATTTGAGTTCCTATCTACTGCAACACAAAGCGCGACCGTAAATAATAACTTACCCTCTACTACGGGCCCACCCCGAATTTTTTTTAACCCGACTTCAAAATTGACTGGCCGGGTCGGGTCGGGTCGGGTTGGAAAAAGCCGGGGATCCCCGACTTCCCGGGTCGGGTTCGGGTTCCCCGTACGATCACTAGTAACTCGGGTGAATATTGAATGTCCAATATTCAACAAGGTGTTGAATATTGAATTGTTGGTACCGAATTTCCGATTTAAAAATGGCGGATCGCGAAGAAGAAGATGAGAATGGAAATGTTAACTTATTTTTGAACTACCATATTGCAGATATGCAACTAATTTAGCGATATATTATTTTGCTATTTTATCATAATTGTACATTAAACCGTTGCGGCCTCGGCCTCCGAATTTAGAAGAAGACGATCTTATTTCTTTTTTTAAGCGATATACGAAACCAGAAGTTCTGTACACCGTTGTAAGTTTCTATCCGTTGCCGCTTGGTGGCACCCTTGTCGCGAAAACAGCCCTAACTATAAAGAGGCGGAAATTTCAATACGAGGATCTTATTGCATTGCGAGTCCCGGGGGGGGGGGGGTTGTTAATGGTCTTAGTTTCTACCAAATCAATTCAGGGAAAAATTATGCTTCAAACGAAGTGGCTATTAGAAAACTATTATTCTTTCATTGATAGAACAAGACATTACCTTGCAAAGACGGAAGTTCGGTATTTTCCTTTAAAGCAAAGCTCGGGTCCACTTCAAGGCGACTTTCCCTCTGTACTCCAGTTTTGGCTTGGCAAAGGCTAGTGGGCGGGATTTATAAGTGCACTTATAAATCCCGCCCACAAATGCCTCCTGCCTTCGCCAAGCCAAAACTGGAGTTCGTAAGGAAAGTCAACTTGCAGGGATCCGCTGGACCCACGCTTTGCTTTTTAAAGGTATCATTGCTCGGTCCACCGAAAAATTTAAAACATTGTTTCCTAACGTTGGGTTTATTTGGGAAATATACATCCACTCTGTGTTTCTGCAACTCGGGAATGGGCATTTACAACTCATATTTATTTAAGAAATAATAAATTTAAATCCTAAAGAAAACCTACTTCCATAATTATACAATTAATAATGCAAAACTCACTTAGTTTATTTAGTAATAAACAATGTGTAGGTTGTGTTTAAAACATGGTGGGAAATATTTTTTAAAATCTATATAATAGCACGAATATTCATCTTTATATTAAGATTTGAACTAACATTATCTATAGGAAAAAAAAGTCCTAAAATGAAGCAATTTAAATTTCGCACTCTATAGTGTTGATTTTCCCGCCATCTACGTGTTGCTGTTGGAAGTAAAACATCCAGTGGTTACCGCGCATGTCAATGGGCGGGGCTAAACATTTCCCCACTCGGTCTAAATCTCACTCTAATCTATCCTACTCATGTTCAACTAATCTATAGGGACTTGGCAGTACTACGTCATGCAACGTCAGGCTACCTTCCATTAGTGCTAAAAAACATACCAGGAGGAGGGGCTTATATAGTTTTCATTCTGTTAAAAAAACATACCATAATGGCGCTGGGGGCGGAGTTAAGCCCGAATTGCCAAGTCCCTATAGATAGTTTTCACACGTGGAGGATTCATACCATTTACACCAGGAGGCCGGGCTATCTGGTGGACAAAAACCCGTCTGCTTTTGTCCTCCAGATAGCCTGGCTTCCTTGTGTAAATGGTATGAATCCTCCACGTGTGAAAACTATCTATTATGAGGTTGAAAAAGGCTTAAGATAAAAGACTTAAGATTAGAGAACACCTGGAGCAGGATGTAAGCTTAGCTATGAGTGTTTTCGAGGGCTCAGTAGCGTATCCGCTACAAAATTGCTTGTGTAATATTCACCTCAGTAACGTAAATTATAATTTTTCACTTGCTTTTGATCTGAGATACACCGGACATAAATGATAATTTGTCACCAATTATTTATCTGAGATGAACTTGACATAAATGATAATATTTAAAATATATGGACATAAGTGATAAAACAATCCATGTATGTGTGTGATCAGAAGTGAGATGAGACTAGAAGTGAAGGGCTCTAGCATTGGAAGTAGATCCTGGCACTAGTGAACAAATTTGAGGATTTTATGCCGCTTCCCACGCGATAAAACTAGAGAGAAAAAAATTGGTCGAGTTCCAAAAACATTTCCTACCCCCTTCCCCTCATCCTAAAGCCGCGGAACACGGACGCGGGTGCTTGAATCTAGTTCGGCCGTCTACCACCGCGAGCGTCTCACGTTTTGGAGGGGAAATTCTGAAACCGCCACCAGAGGGCCAACCGTTGGTGTGTTATCAAGAATATTCACTTTCGCCGAGTGAGGAATTTGGTTAGCTCAGTACTTCTGGTCTCATCTCACTTCTGATAATATTCACCTCAGTGACGTAAATGATAATTTTTCACTTGCTTTTGATCTGAGATACACAGGACATAAGTGATAATTTGTCACCAATTATTTATCTGAGATGAACTTGACATAAATGATAATATTTAAAATATATACATAGTTTACAGGCGTGGAGCATTCCTACCTTTAACACAAGGAGACCAAGCGACTTTGAGTGTAAAATCGTCTGCTATTTTACACTCTAAGTTCCCAGGTCTCCTTGTGCAAATGGTATGAATCCTCCACGCCTGTAAACTATGTATAGACATAAGTGATAAAACAATTCATGTATGTGTGTGATGTATATGCAGTTGGTGGGTATGGAATCTTCAACATTCACCAGCTATGGTTGGTGTGTTGATGGTTCTTGGTTGAATCGCGGACTATACATGAATTCACCAATTTTTGTGATGTACGCAGCTGGTGTAACTCGGGTGAATACTGAATGTCAAACATTCACCAAGATGTACTTAAAACCAGTGAATACTTTCCCTTGAACGCTACCCCGATATCCATGGATATATATTAGTGAAGCGAGTGTCACCCACGAATCACCTTGAGTATGAAAAGCCATCTAACGTGACACTTTAAAGAGCTGGTATTCACTAATGAAATACTTCCCAAACACAAGTGATAATCATTGACACGTTGTGTCACTTACTATCCAAATGTACTTGGTGACAACCACTTAAAATTCATGCAATATTTTAGTAAAGGCAGCAGTTCTGCAAGAACTAAGAGCAAATCCGCTGTTTGTGCGTGTAGGCATAGAGCTTCCGCAGAAAATGTACTACTTACTTACCAAGTATGACTGCAGCAGGTTTTATTACATTAATGGTAACATAATTTCATTAAAAGCTGTATTTTTAAACACAACACGATGGTCCCTTTGGGGCAACACTATTTTACGCTGACTCGCAGAACGCGTAACAGATGAACTAAATTTTTCAATAACTGTATCTTATGCTCAGTCTGGGAAATAAGGATAATCTTTAAAACTAGTCCTTACCAGTCTGGGAAATAGGGATATTTTTTTTGGTTTTTTTGGGACCAGTGACCGTCTAGTGTCCGAAATAATCTGGTCTCCGGAGTGGTCCCAGCCTTTGTTCTCCAATAGATTTGCAATTAATAAACTGGTCCCGAGGACCAGTAACCCCCACTTCTTGAATTAAAAAACTAGTCCAAGCAATTAATAAACTGGTTTTGGACCTGAGGAAGTGTGCTATTTCCCAGACTGGTCCTTACTCCTTGGGACCACTAATGATTCTGATGAAGATCTCTCTGCTACAAAACTTTTGTAGGGGTACGTTCAGTAACGAAAATCTGAAGGAAATCACTGTTTTCTTGATGTTTGGTTGATGGGCTCGAGACGTCACAGTGACGTAAAAGGTTGTTGAACGGAAAAGTGACATTTTGAAGGTAGCGCTGTTTTCGAAAATGGAGTTGGGGAAACAGGTCCTCAAAACGTTACAAAGCGCAAATGGCTCTTTTCAATTATTAACGAGCTCGTACATAATGAAATTGTTTAAGAAAATTATGTCTATTTGAATGGTAGAAGTAGTTTTGTAAAGAAAACTAAAACAGTTACTGTAGGAATAGCATTATTGGAATTTAATTTTTAAATCCCGCGCCAACTTTTGGTCTGTCAAGTGTTCAACAGTCAAGCGCTACGTCACGCCATCATAAAAACCATATCAATTAGATGGTTTTTTTGATGGGCATCATGACGTCAAAACTGGAAACGCGAAAAAGCGTACAGTTACTTCAGTAGGGAAAATCTGACATCGCTTAGTAAGCGCTGTCATCAAAGAGGGTTACTGAACGTACCCAAGGATTTTTTTTAAACTGGACACTGGGCTAGCGAGTAGCGACACCTCTGGCCTGGAATAAATAAACTGGTCCATGAGCACTGACCAGGGCGCGTCGTCTGCTAAATTGAAGAAGTGGATAATTAAAATATATTAGCTAATATCTGGACTCTTGAAACCCCTGAATTTTCTTAGTGGTCCCGTGGACCACTGACCCCTTCCGATTTAATTTTTAAACTGGTCCAGGCAATTTTTAAACTGGTCATTTGCCCTGCAGCCACCGCCTTATTTCCCACGCTGCTCTGCTATAAAACTTTTGTAGGAAAGTTGTAGCCAAGGAGTACTAACAACATAGGAGTGAAATTTATGGAAAATATGTTGATCTAGAAAAATTCTAATAAGGAACCCCGAATTAATAAACTGGTCCCACCTTCTATTTTCTCAAAAACGATAAATAATTAAGTGGTCCCTGGGATCAGTGACCCCAAGTTTTGGAATAAATGAACTGGTCCGAAAGATTGGTTGGACTTGTAAACCTGACTTATTTCCAACATTGTGTCTAATGCCGTTTTCCATTGGCATTTTCTATGGAGTAATTTTCTTGGAGAGACAATGAAAGTTCCTTGAAAATTGCTTTAAATATATTTATATCTCCAATAATTTTGCTCCATGCTGGTAGATTGCTAGCAGCCAATGGAAAACGGCATTAGCATCGTCTGCTGGAATATTTAGTCTTTGTGATTTTTGGCGCCAAATGCGTGTAATTTTCTTATAACAAGAAAGTGTTTATTTCATTTAGATGGTTTTATGAACTCGTACTGATAAGAACGAATTTGCCTCTATAAAAATAACATTATGGCTTCTGGAGGATTCGGATTTCAATCGAATATCCCAAGAATATCAGGCATCAGGCCTCCATCAAGTGTTGGCCCTTCCAGAAGTAGAAGTCAGTCTACCAGATCAGTTAATGGTCCATTAGTCCCTTCCACACTCAAGAGGTCTAGTTCCTTTGGAGTGAGATCTAGGTAAATAAATCAAATCAAAAATCGTTTACTGTAAATATAAACATAAATATTATTCCTATTATTAACTGTATTTAACAACTTGTATTGGTAGTAATAGAGGGACTTCCCAATCTGGGAAATAAGGATATTTTTTAAACTAGTCCTTGTGACCACTGACCCCCCCCCCTAGTGTGTCCCAAATAATAAACTAGTCTTAGGACTGGTCCCAGCCTTTGTTCTCCTATAGGGACTTGGCAGTACTACGTCATGCAACGTTAGGTTACCTTCCATTAGTGATAAAAAACATACCAGGAGGAGGGGCTTATATAGCTTTCATTCTGTAAAAAAACATACCATAATGGCGCTGGGGGCGTAGTTAAGCCCGAATTGCCAAGTCCCTGTTAGGGGAGATGAAACTCCAGTAAGAGATAGAAGGGTGTGACGTTTTAGGGTCAGAACTGTTAGCTCCCTATAGATTTCCAACTATTAAACTGGTCCCCCAGGACCAGTAACCCCCACTTTTAGAATTAAATTAGTACAAGCAATTAATAAACTGGTTTTGGACCAGAGGAAGTGTGCTATTTCCCAGACTGCACCTAAACACCCTTGGTGGGAACCTCTTGTCATCTCAGCAAACTATATGGACCTTTCTGAGCTCTAACCACTACTGACCAAAATTATTTTACCCACAAACCCATAACCATAGAGAAAGGAAGGTGTTACTGGAGTGGCCGATACAATGCCTACAACAGGCGTATGTTGTACCGATGTGTAGCACAGAACCCACCAGAGGCGCTACATGTTAGGGTTGGTGCGTACGACTATAGCGTCTTCTATGGCGAAAATAATTTAAAAATATTCAAAGAAACTTTGAAATATTTTAGTACAAATTTTAGTACACAGATGGCAGCACTATATTACGCACCAACCCAAACTTAAGCTGCTCATGAAGCGTCCACTCGGCCACTCCAGTAACACCGTCCTTTCTCTATGCCATAACACTCGTCAAATTTTTCTCCAGCCTTCTCCCGAAGACCCATTAAAACACTCCTTCTTCACGAGACCTATCCCCACCTGGAACTGCCCTCCCCCATCTCCCTAATGTCTCTCTGGGGCATTTAAACAAATTTTTTAATAGATCCTCCATTAATTTGGAGTTGGAAGGCTTTGTTTTTGAAGCCATAGGCTGACAAACAGCGGAGCAAAAAAAAGTAGATTTAAAAAATAACATTTATAGGGACTTGGCAATTCAGGCTTAACTCCGCCCCCAGCGCCATTATGGTATGTTTTTTAATGGAATGAAAGCTATATAAGCCCCTCCTCCTGGTATGTTTTTTAGCACTAGTGGAAGGTAGCCTGACGTTGCATGACGTAGTAGTGCCAAGTCCCTATTTTTAAGGAAAATGGAGAGCATCAATTTAAGAGCAGTTATCTTTAGAATTAAAAAACCTAAAAATGATTTTAAATTTGTTTTTGGTAGCATAATGTGTGATTTTATGTTGCTTAGTTTCATCGGAGCCTCCGAGATGATCTAGGCCCGTGCGTGTCAATTTTTATGTGGGGAAATATCCAGTTTCATAGAGGAAATATTTTCACCCTATGTGTGTATTAGATGGCGCTTTTATTACCGTTCCGACCGGGGTCTTCCATAAATTGTCGTTGATATTTTAGGGGCCAATTATAAAAATTTTATGAAAGAGAAAGGTTTCACCCTTAAAGTGTTAGTGACATAATTTTCGTCATCCACAAATTTTAAATGCGAAAAAAATCCTTGAAAAATCTAGTTTATTATGATATGTTTACTTTTTTATTTGGTTTCGTAGCAATTTATAAAATTGCAATCAAAGTATTGGGTTTGGAAAAGGCCTAGTTAAAATTTTGTTTCGTTTGATGACGTAGTAAGGAGAAATTTTTACTCTAGATGTCGCTCACGTGACGCCTGTTAGTGTCTCAGCGCCGCGTTAAGCCTATTTTATTCAGATTCACGCGGCATTAGTAGACTCAGGAGTAACGGGCGCTCGCGCTTGGCTTTTCCGCGAGATGCCGTGAGTGACGTAGCAAGGAGAAAAACCCGCGAAAAATCTTCTCTGAAAATTTGCTGTTGCCCCCAAATTTCAAGTTTTCGAAGTGTTTTTTCTATGTTTTCCCTCATATTTATCCTTTTATTTGGTATAAATTTTCAGAAGTTGGCACTATGCTATAAGACTTAAAATTTTTTTTTAAAAAAGAAACCCGTCATGGGAAGCTTTAACCGACTGACTCTGGTACCACACTAGCTTAAGCAGATAGGGCTAGTTTTTTTTTTTAACCACTGGTTGTTTATCAAAAATTCGCACTAGGTTTAACACGTCGACATTTGTTAATTTTTGGAAAGTTTCATTAATGAATACCATATTCTTTTTTGAGTCTTCAAAGGGAGGGTGAAGTAGAAAATCAAGTGATTTTTTATCTTTTCTTCTACCAATTTTAAGACCAGTCCGCATAGTGAAACATTCAGGAAATACTTCCGAATGATTTTAAAATTCAAATTAGGTTCAGATTTTAAGGATAATTTTAAACAAGGACTGCCGACCAATCGCGTAACGCCCTGCCTTTTTTGTTAACAAAATTCTCGTGGCACGCTCCGTGTCTCGCGCCACGATTGTCACGTTGCGCCCCTAATTTTATCAAATCTCGTGATAAATTTCATTCAACGCGGAACGTGCCACTAGAATTTTGTTAAATTTTGTTAACAAAAAGGCAGGGCGTTACGCGATTGGTCGGTAGTCCTTGTTTAAAATTATCCTTAAAATCTGAACCTAATTTAAATTTTAAAATCATTTGGTAGTATTTCCTGAATGTTTCACTATGCAATTTGGTCTTATAATTAGTAGAAGACTCGATAAAAAATCACTTGATTTTCCACTTCACCCTCCCTTTAAGATATGATTTTTGTATCGTTTCAACTTGCTTCAAAGTGTAAATAAGTGTTTTGAAAAATTACTTTCTATTGCTAAGCAGCGTTTGTAATTTTCAGGAGCAGCAGTACTGGCCGTAGTGTAGGTGGTTCGTCAATTGTTTCCCGTTTCAGCATTGCTGGCCGAAGCACTGCCAGAGCCTCTATTAAGGACAATCGACCTTTGCAAACAAAAGAGTTCAAAAAGGAATGTAGTGACAAACTTAAAGATGTGAGTATAATTTGAAATATTCTACGATAAACGTTTTTTTTCGGGCAACATTCGCTTTGTCTTTGGTCAGCTTTGTACGTGCTGACAAGAGACGAAAAAACTTAAGGATCTTCATTGTTTAAAATATCCGCGAGTTTTTTTAGCTCGAGTGCACTGACCTCTAGGCCTTAGTTTCAAATACGTGTATTTTTTCTGATCAACAGTTTATAGTTCCACGCAGTGTGGATAGGTGGCCGCTGCGTAGTTTTCGCTAGCGAATAGCGTGAAAACAAATTTCCTCACGCGCATTCTTTATCCATTGTCATAGTGTGTAACAGAGACAATACCGCTTATAAATGCTCTTGGTCATTAGTAAAGTCATAATATACCTTGCCAAGTTTTTTTGCACTGTTACTTCTGGTTTACCTGTTACATTGGACCAATTGGTTTATAGTGATTTGTAAAGGATACCAGAAGTTAATTATTTACGGGGGTTACTATGAGCAATGGATATAGGATGCGCTCCATATTATATCACTAGTTTATCTGAGATACACCTGAAATTGTTGATATTATATCTGAGATACGTCACCTGAAATTGTTGATATTATATCACTGGTTTATCTGATATGCAAATGAAATGTTGATATTATATCACTAGTTTATCTGATATGCAAATGAAATATTGATATTATATCACTAGTTTATCTGAGCTACACCTGAAATTGTTGATATTATATCACTAGTTTATCTTAGATACACCTGAAATTGTTGATATTATATCACTAGTTTATCTTAGATACACCTGAAATTGTTGATATTATATCACTAGTTTATCTTAGATACACCTGAAATTGTTGATATTATATCACTAGTTTATCTGATATGCAAATGAAATTGTTGATGTTATATCACTAGTTTATCTGATATGCAAATGAAATATTGATATTATATCACTAGTTTATCTGATACGCAAATGAAATTAGTGATATTATATCACTAGTTTATCTGAGATACACTTAACATAAGTGACACATTATGGTTCTCGCCCATTCGGCTGTAACCAAAATTCAGAGGTCCTATTCTTCCCAAACTTTGCACATTGGGCGGTTTGCGAAAGGTATGGGCGGCGAAAAGTGCCTGCATTTGACGATTATTGATGATTGAATAGATATCCACCATTGATTTTAAAAATTTCAAGGATGCAATGACAGATTTATTCAATTATGAAATACTGGCTTATCTATCATTACGGTTAATGTAAAATAAGACGTACTTCGTAACTTATCATTTGTTATTATGCTTAAATTATAGTTAAGACGAACAAAATATTAAAAATACGTTTATTTCTTAGCAAATAAACTTAGTAAAGCAAACTCGTGATCTTATCTTCAATTTTTATTCAAAATCTTTATTGTAATACCAATTATAGGAAGCGCTATGATAGCAAGATAGGGCCAATAAATGATACAGGTGATATCACTTGTTATTGGTCTGAGATGCACTTGACATAAATTATAATTGATCACCCGCTATTGATCTGAGATACACCTGACACATGATAATTTTATCACTCGTTATTGTCATATTGATCTGAGATATAAATGATAATGTATCACTCGATTTTGAGCTGAGACGCACTTGAGATAAATCATAATTTATCACTCATTATTTATCTGAGATAAAAGATAAATTGTCACTCGCTATTGATCTGAGATACACCTGACTTAAGTGATAAAACATTAATTCATATGTTTTTAATTTTGGGTGAATGTCAAATCTCCAATATTCATTATGAATTATGCATATAAGTCAGTGTTGGTGGTTCGTGGATGAATCGCGGACCATTATAAATGTTTGTCATGTGCGCAGCTGGTGTAAGTTGTACTAGGGTGAATATTCACTAAGGTGTGTTTAAACGCATTGAATACACGATGTCCGATATTCATCCGACATTTGCTCATTCGTTTGCCTTTACTGAGTGAAATAATTAATGATAAATTAAAGAAAATTGCGTGTTAGGGGACCGATATATACCCAATATTTTAAAATGCCTGGATCTTTTTGTTCTGTTTCTAATTGTAAATTAAGAAAATAATCCTTTGTTATACAGGGTTCATACAAACCTGGAATAGTTGACAAAAACCTCAGGGAAAACTCAGGGAAATTTAGAATTTTTTTGTAAAAATTCAGGGAAATCAGGGAAATTTGCGTCAAACAGGGGCCGAGTAATTAAGAAAAATGTTCATAAACATACCCTCCATAGGATTAACATTATACCCAACTTTGGAGGCTCATAACTCTGAGTCTACTATTAGTGATACGGGGATGTCCTTTGAGTATGTTATAGTCCTATTTCCCCCTCCTTCATTAACACTTGCTCCATAGGATACTCCATATACGGGAAAAACCTGGAAAACTCAGGGAAGTATAATAGTATATGGGGAAAAACCTGGAAATCTCAGGGAAATTTGTTTTCCAAAAGTTGTATGAACCCTGTATATACCTTTTCAACTTTCCTTCTGACAATCAATCGTGACATTTTTCACATAAAAACCATGATATTGGCCACTTAAAATGGTGAAACCTTTGAACATTTTTAATTTCATACAGTAGACCCAAAGAAATTAATTTTTAAACTGGCCCAGCTAATTTTTAAAGTTGGCATTTGTCCAGGACCACCGCCTTATTTTTCATATTAGGAGTCGTTAGCTTTGGAAACACAAATTACGCAATTATAGAGGTCAGGTCACGTAGTTTTTCACACTTGTGTTAGGCCACAATGTGGCCATCTTTACAAACAATTCAGTTGGTGTAGAAATTGAGACGGAAGATGGTTTTGTTTTTAGCCTGGCTAGACTCGAGAAGTGGTGGGCTCAAATAAAAATTATGTTAGGGATTTTATCGTTAAAAAGTTCCGCGAATTGTTTAAGCCAGATAGGCTAGAAGGGAGGGTACTGGCGGCAACTTGTGATAGCCTTTCACCATGGCTACATTTGAAAGCCCATAACGTTTTGTAAGTGCCGCTGTAATTTGTAAACGGTTTGGATTTTTATTAATTGTGCATTGGTCTTTTTTTAATTGAAATTACATTTTCACGAACAGTTCCTTCTAAGACAGCATTATGACAAAAGCGTTCAGCCCATCACTAACAAACTCCTTCAAGGACCATCTAACAAGGAATTCTACACCATGTTTGAGGTTAGTTTTTCGCTTCTGCCTCATCAATTGACCTTTAATGTAAGTTTAATTTTTCATTAGTTTCTTTATCAATGTCTATCGCCTGACTTCAAATTGAGCAAAAATCCAGTGGACGAAATTCCGGTCATCATTCGTAATCTCGGATATCCGTACAATATCAACCGGTCTCACTTGATGAATCCTGGTAGTCGGCAATCATGGTGTCACTTACTGCCTTTTCTTTCCTGGATGGTCACCATCATTCGGGTAATAACTGATCTTCAAGGGTTACGGTGATTTAAAATGATTTTCTTTCTAAATTACAACTTTTTAAGGGAAGTTGAAGCTTTAGTTTTCCAAATAATTATGAAATATATCCCAAGAAGAGTCAGTGGTCCTATAGATTCTTAAAGTCTGCCCTATAATTAGCATAATTTCACGAAATATGTCTGAAAATCCCTTTTTTTGCTAATATTTTCCCCTTAATTAATATCCTGAAAAATACTTTGATTTTAACGAAGATGGTTGTTCAGTTATAAAATAATCCTTGCATGTGACGACTAGTCTAAAGGGAACTAGGCAACTTGGTCTTCTGTGTGGCAACGTGTCTTCATTGTTTAATTATTTGCAGAGTTCCTTGACTTTCAAAAGTTCTCCTGATATTTTAATATGGTCGAATTAAAACAAGTAGTACTAGGTTATCCTATGTATAATAATTTTGATTATGCAATAGTATTTGAACATTATTTCGTTATATTTTCGTGAGACCCATCAAGAAAACTATAATTTATTAATTTTAAACAATTCACGAAAATACTATCGTAATATCTGCGTGTGGGGTGCTATGTGTATGTGCAGGGTGACCAGACTTTCCTATATTTCCTATTTTTCAATGTCTTCCTATAAACGAAGCTTTTCTCCTATATTTTCCTATTTTTAAACTTTGTTAGGTTCATCAAGTTATTAATTTTCAAACTCCCAAAAATAATTATATTGTTCTAAAAATAAGTCACGAGGTGGCACCATCAGCTTGAGTAAAAGGTGATATTTCAAAAAATATTCACTCACCCGCCGATGCCATCTTCACATTCAGAACCCCTAAAAGTTATAATAGGGATGTGTCGTCGTACTAATGGTTTTTTTGTTGTTACTATTCATTCAGTATGCCGAGCACTACAGGCCTACAGTGAGAAAGGATCAATACGAACAATACGCTGAAGCGGATTATGAAGACATGTCCGGCAGTTCCCTTCTAGAAGTATGTTAACCCACATTTTTTTTTGTAAATGTTAATATCTTTTTAAGATACTTTACAAGTACGCCGGGGAAAGTTTCCTGCAAGTTGTGCAAGGACACCATATCTCTAAAAACGGCCAGACGGAGCGCGTCAGAAATCTTGGTAGGTTGTTAAAGAATGTGGGGATTGTAGTGCAAGCTGTTTTGACTCCAGAAAGAGTGCTTATAAAGGGAATGTGAAGCTTCTTTTGAAAAACCTCTGATTTATAAAACAAAAGATAGAATTAATTTCTGTGAATTCAAAAATATCAAGCTTTTAATTCTCCGAGTTCTGGTTATTTGGCGGCAAAATGCATTTGAAAGTGCTTCATATGAAATGATTTGAAATCCACTTTTTATGAAAGGCTAAAACGTTTCCCGTATGCCGACGTCACAGATATATTTTTCACGTGAGATGGTGCCACTCTCCGCTATCAGACCCAGAGTTTAGACTGCCGAGAAGCTCGAGACGCGTAGAGGATTATCGCGCTTTTTTTCCTCACGTCATAGTCATGTCATCAAACAGGCGAACAAGCTCGACAAGACTAAATTATTGATATATCGAAACTGAGTTTTCGTGATTTTTCAATGGATTTTTAAAATAGAAACTTTGGTTCAATAATATTAAAAACTTGATATCTTGAAAGTAGAGACTCGAACTTGTAACATAATACCACTTTCGTGGTAAAATATGATATGCAATTGTAAATTCGCATTCCCTTTAATGTGTGATTTTGATTAAAAACGGAAGGCAACATTGAAGAAACTCTTTCTAGAGATACCAAGCACTGGTACCGATAAAATCCTACACGCTTACAAAGAGGGTTATAGTTTCAATAAGCGCCATTAGCGTATAGACCCAACCAACAAATAAACAAGTTGGCTTGGTTCCGTCTCTATATAAGGGACGACTAACAAGATGACTGTAGTACCATCTGTCGTTGAGTGACGAAGATAAATCTCTTATTTTTCTGATTGGGGTAAAACGGGTTCTATGCGTTGCAAAATCAAGCCAATCACCCGACCAAGCCTCAAAACCCGACAACAAGATCTGAGCCGTTATAAAAATTCAAACGATTTGTTGGTTCGGTCTATTAGCAACCCCAAGAACAAAAAAAGGGCTGTCAGCTGAAAGACACATTTGGTTTTGCTGTTGCTAATTGGTTTTAGCTAACTATAGTAGTTATTAAATCGAAAATGGGCACTAGCTATGATAATGTCACGGTTCTCGGTCGTAAGCTAGGTTCTGTTGGAATGGGGAATATTCTCAATTATTTATTTATCAATTGAATTAATCCACTTTTGAACATCCGTACGTTATTGTATCATAGTTGAGTTGTACACTGGTCTATCTGAAGATGAAATGGCTGAAGCGCGCCAAAAGCGAGAAAAGTTACTGCAGGATCTGACTCGAACCCAGGACGACTTAGTAAGACTCCAACAATTTAATGAAATAACTAAGTTTGAATCTCTTTTTTTCTTCTTTTTCTAGCATATTTTGAATGGCGTGGAGCAGTCCATCGGTGCTTTCCAGAAAGACATTGAAGTCTTCACTCATTACAATCAAGAAATTAGCCAGAAGATACTCGAGAAAAAGAAATATCAAGAGCATTTCAAAAAAGCAAATGACGAACTACGTAAGTTCTGTAGCTAGAATAAATCCACAAAATAAGTTACGAACGTGTAACAGCTTTTCCATAAAGCGCTGTGTTAATGTTACAAGTTGAAATAATCAGGTCAAAACAATATACTATGTTTGAACTCTTTTATTTATTCAGGTTCATACGGAGTTAGAAATTACTTAAGCAAAGATAAATACAAAATAATTAAATATTAAGAATAATTGATGATTTATGCAATTCTTTATAATAGGGATAGCTCGGTGTAGGTGGCGCCCCCTAAAGATGCAATAAGAGTTATCACCAACTCCTGTCATGTTCAACTAATCTATTATGAGGTTAAAATAGGCTTAAGACAGTAGGTCTACCTATTAGAGAGCATGTGAGCCGTATGTAAGTATCGCTATGCGTGTTTTCGAGCGTACGCTACAAACTGCCACTACCAGTTGCTCATCAGATAGCTTGCTATACAATGTTATAAAAACGTACTGGTCACTAATGGGACGTAATTGAGTATTAACAATTAATTAATTAGTCATCATTAGTTTACGGAAGGCTATTTATTAGAGATGGGCCGATACCCGTTTTAACCGATACCGATATCATTCGTTACTTGGGAAACCGATACCTACCGATACCGATATTTTACCCGATCCTTCGATTAAACCAATATTAAACCGATACCGATATATTAACCGATATCAATAATAAAATAATTAAGAAAATATATGCTAAAATATAGGTTGGAAAACAGTAACTTTATTTTGATTATAAATCACAGCTTGTGACTTATTCCAATATGAGTATATGCAGTAGACTAGATATGTAAAACAATTTTGAGAATTTCGAATATGTTTGGAAATTTTCTAAACTGTACGCGTATCACAGAAAAACACTTTTTCCCCGTGTTAACACGCGTTCAACTTGATGGTCAGCCATCCAAAGAAATAATACAAATTGTATTATGTAATAATGCAGTATTTAAAGAGTGTATTTTTTCATAAACACCAACTTTTCGACTTTTTGAGGTTTCAGGCGACTTCTCTTTGAAGTAACAGAATCCCCAGTTATACGTTTGCTCACTCTGCTGTAATTCTCTAGGCTTGTGATTCATTAAATATTAAGTTTTATGGCACCATCTACTCTCAACATAAGTATTTTTCTTTAAAAAAATATCGGTTCATTTTTAACCGATACCGATATATCGGTTGAAGCCACATATCGGTACTGATACGGATATGGGATCGGTATCGGCCCATCTCTACTATTTGTAGGGTATCATCGCGTTAACAACGACTTATTAATGAATTACACATGTTATTTGTTTATGAGTTTTAATCGAGCTGCTAATAGAATGCGTGTTATGAATGATGTGATACTATAGCGATTACCAGAAGGGGATAATAGAAGAAGGATGACACTCTGCATCCTCCTAATGCTTTAGTTATGTAACGTCATTCTTCTCAGGCTCACCCTTTTAGTTTGCTTTCCCGCTCATCAAACTCCAGATGGGCATCTCACCGTAAGGTGAATTCTATAGTTTTTTGGCACTAAATCCCCAGCAATCATCCCACAAACCTCATCTTGACATGGGACAAAAATTCACAAGCGTGCCTTGGCAAATAATTAAGCGCTAATAGAGTAATGATGAGGGAACTATTTATCGCGTATGTGATTTGGTTTAGTAACCTTGCTCCAAATGCTCTGATGTTGGGAAGAATGACGTTACACTTACTCCGCTTTGTGGTACACTTCTCTCGGAGAGAAGTATTATATACTTCTGCTATTATTTACGAAGTTACGGGATATACGGTTAGGTTTCTTGCAATTTGTAAATACGTTACTGATGCCTTTCGAAAAACGTAGCTGGTGTCCAGTCATACAGAATTTACTGTCGGATTATGATGAGAATAAAATTGACAGTTCACCAATGCTTGAAGGAAGCAATAAAAAATACTTTGGTGGGTGTGAAATTATAATTTTATGTTGTGTAATGGTTTTATATGCAGTAAGTTATTCTTCTGAACAGTTTTAAAAATCGAATTTGAGTTTTTTTAGTTAACGTCTTTTGTAAGATACGAACATTTTCAAATTTTAATTACCTGGATTTGTTTGGACAAATTATTTTTGTAAAGGTGGATTAAGACTCAATTTTGAAGAATGGTTTATAATTTCTAGGAATGAAACTTGAAGCCAAAAAAGAGAGGAATAAGGATTTGAGGAGAAGGATAGATGAACAAGGGGCGAAGGGACTTAATGCCAGAGTTCAACAAGAAAAGATGAGAGTCTTTCAGTTAGAAGTCGCCCATTGGGAGCAGAAGCTAAAATCAAGAAAGGAGAAGAAGTGGACTTGGGAAATGGAACAGTTGGCCACCCACGGCAAGGTTGGTTCTTAATCACTGCATTTCAATGGGAACTAGCATTGCCCGTCAGGACATTTTAAAACCAAATAATCAAACATAGGAACACATTGAACCTGTATACTTAACTTCAGTTAAATTGGTTGAAACACAAGGAAGGTGGGGTGGCGTAGTGGTTAACGAGAATTTTGTTAACAAAAAGGCAGGGCGTTACGCGATTGGTCCTTAAAATCTGAACCTAATTTGAATTTTAAAATCATTCGGAAGTATTTCCTGAATGTTTCACTATGCAGGCTGGTCTTATAATTAGTAGAAGAATCGATCAAAAATCACTTGATTTTCCACTTCACCCTCCCTTTAAGATGTTATTAATAATTGTCGTCGTAAAATCGCTGATGTATCACCTTAAACTTGACAAGTTAAGATTACAAACTATTTTAAGGCTGATTCCGGATGTCTTTCCCTTCAAATTGGTGTCCAGATCGTGGAAGTAGGACCTAGGCCTATTTCTTCAGAATTATAAAAGGATACATACGCATTTTTGCAAAGCTTGAAAATTTTCCAGATTTTATAAAAATGTCAATTACGTTTTAAACATAATGATCCTACAAAAGCCATAGTTATGTATCTTTTCACGCAGAAAGTGGGGGACGAAAATATATACCATATAAATGGAAATGTGTATTGACTATATTCTCGTATCTATCAAACATGAACATATTCAGGATAACATAATAGTGTAAAAACAAGGTAATGATGACAGCATGACGTCATTCTTATTACACTACATGAGAGGATTTTATTTTGAGAATTTACTGGCGCTCTTCCAAAAACGATCAAACCTTGACCTTGTAAATTGCAACCTATCATTGACGCTACCTAGAACAGAAACGGTAGAAATTATCCACAGATGGAGCGGTTCATGTTACGAGGTACCAACGTTACGATTCAGCCTTCTTAGAATGTCCTGAATATGTTCTTCATAAAACATTTTAAATTTGTGGCGAACTTCAAAATAGTTAGGTCCTCTATGTTTCTTCTTTAATGTTTCAGTTTAAAGAAGCTTGCTCGTTGTTGGAAGATTTGCGAATTCAATTAGTTGGAGTTATGGAAGCGAAGCCTAAGCTGTTTTCGACATTTCCACAAAAACCGCAACTCGATCAATTCGCTCGCTTCGATCGGTTGACGGGTGACGCTCGATATTCCTCAGAGATCATCGCGATGCTCCGTGGACTGCCCGCCCTCTTCTTCTCGCTGACCAATCATTTTGCTCAAGGTAAGGGCCGTTTAACACTTGAAAAATTTCAAATGTAGGGTCATATCAAGACCGCTCTACTATTTATATCAGATATTCATATAACCATAAGTTTATAAGATATGTTCCATAAGGATTACACTTCACAATTCTAGAGACTTACTGAGAGCTAGTTCGAGAACGACGCGAGAATTAGCTACACTTGGTTTTTTATAACGTTTTATAAGGGCATAATTCAACAAGCGACTTTTTGGCAGTCCATCTTTTTATTTAGTCTGTACTAAGCCTTTGTCAGCGCCTCACCAGACGTCGCTTTACCTCAAATCTATGACGATTCACCTACGTCACTTTATAACAGGCTCTCAGTAACTGGTGACAAACTTATGGAGCATATCATATGAACATATGATACATCGTATAACAACCACTGTGTATCCATTTTCTCAAATTATCCGCTTCAATTCGAGATAGGAGCTGGCATAATAATTACGTATTAAGAATGTCATGTCAATTGTGGCTTCTATCATGGTTCAACGCGCTTAACCACGCTCAGGCAAACAGAAAATGAAATCCCAGTATGAAAGACGTCACTCAAAATTTAAACGGATATCAAAGGCACATTAGCCCAGAGTTTCGGGAGTGTAACATAGACCATGAATCTATATATAGTTATATAGATTCATGCATGGACTCAAAAATTGTGAAAAATGACCCTCAGTTTTTGGAGGTCGCTGTTTTCCGCACATTTTTATTTTTCACACTTTTAAAACCTATAGCCCATTACCGCACAATTTGCAAATAAAACATTTTTATTTTATTGTCGATTACATTTTAAAACCCTCAAACTTACGCTGTTGGCCCATTAGACCGAATCCCATTGGACCGAATATAGCCAAAATATGAGATTATATATGATCGTAAATATTTCGATGCTATTTAACGATAGATTTATTTTTAATTCAGTTTTTACAAAAGAAATTAAAAAATGCATCTTTTACTTCTTTTTTTTTAACAAAAACACTCTTGTTTCTTATGCTTACATCTATCAAATGTGTGTGACATTTATCAGTTACTGAATTTCGGGTGAATATCGAATCTATAATATTCACTGTGGTTAATATATGTTGGTGTTGGTGATTCTTGGATGAATCGCGGACCACACATTAATCTTCGAATGTTTCTAACGATCGCGGACGCAGCTGGTATATCTGGGGTGAAGATTGAATGTGTAATCTAAGACCATTAACAACTCCCGGGACTCGCAACACAAGCTTTCTACATTTCGTGGTTTTCTGTTACGCGCGATCCTAGCGATCCTTGCGGTATATTGAGGAAACTTTTAGGGGGTACCGAATTTCCAGTTTACAGGTTCCTCTCTTTGCTATTTAAAAATGGCGGATCACGACGAAGAAGATGAGAATGAAAATGTTAACGTGTACATATTTTTTTAACTACCATATTGCAGATATCAAGCTAATTTAGCGATATATTATTTTGCTATTTTATCATAATTGTACATTAAACGGTTGCGGTCTCGGCCTCCGAATTTAGAAGAAGACGATTTTATTTCTTTTTTTAAGCGATATCCGGAACCGGAAGTTCTGTACACCTTGTAAGTTTCTATCCGTTGCCGCTTGGTGGCACCCTTGTCGCGAAAACAGCCCTAACTCCTAGAGACGGAAATTTCAATACGAGGATCTTATTGGTTTGCGAGTCCAGGGGGTTGTTAGGTGTAATATTCACCAACCTCAGTACATAAATGGTAATTTATCAGTCGCTATTTATCTGAGATGCACTTGACATAAATGATAATGTATCACTCTATTAATATGAGATACAAGTGATAATTTATCACTCGTTGTTGATTTGAGATACACCAGACATAAATGATAAACCATTAATTCACGTATATGCAGTTGGTGAATTTCGGGTGAATATCGAATCTTCTATATTCACTACGTTTTATATAAGTAAGTGTTGTTGGTTCTTGGATGAATCGCGGACTGTACATTAATTTACGATTGTTCTGGTGTAACTCGGGTGAATATTGAATGTCCAATATTCAAGGTGTACATAAACCCAGTGAAGTGTTACTTGGATGTTATTCACCTGATATTGCTATCAGGAAGCCTAATTTCATTAAGGTTTTACCTGGCTTGAAAGTGACCGATATCCATGGGTATATATTAGTGAAGCGAGTGTCACCCATGAATCACCTTGAGTATGAAAAGCCATCTAACGTGACACTTTAATGAGCTGGTATTCACTAATGAAATACTTCTCAAATACAAGTGATAATCATTGACACGTTGTGTCACGTAATATCCAAATGTACTTGGTAACAATCACGTGAAATTCATGTAATATCTACCTATTTGTCATACAATATTTTAGTAAGGGTTATTTTCAATTTCCCTCTAATACATGTGAATATAGGTGAAATTATTCTTCTAACCCTTTTTGACTGTGAGAAAATGAACAGAAATACCTTCAATGATAAATCTAGAGTATATTAAATTATTATTATTAAAAGTTATAAGGTTCTTATGTCAACAGTGATATCTTAGATAATATTTTCCAAGACCCTCCCCCGTTCTCGGCAACAATTAGTATTTAACATTATTCGAACTCCCTTCCATCCTGTCAACGTTATGTAATTTGTGAACAGTCTCTTATTCGTGTTGTTGGGAAAACCGCTTAAAACATTTTTTGTTTTTTTGTTTTTTTCAGAAGGGGTTTGCAAGGTGGAAGAAGCTCTCAGAAATGAATCGGCCATTATCAGTGATGTATGTTATATAAGCTAATTCACAAATTAAAAAAGTAGGAAGAGTAGGTTTCTGAGTCTATATTGCGCGGAAGATTAATAATCTTACGCATCGATGAATAAGTATCCCAGTTGAGAGTTATAAGGTATGTGGCTTTACAGCATACAGGGTTCAGACAAACTTGGAAAACCGGGAAAAATCAGGAAAACAAATATTTGACAAAAACCTTCGGGAAAATTCTGGGAAATTTCGAATTTTTAGTAAAATTCAAGGACATCAGGGAAATTTGCGTCAAACAGGGGCCGAGTAATTAAGCAAAATGTTCATAAACATACCGTCCATAGGATTAACATTACACTATAGAGAGATTTCAGTTGGAGGAGGAGCTGAGTCTCGTGACATAATTTACGCTGCCATGTTGGTGGGTTTAAAGCAGGAATGAAGCTGAGATCACCCAATATGGCTACCAGAACAGCGGTAAGACTTGGGAGGGTGTGATGTACTACTATCTCATCTGAAAGCTCTCTATACTTTGGAGGCTCATAACTCTGGTTATATTAGAGATACGGGGATGTCCTTTGATTATGTCAGGGCCCCCAGATGTCCTATAATTCCTATAAAATCCTATATTTTTGAAGTTGTCCTATAAAATAATATAATTTTGGCTAAAATCGCCAAAAATCCTATAATTTTGAAATTTGGGCGAATTTTAAGCAACCCTTCGGTTAAACCAGGACTCGGGTCTAAAAAATATCATAAAGTCAGATTGATTTCCCTAGTATTGTAGCTTAAATAGTTAAAAATAGCTCGGTATATCCCCGTATCTCTTGTAGAACGTACAGAGTTATGAGACTCCAAAGTTGGGTGTAATGCTATTCCTATTGAGCGTATATTTTTGAACATTTTGCTTAGTTACTCGAACCCTGTTTGTCGTAATCCCAAGTTTTTAGTATGGTTGGATGGGGGGAAAATAGGGCTATAACATAATCAAAGGGCATCCCCGTATCTCTAGTAGAACCAGAGTTATGAGCCTCCAAGTTGGGTGTAATGCGATTCCTATGAAGGGTATGTTTTTAAACATTTTGCTTACTTACTCGGCCTATGTTTGCAGTACTGGTTCTTTAAAAAAATAAAACTTAATATTATAGTGTCCTATATAATCCTATAATTCTGGAAACCGTCCTATAAAATCCTATATTTTCATGAAATAAATTCCTATAAATATTTTAGAAATTCGGCTGGGGCCCTGTTATGTAATAGTCATATATGCCCCCCCCCCCTCCTTCGTTAACATTGGATCCATAGGATACTCCATATACGGAAAAAACCTGGAAATCTCAGGGAAATTTGTCTCGAAATTTGTTTTCCAAAAGTTGTATGAACCAGGGAGAGAGGGAGAAGCCGCCTTATGCTAACAGAACTCGTATCTAGCGGGAAGGGGTTGAAAACGGGGGTATGAAATACTATGTTCTCTCTCTCTCTCTCTCTACCTTGGGTCATTCGGTGGATCATTGAGCATGCGCGAAGTGACATCACGAATAGTCGCTACATGAGATAAAAAATTTGGATTTTGCGCAGTAGAGCTCGCGGTAGCCCGGGCGATACTATCCCCGTTGGCTGGGAAATTTACTTCCCCCACCCAAAAGTGAGACACCTCGCGCTATTCACGCGGCATCTCCCTCTCTCCCTGTATGAACCCTGAGCATAGTTGCTCGCCTTTCTAATGATGACTCAAAGAAAATATACGCTCCAGGAATGGAAGGTATGTCTCGGGGTTGGGTTGACCAAGGAACTTCCGGTCTATGCAATTTCAATGTAGCCGGAAATACCTCGGTCAACCGAGCCTGCCTTTGGAGCGTACTAGGAGGGGAGAGAGAAAAATTTACACTAGAGGAAGCTACACTTTCCATTCCGGGGGCGTGTATCTTCTTTGGATGACTACAGTGTTGTAGTAGTACCATATTCGTTGGTGCGTAGGATTGACTTCAAACTAGGGCTGTGCGTGTACTCGATAAGAGACGAATACTAGATAGAGTGTCGAGCCGTGTACTCGACTCTATACCCGATAAGAGATTTTTCCGAGACTCGAAAAAGTTTCGAGTATTAAACTTTGGCTCGATAAATAATCGAACCTGCTTTTGGAAGGCCTATAACTCTGGAAATGGGATTAAGTAGTTATAAAAACTTCTAGAAAGACACTATTATTAGACTCAAATTTGTGCTGATTAGTAGTTCAGAGCGTAATGGTTGTGTAATGTAGTTGGGTAGTAGCTCCTAGCTGGTTCAATAGTGGTAGTAAAAGTAATAAAAATGCAGTTAAAGGGGAGTTGACTATTAGTTTTTTATTCTAAGTTCAGCTTACTAATTTTTGTTTGTGACTTGACGCTCGAAGTATAACAATGGCTAGCAGTGACTTATTTGAGGAAATGAGGAATTAGTTCAACTAAGCCTATACACTACGTATTTGGAAGACTATATTAATGAGGAATTAGTTGGTCAATGTAAAAGGAAGGAACGAGAATGTAATACCGTCTGGTATTTCTTTGAAGTATAGTTAATGTGCAAAACTACTATGTTATAATGAGAGCAATAAATTAACAAAAAAAATGTGGAAATACTAGAAAATAAATTTTCAATTACTCGATACTCGAGATTCGACTCGAAACTAAAAATTCAAGGCTCGCACAGCCCTTGTTCAAACTCAGAAGGATAAATTAACGATTATCGAACACTGATGACTTCCGCCATCTGGTGTAGTCAGAAAAAAGCCCTTGACTAAGCAAACCATTGTAATTGAAGGGCACCAGCTGTTATGTAACGCTTTAGCTTTTTTCAAGAGGTCCGACATTTACACGAAATCCCGTACGCTTCTCGCGAAATCTTTCACACAAAATCAAATTAATTCTTTGCCCAGGGCAAGGAACGGTCCGAACCAAGGGCGAACCCAAAGAACTCCCGAACCGGCACACTGGGCGCTCAGACCCCCTCCGCCACGTTAAGGCCTTATGCTCTGCTCCAACGGGGTGACAACCTGAGGGAGCGGGAGGGGATATCGCCCATGACTTCAACTACTTTGTTAGAGTATAACGCATGGTTGGGACTTTATCAATTAAGCCTTCAAAAAACGCCCATTTCTGCACCTGTAACAGTTAAGCTTTATGAATATCCCCTATTCATCCATTCTTTTTTTTTTTTTTTTTTTTTTAAATAACATGCAGATATTTTATTCCGATGGACCCAAAGACTATTTAGTGTTTATTGTCTACACTGATAGGAAACTCAACCTGATTTACAGTTCCTTAAAATTCGCTCAACGTACGTCGGGTTGATGTTAGTTTCATTACAAAGAACTATTACTGTTAGGAATTTCCAATGATTTTCAGGGTTTAAAATTTCAAGAATTCACATTTGAATATTCGCACATCCACCGATCTCGCGTGTATTAAACCTTTCGATCCAATTATGTTTTTTTTTTTACTTTTCTTGGCAGTTGGATGGTCAAGCGAAATTGATAGAAATTGAAACCAGGGATCTGGAAGATTTCGTGAACATAACCAAAAAACATACGGAAACAGAAAATGCGGTATGTCAGCCCTTAATCCATCTAGTCTAAACATAGACGGAAAATATCTATAAACATTTTCATTGTAGAAAATGCAATCGGAACTTGAAACTATCCAAAGTAACGTACGTGCTTTACGAGTTGAGCTTCTCCAAATCTCACAACCGAGCAAGCAACTTACTCAGTTGGAAGAGGATGTTCGTCACCGTGAAAAGAAGTAAGCGAGAGTATTAGGTCTAACTATTCGCGAGAGTATTAGGTCTAACTATTCGCGAGAGTATTAGGTCTAACTATTCGCGAGGGTATTAGGTCTAACTATTCGCGAGAGTATTAGGTCTAACTATTCGCGAGAGTATTAGAACTAACTATTCGCGAGAGTATTAGGTCTAACTATTCGCGAGAGTATTAGGTCTAACTATTCGCGAGAGTATTAGGTCTAACTATTCGCGAGAGTATTAGGTCTAACTATTCGCGAGAGTATTAGGTCTAACTATTCGCGAGAGTATTAGGTCTAACTATTCGCGAGAGTATTAGGTCTAACTATTCGCCAGAGTATTAGGTCTAACTATTCGCCAGAGTATTAGGTCTAACTATTCGCCAGAGTATTAGGTCTAACTATTCGCCAGAGTATTAGGTCTAACTATTCGCCAGAGTATTAGGTCTAAGCATTCGCCAGAGTATTAGGTCTAAGCATTCGCCAGAGTATTAGGTCTAAGCATTCGCCAGAGTATTAGGTCTAAGCATTCGCCAGAGTATTAGGTCTAAGCATTCGCCAGAGTATTAGGTCTAAGCATTCGCCAGAGTATTAGGTCTAAGCATTCGCCAGAGTATTAGGTCTAAGCATTCGCCAGAGTATTAGGTCTAAGCATTCGCCAGAGTATTAGGTCTAAGCATTCGCCAGAGTATTAGGTCTAAGCATTCGCCAGAGTATTAGGTCTAAGCATTCGCCAGAGTATTAGGTCTAAGCATTCGCCAGAGTATTAGGTCTAAGCATTCGCCAGAGTATTAGGTCTAAGCATTCGCCAGAGTATTAGGTCTAAGCATTCGCCAGAGTATTAGGTCTAAGCATTCGCCAGAGTATTAGGTCTAAGCATTCGCCAGAGTATTAGGTCTAAGCATTCGCCAGAGTATTAGGTCTAAGCATTTGCCAGAGTATTAGGTCTAAGCATTTGCCAGAGTATTAGGTCTAAGCATTCGCCAGAGTATTAGGTCTAAGCATTCGCCAGAGTATTAGGTCTAAGCATTCGCCAGAGTATTAGGTCTAAGCATTCGCCAGAGTATTAGGTCTAAGCATTCGCCAGAGTATTAGGTCTAAGCATTCGCCAGAGTATTAGGTCTAAGCATTCGCCAGAGTATTAGGTCTAAGCATTCGCCAGAGTATTAGGTCTAAGCATTCGCCAGAGTATTAGGTCTAAGCATTCGCCAGAGTATTAGGTCTAAGCATTCGCCAGAGTATTAGGTCTAAGCATTCGCCAGAGTATTAGGTCTAAGCATTCGCCAGAGTATTAGGTCTAAGCATTCGCCAGAGTATTAGGTCTAAGCATTCGCCAGAGTATTAGGTCTAAGCATTCGCCAGAGTATTAGGTCTAAGCATTCGCCAGAGTATTAGGTCTAAGCATTCGCCAGAGTATTAGGTCTAAGCATTCGCCAGAGTATTAGGTCTAAGCATTCGCCAGAGTATTAGGTCTAAGCATTCGCCAGAGTATTAGGTCTAAGCATTCGCCAGAGTATTAGGTCTAAGCATTCGCCAGAGTATTAGGTCTAAGCATTCGCCAGAGTATTAGGTCTAAGCATTCGCCAGAGTATTAGGTCTAAGCATTCGCCAGAGTATTAGGTCTAAGCATTCGCCAGAGTATTAGGTCTAAGCATTCGCCAGAGTATTAGGTCTAAGCATTCGCCAGAGTATTAGGTCTAAGCATTCGCCAGAGTATTAGGTCTAAGCATTCGCCAGAGTATTAGGTCTAAGCATTCGCCAGAGTATTAGGTCTAAGCATTCGCCAGAGTATTAGGTCTAAGCATTCGCCAGAGTATTAGGTCTAAGCATTCGCCAGAGTATTAGGTCTAAGCATTCGCCAGAGTATTAGGTCTAAGCATTCGCCAGAGTATTAGGTCTAAGCATTCGCCAGAGTATTAGGTCTAAGCATTCGCCAGAGTATTAGGTCTAAGCATTCGCCAGAGTATTAGGTCTAAGCATTCGCCAGAGTATTAGGTCTAAGCATTCGCCAGAGTATTAGGTCTAAGCATTCGCCAGAGTATTAGGTCTAAGCATTCGCCAGAGTATTAGGTCTAAGCATTCGCCAGAGTATTAGGTCTAAGCATTCGCCAGAGTATTAGGTCTAAGCATTCGCCAGAGTATTAGGTCTAAGCATTCGCCAGAGTATTAGGTCTAAGCATTCGCCAGAGTATTAGGTCTAAGCATTCGCCAGAGTATTAGGTCTAAGCATTCGCCAGAGTATTAGGTCTAAGCATTCGCCAGAGTATTAGGTCTAAGCATTCGCCAGAGTATTAGGTCTAAGCATTCGCCAGAGTATTAGGTCTAAGCATTCGCCAGAGTATTAGGTCTAAGCATTCGCCAGAGTATTAGGTCTAAGCATTCGCCAGAGTATTAGGTCTAAGCATTCGCCAGAGTATTAGGTCTAAGCATTCGCCAGAGTATTAGGTCTAAGCATTCGCCAGAGTATTAGGTGGTCTAAGTATTCGCGAGAGTATTAGGTGGTCTAAGTATTCGCGAAAGTATTAGGTGGTC
This sequence comes from Phalangium opilio, assembly GCF_054372755.1. Lineage (NCBI taxonomy): Eukaryota > Metazoa > Arthropoda > Arachnida > Opiliones > Phalangiidae > Phalangium > Phalangium opilio. The sequence goes on along the minus strand of NW_028324151.1, from coordinate 14,720,100 downwards.
TAAGTATTCGCGAAAGTATTAGGTGGTCTAAGTATTCGCGAGAGTATTAGGTGGTCTAAGTATTCGCGAGAGTATTAGGTGGTCTAAGTATTCGCGAGAGTATTAGCTGGTCTAAGTATTCGCCAGAGTATTAGGTGGTCTAAGTATTCGCCAGAGTATTTGGTGGTCTAAGCATTCGCCAGAGTATTTGGTGGTCTAAGCATTCGCCAGAGTATTTGGTGGTCTAAGCATTCGCCAGAGTATTTGGTGGTCTAAGCATTCGCCAGAGTATTTGGTGGTCTAAGCATTCGCGAGAGTATTTGGTGGTCTAAGCATTCGCGAGAGTATTTGGTGGTCTAAGCATTCGCGAGAGTATTTGGTGGTCTAAGTATTCGCGAGAGTATTTGGTGGTCTAAGTATTCGCGAGAGTATTTGGTGGTCTAAGTATTCGCGAGAGTATTAGGTGGTCTAAGTATTCGCGAGAGTATTAGGTGGTCTAAGTATTCGCGAGAGTATTAGGTGGTCTAAGTATTCGCGAGAGTATTAGGTGGTCTAAGTATTCGCGAGAGTATTAGGTGGTCTAAGTATTCGCGAGAGTATTAGGTGGTCTAAGTATTCGCGAGAGTATTAGGTGGTCTAAGTATTCGCGAGAGTATTAGGTGGTCTAAGTATTCGCGAGAGTATTAGGTGGTCTAAGTATTCGCGAGAGTATTAGGTGGTCTAAGTATTCGCGAGAGTATTAGGTGGTCTAAGTATTCGCGAGAGTATTAGGTGGTCTAAGTATTCGCGAGAGTATTAGGTGGTCTAAGTATTCGCGAGAGTATTAGGTGGTCTAAGTATTCGCGAGAGTATTAGGTGGTCTAAGTATTCGCGAGAGTATTAGGTGGTCTAAGTATTCGCGAGAGTATTAGGTGGTCTAACTATTCGCGAGAGTATTAGGTGGTCTAACTATTCGCGAGAGTATTAGGTGGTCTAACTATTCGCGAGAGTATTAGGTGGTCTAACTATTCGCGAGAGTATTAGGTGGTCTAACTATTCGCGAGAGTATTAGGTGGTCTAACTATTCGCGAGAGTATTAGGTGGTCTAACTATTCGCGAGAGTATTAGGTGGTCTAACTATTCGCGAGAGTATTAGGTGGTCTAACTATTCGCGAGAGTATTAGGTGGTCTAACTATTCGCGAGAGTATTAGGTGGTCTAACTATTCGCGAGAGTATTAGGTGGTCTAACTATTCGCGAGAGTATTAGGTGGTCTAACTATTCGCGAGAGTATTAGGTGGTCTAACTATTCGCGAGAGTATTAGGTGGTCTAACTATTCGCGAGAGTATTAGGTGGTCTAACTATTCGCGAGAGTATTAGGTGGTCTAACTATTCGCGAGAGTATTAGGTGGTCTAACTATTCGCGAGAGTATTAGGTGGTCTAACTATTCGCGAGAGTATTAGGTGGTCTAACTATTCGCGAGAGTATTAGGTGGTCTAACTATTCGCGAGAGTATTAGGTGGTCTAACTATTCGCGAGAGTATTAGGTGGTCTAACTATTCGCGAGAGTATTAGGTGGTCTAACTATTCGCGAGAGTATTAGGTGGTCTAAGTATTCGCGAGAGTATTAGCTGGTCTAAGTATTCGCGAGAGTATTAGGTGGTCTAAGTATTCGCGAGAGTATTAGGTGGTCCAACTATTCGCGATTAATCGGGAAGTAAAAAGTTCGCCAGGGCCTAACTATTCGCACACCCCTACTATATACTATATACGTACAGTATATAATATTTAATTCTTTTTCCAAATTATATTTAGATTTCGTCGAGTTGAAGAGGAACGGGAAAAAATGGAAACTCACTTCCGCGCCCTCATTGACCAAGAAATCGGTCAAAAGGAAACGAGACAAAATGAATTGGATGTAAGTAAACTTCGTCAGTTTTTAGTTACTTAAACTTTAGCGCAATAGCCTCCATACATCGAGTTGGCAAAAGCTGAGACATAGATATCGGCCTTTCTTTATGTAGAAGAGATTCGACAGAAGCTTAAACTTTTAATTTCTAGAGCTTTGCAAATTGTGGGGTGAATACATCCTTTAAAATATGTTTCTCTTCATCGTTTGCCGCCAGACACGAGAAAAAGAATTACTTTAGTTACGCATTCCTCTTTCATATTTTATCTATTTCACAGTTGTCCATTGCAAACTTTTAACGGAAACCGGTAATGTCAAAATAGCCCAATCCAAAAAAAAAATTCAGAAACTTTCTTGCCCCTGGTTTTTCTTAAGGGGCTCTTGCTCTATGACAAAAGTTAGAAGCGGGTATTCTATATTTATGGTGAATTCCCAGTGAATTATTTTCCCAGAAATTTCCAAATTTAATTCTGATGGTATGGTCAACTAGTTACGAACCTTTCGAACGCCCCTACACTTCAGTAGGCCATTGTCAAGTGCTAACTCTTAGCACCATTGTATTTGTGTGAAAACTAGCTTCGATTTTGAAGACACGGGGGTTCTTTACGATTCTGTACTGCACTACCCTACATAATCGCGTACCAAGGAGGCTGGGAGGACTTCGGTGCCGAGGCAATGTTATAGGTATGGGGATTTCCATTTCATCCCTCTCTCTCTTTCAATCTGGCAGTGAGGGGATAAATTTGGTGGTGCTATTGGATTGGCAAAACACACTTAATTTCTGTCAATAATGCCCCTTTAGGGGCTAGGTGGACCATTCTAAAAATACTTCCTTTTGCTTTTAAAATTCCCCACGATTTCGTCGAATGTTTATATAGCGGAGCAGTATTGAGAGCGTGAAATCCTTATTGTCGACGGGTGAGAGTGAGAGACATTTTGAAGGGAGTAGGAAACCTGCCATTTAAATTAAGGCAGTACGATAATTCTCTCTCGCTTTAAATATACGAACAAACGTAAAACACACTTCACAATGCCTTACTAGTACAATTAAATCTTATGCCATGGATGCATGTAATTTTAGAAGCAGGAATAGAGAACAGAGTAATTTGAGGGACCTCCTTCCCCGGGACGATGGGGGAGGTAAAAAGGAACTACGTATTTTCGCCGTCCTCGTTAGCAACGTCATCAAAACGTAGTTTAAGTGGGCCATCTTTCTTTTCGTGTTGAATGGAGTAGAGAGCTGCACGGAACGGAATTTTTTCCGTTTTTCGCGGAGTCCGTTCCGCCGACTTAAAACGAAATCGGAAGGAAGAAAGATCTATATAACGGAAACGGAAGAGCTAATGAAGCAGTTGTGGAAACGGAACGGATACCGAAGAGCAAATGAACGATTTTATGGAAACGTAACGGTAAAAGGAAAAAAAATATCTTATGGTTACGGAAATGAAACGGATCGGACACAGATAGTTTGTTCTCTGCAGTTCTCTAGAATGTAGGCGCTCTATATTGGGCTATGAGTCGGACTGAAGTAAAGGCTAACCGTTCTCTATTCTTGCATCTAAAATTACATGGATCCCTGGTTATTCTTAAACTTAATGCGATAATCTCCTTCCTTTTAAAATACACTAACGAAAAATATCAATTCACCACAATCCTCTCCAATTCACTTTCCCGTTACTGACGAACGAAAATTTTTATACTGCCAAAGGTGTACGCTTTCACGACGCCGCTACTGACATCAACAGGGCAGGTCAAACTAATACCCATTAACAGACAATATAAGTGAGGTTTATCATATTACTGAAGTTCAGATATTGCAGTTTTTTTTTATTTTTATTACTTAATCGTTTATCACTCTTTGATTCAATCAACTGATTTTACTTTTAATCGATTTATTCCCTCTAAATTCATTTAAGAAATTGCATCTCTACGATTTTTCAAGAACAATTTCATTTTCCGATAACATTTTATCATGAAATAAATGGAGTACGTTTTGAGGAATCAATATTGAATATTTAAAATTTCAACTGACTGTCTAAAAATGAAAACTATCTTTGACATAAAGGAAAATGTATTTTTTTTTTAATTGCGGATGCAAAATGAGGGTGGTGTGAGAACTTATACATTTAACCTCGAATGTTGAATAGCCATATTCGTTTTGTCGCCAAAGGTTGTACTGCATTGCAGTAACTGCTATTTCCACCTCCGTTCTTTAGAGCTTCTTGGTCATAACTCATTTCAGCGGTTACGGATTACGCGTAATAATTTTAGCACTGTCAAGAGCAAGGCTTGAAAGATTACGCGTAATCACTTTAGTACAGTCAAATGTACTGCCGTGTACAATGATTACGCTGAGTGTCAAGCCATAATGGTCCTCATTCATGTACACGAATATGTGTTAGGTTATTAAGGTTGTCGGGTAAGTCCGGAGGATCATGTACCGTTACTTATGTGGAAGGGTTTGGATTTACATGGCAATATTGGCTGAGTGTGTTACGACGGCTCAGATGACTGCAACCACTAGTGATTGAAAATTTTATATATTAGGGAAATTGAGAAAACAAAGGGGGATCGGATTTAAGTGTGACGTTCTTTTGCATAACTCGTTATGAATGAATTGCTTTTAGATATTTATTCCGCAGGAAAGAATATAACATGTCATTGGAACTGAGAAGTATTTAATTTAAAATACTTTCTTTTAGCAGAAACGGACTTCCAATTGATACTTATCACATGTCTGAAATCGGCTCAATATTTAGTAAAATTTTTGCTTCTTTCAGCTGGTATACTACAATCTTCTTGGTGAATTTGACAGAATGAGTGAAGCCCTTTGGAAATTTGCTCAAGAATGATCATCCTACTCCGAGATCTTTTTGATTTTCTTGTTCATAGTTCATTTGAAATGCTATTGTTTCTTATTTTTTATTGTTTCAAAAATTAATAAAGTATTATATTGAAAAATTTGGAAAATTTGATTGCTCCCACAAAGTGTAGCGGGGAAAACCCTCATATGAGCGGTTATCATATGAGCAAATCCCATGATAGCGGTGGTCATAACTGTGATTTCCGGAAAACGCAGTTTACCAGTTACGATAGCGGTTCTCGAAAATGCGGCGTACCGATAAAACAGTTCCTTAAAGAGCACTACAACCGGAATGTGAAAATTTATAGTCGTTTATGATGGTGTAGGTTTTCTTATTTGAACCTCAATAGTATTAGGTCAGGTATGGTTATTTAAGTCACGCCAGGGCCGGCCTTTAAGATTTGGAGACCCTTAGCCAAAATGGTGGCCTCCCAACCGCAAGAAAAGATATTTTTAGATCAGTTTTATAATTTTTTTTTAATATGAGCAGTGAAAGGACGTTAGTACTATTATAGAAAACTAGCTGTTACCCGCGGCGTCGCTCGCGTGTAGTAAGAATTTCCATCAAAATATATAAAGAATGGGTAGATTTTACTGATGACTAATATTTTTGAAGCTCCCTTGGAGCGAAGGCACTCGGCGTTGTCCGTCGGGACATTTTTTATTGCTTTTCATGTGGACATTATTCCATAAAGAAGAGTTATTAAGTTTTTGTTTTGGCCGCCATTCAAAAACTTGGCAACAAATAGAACCCAAAAGACCATTCATCCCGTCTATAGGTTAAAGGAAACCAGTGTACTAAATATTTGTGAAATCTTTTGAAACGCGCGGACTTCCTTGCATCAAGAAGGAATTTACTATAAGAAGACCTAAGTAGCGCGATTTTACGCTTCTACTCTTACGCCGGTGTCAGTGGACAAGTCCGTCATTGCTCTGCGCATTCCTATTGGATCCCGTGGGGATAGGTCATACAGACGCAAATGACGTATTCCGACTAGATAAAAAAACCTCGAGCAAAGTAAACAAAGAATGGAGGCTGCCAGCGGTGCTGAAACGGTACGCAAATGGTTTTTTATTTCCATTAACAAGTTAGTTAAAGGTTTTGAACCTAACTTAATGGATTTTGAATACGTGTCTCTACGTAAAAATCGTTCGTTCTATAATTGTTTCTAAATCGAATCAAGTGTACTATACTTATGATTTCGTGAGTTCCAAAAACCAAACCAAAGCTTAACGAGAAGGTAAAAGCAGAGAGAATTTTACATATATGTAAAATTCTCTCTGGTAAAAGAGATAGATGGGGAAAACATGGAGTAAGATAAAATATTAAGTCCCGCCTTGGTTTCCAGCCTCCCCCCACCCATGAGGGGGGATTGTCGACTATCACGCGCGCACCGGACGCCTTTTTAGGCCTTCTTATAGTAAATTCCTTCTTGCTTGCATAGACACCATTTTTTACATTTCTGGGCGCCATTTATTAAGATGCCGGCGGATTGAAAAAAATATTTTTTGTACGCGCCTACTACTTATGAGTAACGTTTGGGCTGGGCTGGGCGTTGATTATCAGTCATTCTGTCAATAAAATCAATTTTATTTTTTGATCATTTCGGATTAGTCCAAAAAAGTTGTTGTGTCTCTTTCGATTGAGATTAAGCTAAACTATTCAATCGTTCCTGAGTCATCGTTGAACGTGAATAAGTTTCTATCAATTTAATTTTTGGTAAGCTTCGTTCACCAGATGCAACAGTAATTTGAATAGTCAATAGAATTCAAAAAGGAATGTAGTGACAAACTGAAAGATGTGAGTATAATTTGAAATATTCTACGACAAATGTGTTTTTTTTTTTCCGGGCAACATTCGCTTTGTCTTCTTTGGTCATAGCATGGATAAAGAATACGCGTGAGGAAATTTGTTTTCACTCTACAGGATAGGCAACTCCGTATCTCTCTAACGACAGCTTATTACGTATGTACTTGGTTACAACATCGGTTGTCAGCACGCGCAAATCTAGGTCTCTATGTACCGTAGCTTTGTACGTGCTGACAAGAGACGAAAAACTTCAGGATCTTCAGGATTTAAAATATCCGCGAGTTTTTTAGCTCGAGTGCACTGACCTCTAGGCCTTAGTTTCAAATACGTGTGAAATTGCCTACTACACTCTAAAAAACTCGCTGATATTTTAAATCCTGAAGTTTTTCGTCTCTTGACAGCACGTACAAAGGTAGGTTACTTAGCTTTGCGCGTGTTGACAACCGATGTGGTAACAGAGTATATACAGAATAAGCAGTCGTTCGATATAGGGAGTTGCCTATCCTATTCGCTAGTGAAACGGGAATAGAGGGCGCCGCAATCGCTACCCCTGCAGCTTGGTTTTTCTGCGTATAGTGGTGATCAAACAAACCGAAACATATGGGCTATGGCAGCTTTAACGCTAGAGGCGGAAGAAATTGTGTTGTTCTTTTTTGTAATATTACTGCGCTCAAAAATACTGAAACTCAAAATAATAATGAACAAAAGTCGGAGTTATCATTTCACACTTTAATTAAAATTACGTAGTCTTTTTAGTTAGCCATAGCAGAAGGGAATAAGAGAGAAGGGAGACATTAGAGCCTGCTATGGTAACGAGAGTCCGACCAACCTCAAGAAAACCGCGAAAACTTTGCGCAAGTACACAGCTTTTAACCAATTTACTGCAAAAATAGTTCTTTAAGTTCTTCGCGGTGTCAGGCGGCCTATTTGTCTGCTAGATTTTCATTCTCCAAAGGCTTAGGGCTGTCGATGTTTCGTTTTTGTGTAATTATAACCTCAAGTATGTATTTTATTAAAACAAATTTTTATTTTTTAATATAAATTCAGAATAATTAGTTTTCATCTATTTATTACCTTCAAATTGTCTGATTTTGGTATGTTCTCAATTCCCGTGTATCTAAATTAATTGCACAGCTTGATTTCGTTTATCAACATGAAATTCGGTCATTTTTATCTCCTTCAATGTAAAGTTGTTAACAAAACTACTTTTTATACGTCAACCTTCTTATCTGACGTCACAGCTAAGACAGAAGTTAGATAGCCAATCAGTGAAAGGTAGTTGATTTGAGGTTAGTAAGACTGTTGTTACGAGCGTAAAGCATTATGGAGATATAAAGTGTGTCCCTTCTCTCTTATTCCCTTCTGGCCATAGTAAAATTTTAGAGACTCTTTCTGGTTCTCCCTGAACATTCTTTCCCCTTCTTCTAATGCTCCTGGCTTGTCTCCGATGTATTTTAGAATTTCAAACATGGTGAGATTCACAATTATGAACAAAATTAGAAGTAAAACTATATAGTAATTATTAATAATTTAAAGGGAGGGTGAAATAGAAAATCAAGTCATTTTTTATCGATTTTTCTACTAATTATACATCTGCATAGTGAAACATCCAAGATATAACACAGAATGATTTTAAAATTTCAAATTAGTTAAAAGATTTTATGGATAATTTTATTTAAATTAATAATTTTAATTAAAAACATTTTCGTGGCACGCTCCATGTCGAATGAAATTTATCGAGAGATTTGATAAAATTTGTTTCAATTATGTCTCAAGACATGGAGTGTGCCACGAGAATTTTGTTATAAGGAAGGCAGGGAGTTATGGGAATGGTCGGAGGTACTTATTTAAAATTATTCATGAAATCTTTTAACTAATTTGAAATTTTCAACCATACGGATGTTTTTCACTAGGCAGATTGGTCTTATAATTATTAAAATAATCGATGAAAAATGGCTTGATTTTTCTTTTCACCCTCCCTTTATTGACGGCATAGCTATACGTCGTTTACCAGGCAAATTCAAGGGGGGCTGCCATTGCGTCTTAGTAGTTTTTGATACCGCCATCTAGCGTCGAAGTAAAGCGTAAAATTCGGTATTTTTGTCTCTTTAATTGTCGGTGTTTAAAGCCATCTAGCGTTCAAAAGCAGGAAGTTCAAAACCATCGTCTGAAATCCTTTGGCTCGGTGAATCCGATGATTTGAACATATTTTTTAATTCTCATTGGTAATTAGTAAGTTTTGAAAAATAAAAATGGCAAGCTGGGGTAGAACATGTTCCGTTCTTGGCTGTAAAAGTAGTGATAGGGATTTAAGGGAGTGGAGATCGTGGGTTTGCAAACTTCATTCGGGACCTGACAATGGGTTAACTCTGTGTCATAAAGATTGTTGTTGTCCGCGGCCATTTTTAAAATACGGAATAAAATCAAAGTACAGAATTCGCTCACTAGATGGCGATTACCAAAAACTACTCACATTTTAAAAATGGGAGGTAACCTCGTACATCGCGTATTTGAGATCCCATAGTTTCAGTGTCTTAATAACGCGGAAAGCCGGCAATGGTGAATTCGAGATTTATTCTGATCAACGGTATATAGTTCCACGCAGTGTGGAGAGGTGGCGGCTGCGTAGTTTTCGCTAGCGAATAGCGTGAAAACAAATTTCCTCACGCGCATTCTTTATCCATTGTCATAGTGTGTAACAGAGACAATACCGCTTATAAATGCTCTTGGTCATTAGTAAAATCATAATATAACTTGCCAAGTTTTTTTTGCACTGTTACTTCTGGTTTACCTGTTACATTGGACCAATTGGTTTATAGTGATTTGTAAAGGATACCAGAAGTTAATTATTTACGGGGGTTACTATGAGCAATGGATATAGGATGCGCTCGATATTATATCACTAGTTTATCTGATATGCAAATGAAATTGATGATATTATATCACTAGTTTATCTGAGATACACCTGAAATTGTTGATATTATATCACTAGTTTATCTGAGATACACCTGAAATTGTTGATATTATATCACTAGTTTATCTTAGATACACCTGAAATTGTTGATATTATATCACTAGTTTATCTTAGATACACCTGAAATTGTTGATATTATATCACTAGTTTATCTTAGATACACCTGAAATTGTTAATATTTTATCACTTTTATCTGAGATACACCTGAAATTGTTGATATTATATCACTAGTTTATCTGAGCTACACCTGAAATTGGTGATAATATATCACTAGTTTATCATAGATACACCTGAAATTGGTGATATTATATCACTAGTTTATCTGAGATACACTTAACATAAGTGACACATTATGGTTCTCGCCCATTCGGCTGTAACCAAAATTCAGAGGTCCTATTCTTCCCAAGCTTTGCACATTGGGCGGTTTGCGAAAGGTATGGGCGGCGACAAGTGCCTGCATTTGACGATTGTTGAAGATTGAATAGATATCCACCATTGATTTTAAAAATTCCAAGGATGCAATGATAGATTTATTCAATTATGAAATACGGGCTTATCTATCATTACGGTTAATGTAAAATAAGACGTACTTCGAAACTTATCATTTGTTATTATGCTTAAATTATAGTTAAGACGAACAAAATATTAAAAATACGTTTATTTCTTAGCAAGTAAACTTTATAGAAAAGCAAACTCTTCATTGTAATACCAATTATGGAAAGCAAGATAGGGCCAATAAATGATACAGGCAAAAACGGATTTATGTAAGAAGAACGTTGAACGTAGCAAATTCACTACCCATCCTCGCATACTTTATTGAGAAACCTCGTCTGCTTATATTTTGACTACTTTTTATCTTTCCCCTATTAAGTACTAGATGCTCACTAAGACTAATTTTTGGCATGTAGATATAAGTTACGAAAACATTTATCACGGATAAATCCATAAATATTTTGTCTATACTATTTGTTGTCCTCGGGAATCCATAAGCTACCTATTGTCCTGCATAGTATTTTTGAATTGAATCTTGTTAGGGATTTTATCGTTAAAAGGTTCCGCGAATTGTTTAAGCCAGATAGGCTAGAAGGGAGGGTACTGGCGGGGACTTTTGATAGCTTTTCACCATGGCTACATTTGAAAGCCCATAACATTTTGTGAGTGCCGCTGTAATTTGTAAACGGTTTGGATTTTTTTAATTGTGTGGTCTTTTTTTAATTGAAATTACATTTTCACGAACAGTTCCTTCTAAGACAGCATTATGACAAAAGCGTTCAGCCCATCACTAACAAACTCCTTCAAGGACCATCTAACAAGGAATTCTACACCATGTTTGAGGTTAGTTTTTCGCTTCTGTCTCATCAATTGACATTTAATGTAAGTTTAATTTTTCATTAGTTTCTTTATCAATGTCTATCGCCTGACTTCAAATTGAGCAAAAATCCAGTGGACGAAATTCCGGTCATCATTCGTAATCTCGGATATCCGTACAATATCAACCGTTCTCACTTGATGAATCCAGGCAGTCGGCAATCATGGTGTCACTTACTGCCTTTTCTTGCCTGGATGGTCACCATCATTCGGGTAATAACTGATCTTCAAGGGTTACGGTGATTTAAAATGATTTTCTTTCTAAATTACAACTTTTAAAGGGAAGTTGAAGCTTTAGTTTTCCAAATATTTATAAAATATATCCCAAGAAGAATCAGTGGTCCTATAGATCCTTAAAGTCTGGCCTATAATTAGCATAATTTCACGAAATATGTCTGAAAATCCCATTTTTTGCCATATTTTTCCTCTTAATTAATATCCTGAAAAATACTTTGATTTTAACGAAGATGGTTGTTCAGTTATAAAATAATCCTTGCATGTGACGACTAGTCTAAAGGGAACTAGGCAACTTGGTCTTCTGTGTGGCAACGTGTCTTTATTGTTTAATTATTTGCAGAGTTCCTTGACTTTCAAAAGTTCTCCTGATATTTTAATATGGTCGAACTAAAACAAGTAGTACTAGGTTATCCTATATCATGAGTTAATAATATGTTTGCTCCCTATAAGTTACTCAGGCTCCAAAGGCGTAATGTATCCAGCGATTTCTCTCATTTCGCCCGCGCGGGAAAAAAATCCGAATGTTGAGCTCTCTCTTGTCGAAAAAAAAACAAATCCCGCTCGTACGGCTCCTCGACATCGAGTCGTCGGCTACTTTTTCACCAAGTCGTGAATGTTTATGTTTTAACAATTTAACATTAAATCATGGCGTTTGTGTCAGTACTGAGACAAAAAAAATGCAGGAACTCAATGCAATTTACCGATAAAGATAAGAGTTGTTATTGTGACTTGAAACCAGAAAATTATACAACTGAGCTAAATCCAGTCCACTGATCTCTTAACTGTTTTCTTAACCGAGGCTTCTGAGCGAAATATTCGGCTGCTTAAATAGCTCCGATATCATTGGGTAGCTTCCACTACACGCGCTTCCGGGGAAAAACCGGAAAGAAGAGTAAATAAGATTGTCGTTCACGTGGCGGCCGCAGAGTGTCGCATATAATTGGGACGCTGGCGGCGAGGGAGAAAACACTGCAGTATAAAAATGAATTGCCTGAGTAACTTATAAGGAGCTAACATATTATTAACTCATGCCTATCTATAATAATTTTAACTTAAGCAAATTGTTCTTTTCCTATAGTCGCCGAATAATGAATTTGGTTATGCAATAGTATTTGAACATTATTTTCGTGAGACCCATCAAGAAAACTATAATTTATTAATTTTAAACAATTCACGAAAGTATTTTCGTAGTATCTGCGTGCGGGGTGCTATGTGTATGTGCAGGGTGACCATGACTTTCCTATATTTCCTATTTTTCAATGTCTTCCTATAGATTCCTATAAACGAAGCTTTTCTCCTATATTTTCCTATTTTTAAACTTTGTTAGGTTCATCAAGTTTTTAATTTTCAAACTCCCAAAAATAATTATAGGGTCAGTATGCATAACTGTGGACACTTTTTGCATAACCTTGAATAACTTCCGTTGCTTATATGTTAGACTCAAAATTAAAAAAGCAATGGAGAGAAGCATTCTTAAGACACATTCTCACAAGTTTTCAACTTTTTAAATGGAATACATTTTTCACAAAGTAGAGTTCCCCAAAGGCCGAATTCGTGCTCAACTTTGGACACTTCTATGTAACTTTGGACGCCCCCTTCCTAACTTTGGACAGCGAAAAAAGGGTGACTTGGGGAAGCATTAGGCGAATCACAATTTCAAAAGTAAAAATATAGGCTTAGCCTAGGCCGACCTAGACGTATGCCTAAAATATATAAAAAATCAGAAATTTCTTTAAAACAAACTTTATTAAATATGGGGCTACTTATGTAGGTTTTTAGGTATATAGGGCCTAGGCCTATTTAGGCCTACCTATACTTCATTCCTTTTAGGCCTATAGGGGGGAATAAAACGTTTCTTTTTAAGCCCAGTCCTACATCTACTAGGCCCATTGCAAAGGCTAATATCGCGAGTTAATTAGTGTTAACAAACGGAGAAATCGGCCAGCATGAAAGTGCCCAAAGTTAGAAATTTGCCCAGGTGTTTTTAAAGCTGAATATTTCGTCGAATTTCCCGCGTAAGACAGTGTTTAAAATACGGATTATGAAGCCAAAAAGTTGCTCTTTCGAATGGTTTCTAGTTTGTTCAGGTATGATTTCTCTAATTTTCGTCAAACCTTATTTCCCGGGACCAAAGGGTTGACCCCCGTCAAATTTGGCCGTAATTTAAATGGACGAGTTTGGGGAGTGGGCTAATTTGGCTCGTAACGTAGGCGGATGTTATTCTACGACTTTGAAGTATTTTTTTCTAAATTCCTCACATTCTAAGCTTTAAAATAAGCTATTTCATTATCAATTTGATGCATCCAGTAATTAAATATGATTTTTATAATAAAAGTGTCTAAAGTTGCAGCTGTCCAAAGTTAGGCACACTGACCCTATTGTTCTAAAAATAAGTCACGAGGTGGCACCATCAGCTTGAGTAAAAGGTGATATTTCAAAAAATATTCACTCACCCGCCGATGCCATCTTCACATTCAAAACCCCTAAATGTTATAATAGGGATGTGTCGTCGTACTAATGGTTTCCTTTGTTGTTACTATTCATTCAGTATGCCGAGCACTACAGGCCTACAGTGAGAAAGGATCAGTACGAACAATACGCTGAAGCGGATTATGAAGACATGTCTGGTAGTTCACTTCTAGAAGTATGTTAACCCACATTTTTTTTTTTTTTCTTTTTTGTAAATGTTAATATGTTTTTAAGATACTTTACAAGTACGCCGGGGAAAGTTTCCTGCAAGTTGTTCAAGGCCACCATATCTCTAAAAACGGCCAGACGGAGCGCGTCAGAAACCTTGGTAGGTTGTTAAAGAATGTGGAGATTGTAGTGCAAGCTGTTTTGACTCCAGAAAGAGTCCTTATAAAGGGAATGTGAAGCTTCGTTTGAAAAACCTCTGATTTATAAAACAAAAGATAGAATTAATTTCTGTGAATTCAAAAATATCAAGCTTTTAATTCTCAGAGTTCTAATTATTATTTGGCAATATGCATTTGAAAATGCTTCATATGAAATGATTTGAAATCCACTTTTTATGAAAGGCTAAAACGTTTCCCGTAGACTGACGTCACAGATATATTTTTCACGTGAGATGGTCCCACTCTCTCCGCTATCAGACCCAGAGTTTAGACTGGCGAGAAGCTCGAGACGCGTAGAGGATTATCGCGCTTTTTTTTCTCAACGTCATAGTGACGTCATCAAACAGGCGAACAAGCTCGACAAGACAAAATTATTGATATATCGAAACTGAGTCTTCGTGATTTTTCAATGGATTTTAAAAATAGAAACTTTGGTTCAATTATATTAAAAACTTGATATTTTGAAAGTAGAGACTTGAAAGTGTAACATAATAACACTTTCGTGGTAAAATATGATATGCAATTGTAAATTCGCATTCCCTTTAATGTGTGATTTTGATTACAAACGGAAGACAACATTGAAGGAACTCTTTCTAGAGATACCAAGCACTGGTACCGATAAAATCCTACACACTTACAAAGAGGGTTATAGTTTCAATAAGCGCCATTAGCGTATAGACCCAACCAACAAATAAACAAGTTGGCTTGGTTCCGTCTCTATATAAGGGACGACTAACAAGATGACTGTAGTACCATCTGTCGTTGAGCGACGAAAATAAATCTCTGATTGGGGTAAAACGGGTTCTATGCGTGGCAAAATCAAGCCAATCGTGATATCCCTTTCTCGCCTCAAAACCCGACAACGAGATCTGAGCCGTTATAAAAATTCAAACCATTTGTTGTTTGGGTCTATAGAGCTATCTCAGAAGCCTTAGTGTGACGTCACCCATGCTATTTGCCCATAGAACCAAAGCGGTACCAAACATGGCCGCCCACTGCCAAAGCTAGGCCCGTGACGTTTTACCTAGGCTCTGACGTCACATCTGAGATAGCTCTATTAGCAGGGCTGTCAGCTGAAAGAGACATTTGGTCTTTTTGGTGTTGCTGTTGCTAATTGGTTTTAGCTAACTATAGTAGTTATTAAATCGAAAATGGGCACTGGCTATGATAATGTCACTGTTCTCCGTCGTAAGCTAGGTTCTGTTGGAATGGGGAATATTCTCAATTAATTATTTATCAATTGAATTAATCCACTTTTGAACATCACGTTGTTGTATCATAGTTGAGTTGTACACTGGTCTATCTGAAGATGAAATGGCTGAAGCGCGCCAAAAGCGAGAAAAGTTACTGCAGGATCTGACTCAAACCCAGAACGACTTAGTAAGACTCCAACAATTTAATGAAATAACTAAGTTTGAATCTCTTTTTTTCTTCTTCTTTTTCTAGCATATTTTGGATGGCGTGGAGCAGTCCATTGGTGCTTTCCAGAAAGACATTGAAGTCTTCACTCATTACAATCAAGAAATTAGCCAGAAGATACTCGAGAAAAAGAAATATCAAGAGCATTTCAAAAAAGCAAATGACGAACTACGTAAGTTCTGTAGCTAGAATAAATCCACAAAATAAGTTACGGACACGTAACAGCTTTTCCATAAAGCGCTATGTTACAAGTTGAAATAATCAAGTCAAAACAATATACTATGTTTGAACTGTTTTATTTATTCAGGTTCTTACGGAGTTACAAATTTCTTGAGCAAAGATAAATACAAAATAATTAAATATTAAGAATAATTGATGATTTATGCAATTCTTTAAAATAGGGATAGCTCGGTATAGGTGGCGCCCCCTAAAGATGCAATACGAGTCGTCACCAACCCCTGTCATGTTCAACTAGTCTATTATGAGGTTAAAATAGGCTTAAGACAGTAGGTCTACCCATTCGAGAGCATGTGAGCCGTATGCAAGTATCGCTATGCGTGTTTTCGAGCGCTCTGTATGGCGTACGCTACAAACTGCCACTACCAGTTGCTCATCAGATAGCTTGCTATACAATGTTATGAAAACTTACTGGTCACTAATGGGACGTAATTGGGTATTAACAAATGTGGATGAGAGGGGAAGTATGACAATGGCCATAGAGCCTGTGTTAAAAAACGCGGACATCAAAGTTTGGCCAATAACTATTAAGTGACTGATGGACTTGCAAACTCGCGACTGAAAGTAGTTCAGACATTTATGCTCCTTGGTTTAACCATAGCCCACTCGATCACGCGCATCACGACGCAAGCCGCTCGCGCTATAGCTAAATTACCGGGATTTGTTTTAAACGTATCTAGTTTTATGTGCTCTTCTATTGCTTCGATAACATTACTTAAATCCATATTTGTATCGTTAACTTCTTACGAGTCTAGTATGCTTAATTAGTCATACGAAATAATTAGTCTTGACATTAATAACTAACTAGTTTATTGAGTGAACCGAGACGTGCTAACTACGCATCGCTACTGCTGTTGCATCATCTTGTGCAATCCTCTTGTTACATTCATAGAGACGTCAGCGCCATCTCTTTAACTTTGGTCCTTTAGGAGTGACCGCGAAATACAATATGATAATGTTACATCTTTCCTTTTTTTTTTCTTTTTTTATTTTGAACAAGTTATGACCCACTGAAGGTGGTTAAAGATACTGATTAATAAACAACTATAATGATAAAAAAACTAAACAGAAAAAAAACAAAAGTTATTTCGATGTTTGAACTTGAACTAGAGATCAAGCCTGTGAGGGACCTTTCTGACCCGACTAGAACGGCGGACCGTAACAGGTGGACTGGACACCCGTGGCACTGTCGAGGGGGTAGTCGCTACTGGAACAGGAGTCGCAAAATTTGGACTAGCGTGAAACTGTTCGTTGGTGGGCGACGTCTCTGTTTTAACCACAGGTTTCACATCGTCCCCTGGGAGACCGGTTTCTTCGGTTCGTAGGATTTGATGTCTGTTACGCCTCAATATGGCGCCATCATCCAGTTGCAGTTTATAGGAACGGTGTGCGACCTGGTTAAGGACACGTCCTTTACGTACCCACGCCGTGTTATCCGGATTTTTAATTCGTATTATGTCGCCCTTCTTCAGTGGACGCAGATTTCTTCCCGTAGTTGGCTGCTTATGCTTCTGAACTGTTTTCCCACTTGACGGGAAGTTGACTACGGGTAAACGCGTTCGGAGAGAACGACCCATTAAGAGCTGGGCTGGCGATTTGCCATGGTCCAGAGGAGTGTTGCGGTAACTCAGAAGCCCGAGTTCATAATCGCAACCAGACGCTTGTGCTTTTTCCATGAGACGTTTGGCAATCTGGACCCCCTTTTCTGCTAACCCGTTTGATCTGGGGTAGTTTGGGCTTGACTTGGTTGAGCGGAACCCATACTCTCTAGCAAACTGTCGAAACTCAAAAATCTTCTTAAGACTCCTTATAACGGAACCAGCCGTGGTAGAGCCAAGTGCGTCAACTTCTATATAGTTTGAATACGCATCGTACACAGCAATGTAGTTTTGCCCGTTTTGAGAGAAGAGGTCGGTTCCTACTCTTTCCCATGGTTGTTGAGGAACGTCACGCATCGTAAGTGGTTCATGCGGAGGCGTATATTGTAGTTGATTGCAGGTAGCGCAAGACTTGCATTTGCGCTCTATGTCAGAATTCATATTCGGCCAATATACCGATTGACGTGCTCGTCGGCGACATTTCTCGATGCCCAGATGCCCGTCATGAATGTATTGAAGCATAGTTGGACGTAACCGTGTTGGTACGACGATCCGATGTCCCTTGAGGACTAAGCCATCCACTTCCGTGAGGTCAGACTGAACAGAACCATAAGCCGCTGTTACGTCACAACTAGAATTCCAGCCGGTACGCATTAAGACTTTGAGGCGGGTCAAGACTGGGTCTTTCGCTGTCTCGCTTCTGAGTTGGTCTACTAACTCGTTTGTAACCGGCAAGAGCTTGACTATCGAGCTTACGTGTACTTGGGTTGCATCATGCCACTCCCGATCTGCTGGCTGACAAGGTAGGGTAGCTCGGGATAAAGCATCGGCGACGATTAGGTCTTTACCCGGCTTGTACTCCATTTTGTACTGGTATTTGGTCAGTGAGAAGAACAATCTTTGCAAACGAGGAGGGATGTCCGCTAGTGGTCGTTTAGACATCGCTAACAGGGGTTTGTGGTCGGTCTCGAGCACGACGTCCTTTCCATATATGTAATTATGAAATTTCTTGCACCCAAACACTAGCCCCAAGCTCTCCTTTTCTATTTGGGCATATCTGGTTTCTGCGTCTGTCAGAGCCCGAGATGCATAAGCCACAGGCTTCCATTGTTCTCCATGCTGTTGTAGGAGGACTGCCCCTAGACCATGTTGGGATGCGTCTGTTGAGACCTTTGTTTTTCTGGAGAGGTCGTAGTACTGGAGAACGGGGTCACTCATCAGTATCGTCTGAATCCGTTTCCACTCTGTGTCATGTTCTGCGGCCCATTGTGGCTCTTGATCGTGCTTCAGAAATGATCGTAAATGTACGGTATGGGCTGACAAATTTGGAACAAACTTGCCCACATAGTTTACGACACCCAACGCCCGTTGTACTTCGGCCCTGGTTCGAGGAGTAGGCATGCTTGCTATGGCCTCGACTTTATTTGGATCCGGCCGCATTCCTTCTTTGGATATGATTTCACCCATATAGGTTACGGTAGTCGCTCGGAAAATGCATTTATCAGGGTTGAGCGTAGCATTGGCAGCTTCTAATGTGGCTAAAGCATTATGCAGGTTGCGATCATGTTCTTCCAGAGTTTTACCCCAGACCAAAACGTCATCATGTATAGGTCTTGCTCCTTTCACCGGTTCCAACACTTGGCGGAAGGCTTTGAAGAATATTTCCGGGGCAGAGGCTATGCCAAAGGGCATCCGCCTAAAACAATAGCGCCCAAAGGGAGTATTGAAAGTGGTGAGTAACTCACTTTCCTTGTCCAATGGTATCTGGTAGAATCCAGATGCTGCGTCTAACTTCGAAAAGTAGGCTGCACCGGACAGCTCTGCCTCTATCTCCTCCTTCGTTGGAATAGGGTAATGTTCTCGACAAATGTGCTCATTTAAGCGCTGCGGGTCTAGGCAGATTCTTAAACGGTTGTCGGGGGTGGCTCCTTGGCCTTTTTTCTTTCCCTTCTCGATGATTACTAACGGACTGACCCACTCTGTGGGCTCGTCGACCTTTCTGATGATATCCTGACTCTCTAAACTTTCCAACTCTTGCTTGAGTCGTTCCTTCATTGCAAACGGTATTCGTCTTGGGGGAGTAATAACCGGTATGGCATCTGGGGTAAGCTTGATTTTACAAGTTGTTGGTAAACATCCTATGCCCGTGAATAACTTGCCATAATGGGCCAGTAGGTTTCTTTTGAACTCTGCATCAGGAATGTGAGCTTTTGCGTCTACCGTTTCCACCTTCTCTAAACTTCTATTAGGGTTTACTAACCCCAGAGTGGTGCAGGTGCGTAGCCCCAGAATTGGTTTGTTATTATCCGGTCCAATCACAAGCTTTGTTAATACTCGGACGGTACCCACTTGGATAGGTAAACGAATGACGCCGTACGTTGGAATTATCTCTCCCATATAACTTGTAACTGTCTTCGTGTACTCCGTAGTCTGCGGTATTGGATCGAGCTGTTTATAGTAGCTGAGAGGAAGCAGATTGGTTTGTGCACCCGTATCGACTTTAAACGGAACCATTACGTTCCCTACTAGGCCCTGTATTGTCCAATCGCGAATACCTGCAGATTCATCCAAGTGATAAACTCCTGAAACTGATGACGTATTGACGGTAACCGCATTTACTTCTGTCGTACCCAAGATGTACTCATCGCTGTCACTGTCAACGCTGGTGACGATATTGACTGAGTGGTTCTCCCGTTTGGCTTGACGACAAGCTCGTGCATAATGGTTCTTACCCTGGCAATAAGTACATATTTGACCATATGCCGGACATTTGTTTCGTTCGTGTGTGCCTAGACACCGATAACACGAGTTTTTCGCAGAACGTGGAACTTGCTGGGGCGGCCGGACTAGCATAGGTGCCTTTTGCTGTGCCCCAGTCGGTTTAGTCTTGCTCTTTTGCTTCCGATGCTGGATTGTTTCTATGTACTCCTTATTAGGGTCATATGTTGCAACATTCTCACCCCAAGTACGCATTTGAGTTTCCAAAGTTTCTGACGCTTGGCAAATGGTTATAACTTTAGCAAGGGTCAAGGCAGAGGATTCTTCCGCCAGGATCAGCTTCCGTAGTTTCGTGTCCCGTATGCCAGTAATAACTTGATCCCGAATCATATTTTCTTCATCTGGGAAACCGCAAGATTTGGCCTTTAGTCGTAAATCTGTGACATACTGTTCGATTGTTTCGCCGTCTAGCTGCAATCGCCACCGGAAAACTTGTCGCTCGTGAACTTCGTGTTTCTTCGGGTTGCAATGTGCGTCAAACTTCGCAACGACATTGTCAAAGGTTTTCGGTGTTGTTGTGTCAAATTCGAAAGTGTTAAAGACATCTATGGCCTCTTGTCCCGCCACATGTAAAAACAGTGCTAGCTTTTTAGCGTCAGTACGGGGTGAAGCAGTAGAAGCTTCTTCATACAACAGAAACCTTTGTTTAAATAAGCGCCAGTGTTGTGATACATTATTACCGCTAAGGCTTAGCGACAGTGGAGCGGCCAATCCTCCCATCGTCCAAAAAAACGGAAAAACGGCAGGCAACGCGGGTATAAATCTTCTGACATCATGTATCGTTAACTTCTTACGAGTCTAGTATGCTTAATTAGTCATACGAAATAATTAGTCTTGACATTAATAACTAACTAGTTTATTGAGTGAACCGAGACGTGCTAACTACGCATCGCTACTGCTGTTGCATCATCTTGTGCAATCCTCTTGTTACATTCATAGAGACGTCAGCGCCATCTCTTTAACTTTGGTCCTTTAGGAGTGACCGCGAAATACAATATGATAATGTTACAATATTATACCTTCAAATACCTTTTAAAACATTACCAGCTAGTCTATTATGAGGTTAAAGTAGGCTTAAAACAGTAGGTCTACCCATTAGAGAGCATGTGAGCCGTATGTTAAGCATCGCTATGCTTGTTTTCGAGCGCTCTGTATGGCGTACGCTACAAACTGCCACTACCAGTTGTTCATCAGATAGCTTGCTATACAATGTTATAAAAACGTACTGGTCACTAATGGGACGTAATTGGGTATTAACAATTAATAAATGGGTCATCATTAGGTTACAGAAGGCTATTTATTAGAGATGGGCCGATACCAGTTTTAACCGATACCGATATCATTCGTTACTTGGGAAACCGATACCTACCGATACCGATATTTTACCCGATCCTTCGAATAAACCAATATTAAACCGATACCGATATATTAACCGATATCAATAATAAAATAATTAAGAAAATATATGCTAAAATATAGGTTGGAAAACAGTAACTTTATTTTGATAATAAATCATAGCTTGTGACTTATTCCAATATGAGTATATGAAGTAGACTAGATATGTAAAACAATTTTGAGAATTTCGAATACTTTTGGAAATTTTCTAGACTGTATGCGTAACACAGAAAAGCACTTTTTCCCCGTGTTAACACGCGTTCAACTTGAAGGTCAGGCATATCCAAAGAAATAATACTAATTGTATTATGTAATAATGCAGTATTTAAAGAGTATATTTTTTCATAAACACCAACTTTTCGACTTTTTGAGGTTTCAGGCGACTTCTCTTTGAAGTAACAGAATCCCCTGTTATAAGTTTGCTCACTAGGCTTGTGATTCATTAAATATTAAGTCTTATGGCACCATCTACTCTCAACATAAGTGTTTTTCTTTAAAAAAATATCGGTTCATTTTTAACCGATACCGATATATCGGTTGAAGCCACATATCGGTACTGATACGGATATGGGATCGGTATCGGCCCATCTCTACTATTTATAGGTTATCATCGCGTTAACGACTTTTTAATGAATTTCACATGTTATTTGTTTATGAGTTTTAATCGAGCTGCGTGTTATGCGAGGGGTCGGTCATTCATGAAATCCCGTACGCTACCCGTGAAATCCAATTTAAGAAATCCGAAATCAATGTTGATTTCGAAATCAAATAAAAAATCCGAAATCAGCAACGAAATCACAAAATCAGTAAAGAAATCATAAAATCAATAAAAAAAATCACAAAATCAACAAAGAAATCACGAAATCAACATAGAAATCACGAAATCAGAAGCAAAATCAGTAAAGAAATCGTGAAATCCGTTACAAAATTCACGAAATCCAAAATCAAAAGAAATCACAATATCCGACGAAATGACGGGGAAAATCTCAAAATCCGAGGAAATCAAGGGAAATATTGCAAAATCAGTCGAAATCACGGTAAAAATAGCAAAATCCGACGGAATCACGGGAAAAATCTCAAAATTCGATGAAATCCATTGGATTTTATCGAATTCTGAAATCAAACAAAATCCGACGAAATCAAACGAAACCCGATGAAATCCGACGAAATCAAACAAAATCCGAAGAATCCAAATTGGATTTCGAAATCCCGTACACTTTTTCCTGAACGTCCGACCCCTCGGTGTTATGAATGATGTGATACTATAACGATTACTTACGAAGTTACGGGATATACGGTTAGGTTTCTTGCAATTTGTAAATACGTTACTGATGCCTTTTAAAAACCGTAGCTGGTGTCCAGTTATACAGAATTTACTGTCGTATTATGATGAGAATAAAATTGACAGTTCACAAATGCTTGAAGAAAGCAATAAAAAATCCTTTGGTGGGTGTGAAATTATAATTTTATGTTGTGTAATCTATATCTATATAAATCAAAGTCCTGACTGACTGACTGACTGACTGACTGACAGACTGACTGATAATCAACGCCCAGCCCAAACCGCTTGCCCTAGAAGGCTGAAAATTTGCAGGAACGTTACTCATAAGTAGTAGGCGCGTACTAAGAAAGATTTTTCCAATCCGCCGCCATCTTAAAAAATGGCGCCCAGAAATGTAAAAAATATTCTCTATGCAATTAAGTACGCGCGTTTCAACCGATTTCACAAATATTTAGTACACTGGTTTGATTTAACCTTAAGACGGGCTGAATGGTCTTTCGGGTTAGATTTTTCGCCATCTTTTAAAATGGCGCCCAGAAATGTAAGAAAATATTCTCTATGCAATAAAGTCCGCGCGTTTCAACCGATTTCACAAATATTTAGTACAATGGTTTCCTTTAACCTATAGACGGGCTGAAAGGTCTTTTTGGTTCGATTTGTTGCCATCTTTTAAAATGGCGGCCAAAAACTTAAAAACCCTTCATTATGGAAAAATGTCCGCGTGAAAAGTAATAAAAAATATCCCGACGGGCTGACGGACTGTGCCGAGTGCCAAATTCGCTCCTAGGGTGCTACAAAAATATTAGTCATCAGTAAAATCTACACATAATTTATATCATTTTAGATGGAAGTTCTTATTACACGCGAGCGACGCCGCGGGTAACAGCTAGTGGTTTTATATGCAGTAAGTTATTCTTCTGAACAGTTTTAAAAATCGAATTTGAGTTTTTTAGTTAACGTCTTTTGTAAGATACGAACATTTTCAAATTTTACCTGGATTTGTTTGTACAAATTATTTTTGTAAAGGTGGATTAAGACTCTATTTTGAAGAATGGTTTATAATTTCTAGGATTGAAACTAGAAGCTAAAAAAGAGAGGAATAAGGATTTGAGGAGAAGGATAGATGAACAAGGGGCGAAGGGACTTAATGCCAGAGTTCAACAAGAAAAGATGAGAGTCTTTCAATTAGAAGTCGCCCATTGGGAGCAGAAGCTAAAATCAAGAAAAGAGAAGAAGTGGACTTGGGAAATGGAACAGTTGGCCACCCACGGCAAGGTTGGTTCTTAATCACTTGATTTTCCACTTCACCCTCCCTTTAAGATGTTATTAATAATTGTCTTCGTAAAATCGCTGATGTATCACCTTAAACTTGACAAGTTAAGATTACAAACTATTTTAAGGCTGATTCCGGATATCTTTCCCTTCAAATTGGTGTCCAGATCGTGGAAGTAGGACCTAGGCCTATTTCTTCAGAATTATAAAAGGATACATACGCATTTTTGCAAAGCTTGAAAATTTTCCAGATTTCATAAAAATGTCAATTACGTTTTAAACATAATGATCCTACAAAAGCCATAGTTATGTATCTTTTCACGCAGAAAGTGGGGGACGAAAATATATACCATATAAATGGAAATGTGTATTGACTATATCCTCGTATCTATCAAACATGAACATATTCAGGATAACATAATAGTGTAAAAACAAGGTAATGATTACAGCTTGACGTCATTCTTATTACAATACATGAGAGGATTTTATTTTGAGAATTTACTGGCGCTCTTCCAAAAACGATCAAACTTTGACCTTGTAAATTGCAACCTATCATTGACGCTACCTAGAACAGAAACGGTAGAAATTATCCACAGATGGAGCGGTTCATGGTACGAGGTACCAATGTTACGATTCAGCCTTCTTAAAATGTCCCGAATATGTTCTTCATGAAACATTTTAAATTTGTGGCGAACTTCAAAATAGTTAGGTCCTCTATGTTTCTTCTTTAATGTTTCAGTTTAAAGAAGCTTGCTCGTTGTTGGAAGATTTGCGAATTCAATTAGTTGGAGTTATGGAAGCGAAGCCTAAGCTGTTTTCGACATTTCCACAAAAACCACAACTCGATCAATTCGCTCGCTTCGATCGGCTGACGGGTGACGCTCGATATTCCTCAGAGATAATCGCGATGCTCCGTGGACTGCCCGCCCTCTTCTTCTCGCTGACGAATCATTTTGCTCAAGGTAAGGGCCGTTTAGCACTTGAAAAATTTCAGATGTAGGGTCATATCAAGACCGCTCTACTATTTATTCTTCATTTACTTAGATCAGATATTCATATAACCATAAGTTTATAAGATATGTTCCATAAGGATTACACTTCACAATTCTAGAGACTTACTGAGAGCTAGTTCGAGAACGACGCGAGAATTAGCTACACTTGGTTTTTTATAACGTTTTATAAGGGCATAATTCAACAAGCGACTTTTTGGCAGTCCATCTTTTTATTTAGTCTGTACTAAGCCTTGGTCAGCGCCTCACCAGACGTCGCTTTACCTCAAATCTATGACGATTCACCTACGTCACTTTATAACAGGCTCTCAGTAACTGGTGACAAACTTATGGAGCATATCTTATGAACATATGATACATCGTATAACAACCACTGTGTATCCATTTTCTCAAATTATCCGCTTCAATTCGAGATAGGAGCTGGCATAATAATTACGTATTAAGAATGTCATGTCAATTGTGGCTTCTATCATGGTTCAACGCGCTTAACCACGCTCAGGCATACAGAAAATGAAATCCCAGTATGAAAGACGTCACTCAAAATTTAAACGGATATCAAAGGCACATTAGCCCAGAGTTTCGGGAGTGTAACATAGACCATGAATCTATATATATAGTTATATAGATTCATGCATAGACTCAAAAATTGTGAAAATGACCCTCAGTTTTTGGAGGTCGCTGTTTTCCGCACAGTTTTATTTTTCGCACTTTTAAAACCTATATCCCATTACCGCACAATTTGCAAATAAAACATTTTTATTTTATTGTCGATTACATTTTAAAACCCTCAAACTTACGCTGTTGGCCCATTAGACCGAATCCCATTGGACCGAATATAGCCAAAATATGAGATTATATATGATCGTAAAATTTTCGATGCTATTTAACGATAGATTTATTTTTAATTCAGTTTTTACAAAAGGAATTAAAAAATGCATCTTTTACTTCTTTTTTTTAACAAAAACACTCTTGTTTTTATGCTTGCATCTATCAAATGTGTGTGACATTTATCAGTTACTGAATTTCGGGTGAATATCGAATCTATAATATTCACTGTGGTTAATATATGTTGGTGTTGGTGATTCTTGGATGAATCGCGGACCACACATTAATCTTCGAATGTTTCTAACGATCGCGGACGCAGCTGGTATATCTGGGGTGAAGATTGAATGTGTAATCTAAGACCATTAACAACTCCCGGGACTCGCAACACAAGCTTTCTACATTTCGTGGTTTTCTGTTACGTGCGATCCTAGCGATCCTTGCGGTATATTGAGGAAACATTTAGGGGGTACCGAATTTCCAGTTTACAGGTTCCTCTCTTTGCTATTTAAAAATGGCGGATCACGACGAAGAAGATGAGAATGAAAATGTTAACGTGTACATATTTTTTTAACTACCATATTGCAGATATCAAGCTAATTTAGCGATATATTATTTTGCTATTTTATCATAATTGTACATTAAACGGTTGCGGTCTCGGCCTCCGAATTTAGAAGAAGACGATTTTATTTCTTTTTTTAAGCGATATCCGGAACCGGAAGTTCTGTACACCTTGTAAGTTTCTATCCGTTGCCGCTTGGTGGCACCCTTGTCGCGAAAACAGCCCTAACTCCTAGAGACGGAAATTTCAATACGAGGATCTTATTGGTTTGCGAGTCCAGGGGGTTGTTAGGTGTAATATTCACCAACCTCAGTACATAAATGGTAATTTATCAGTCGCTATTTATCTGAGATGCACTTGACATAAATGATAATGTATCACTCTATTAATATGAGATACAAGTGATAATTTATCACTCGTTGTTGATTTGAGATACACCAGACATAAATGATAAACCATTAATTCACGTATATGCAGTTGGTGAATTTCGGGTGAATATCGAATCTTCTATATTCACTACGTTTTATATAAGTAAGTGTTGTTGGTTCTTGGATGAATCGCGGACTGTACATTAATTCACGATTGTTCTGGTGTAACTCGGGTGAATATTGAATGTCCAATATTCAAGGTGTACATAAACCCAGTGAAGTGTTACTTGGATGTTATTCACCTGATATTGCTATCAGGAAGCCTAATTTCATTAAGGTTTTACCTGGCTTGAAAGTGACCGATATCCATGGGTATATATTAGTGAAGCGAGTGTCACCCATGAATCACCTTGAGTATGAAAAGCCATCTAACGTGACACTTTAATGAGCTGGTATTCACTAATGAAATACTTCTCAAATACAAGTGATAATCATTGACACGTTGTGTCACGTAATATCCAAATGTACTTGGTAACAATCACGTGAAATTCATGTAATATCTACCTATTTGTCATACAATATTTTAGTAAGGGTTATTTTCAATTTCCCTCTAATACATGTGAATATAGGTGAAATTATTCTTCTAACCCTTTTTGACTGTGAGAAAATGAACAGAAATACCTTCAATGATAAATCTAGAGTATATTAAATTATTATTATTAAAAGTTATAAGGTTCTTATGTCAACAGTGATATCTTAGATAATATTTTCCAAGACCCTCCCCCGTTCTCGGCAACAATTAGTATTTAACATTATTCGAACTCCCTTCCATCCTGTCAACGTTATGTAATTTGTGAACAGTCTCTTATTCGTGTTGTTGGGAAAACCGCTTAAAACATTTTTTGTTTTTTTGTTTTTTTCAGAAGGGGTTTGCAAGGTGGAAGAAGCTCTCAGAAATGAATCGGCCATTATCAGTGATGTATGTTATATAAGCTAATTCACAAATTAAAAAAGTAGGAAGAGTAGGTTTCTGAGTCTATATTGCGCGGAAGATTAATAATCTTACGCATCGATGAATAAGTATCCCAGTTGAGAGTTATAAGGTATGTGGCTTTACAGCATACAGGGTTCAGACAAACTTGGAAAACCGGGAAAAATCAGGAAAACAAATATTTGACAAAAACCTTCGGGAAAATTCTGGGAAATTTCGAATTTTTAGTAAAATTCAAGGACATCAGGGAAATTTGCGTCAAACAGGGGCCGAGTAATTAAGCAAAATGTTCATAAACATACCGTCCATAGGATTAACATTACACTATAGAGAGATTTCAGTTGGAGGAGGAGCTGAGTCTCGTGACATAATTTACGCTGCCATGTTGGTGGGTTTAAAGCAGGAATGAAGCTGAGATCACCCAATATGGCTACCAGAACAGCGGTAAGACTTGGGAGGGTGTGATGTACTACTATCTCATCTGAAAGCTCTCTATACTTTGGAGGCTCATAACTCTGGTTATATTAGAGATACGGGGATGTCCTTTGATTATGTCAGGGCCCCCAGATGTCCTATAATTCCTATAAAATCCTATATTTTTGAAGTTGTCCTATAAAATAATATAATTTTGGCTAAAATCGCCAAAAATCCTATAATTTTGAAATTTGGGCGAATTTTAAGCAACCCTTCGGTTAAACCAGGACTCGGGTCTAAAAAATATAAAGTCAGATTGATTTCCCTAGTATTGTAGCTTAAATAGTTAAAAATAGCTCGGTATATCCCCGTATCTCTTGTAGAACGTATAGAGTTATGAGACTCCAAAGTTGGGTGTAATGCTATTCCTATTGAGCGTATATTTTTGAACATTTTGCTTAGTTACTCGAACCCTGTTTGTCGTAATCCCAAGTTTTTAGTATGGTTGGATGGGGGGAAAATAGGGCTATAACATAATCAAAGGGCATCCCCGTATCTCTAGTAGAACCAGAGTTATGAGCCTCCAAGTTGGGTGTAATGCGATTCCTATGAAGGGTATGTTTTTAAACATTTTGCTTACTTACTCGGCCTATGTTTGCAGTACTGGTTCTTTAAAAAAATAAAACTTAATATTATAGTGTCCTATATAATCCTATAATTCTGGAAACCGTCCTATAAAATCCTATATTTTCATGAAATAAATTCCTATAAATATTTTAGAAATTCGGCTGGGGCCCTGTTATGTAATAGTCATATATGCCCCCCCCCTCCTTCGTTAACATTGGATCCATAGGATACTCCATATACGGAAAAAACCTGGAAATCTCAGGGAAATTTGTCTCGAAATTTGTTTTCCAAAAGTTGTATGAACCAGGGAGAGAGGGAGAAGCCGCCTAATGCTAACAGAACTCGTATCTAGCGGGAAGGGGTTGAAAACGGGGGTATGAAATACTATGTTCTCTCTCTCTCTCTCTCTACCTTGGGTCATTCGGTGGATCATTGAGCATGCGCGAAGTGACATCACGAATAGTCGCTACATGAGATAAAAAATTTGGATTTCGCGCAGTAGAGCTCGCGGTAGCCCGGGCGATACTATCCCCGTTGGCTGGGAAATTTACTTCCCCCACCCAAAAGTGAGACACCTCGCGCTATTCACGCGGCATCTCCCTCTCTCCCTGTATGAACCCTGAGCATAGTTGCTCGCCTTTCTAATGATGACTCAAAGAAAATATACGCTCCAGGAATGGAAGGTATGTCTCGGGGTTGGGTTGACCAAGGAACTTCCGGTCTATGCAATTTCAATGTAGCCGGAAATACCTCGGTCAACCGAGCCTGCCTTTGGAGCGTACTAGGAGGGGAGAGACAAAAATTTACACTAGAGGAAGCTACACTTTCCATTCCTGGGGCGTGTATCTTCTTTGGATGACTACAGTATTGTAGTAGTACCATATTCGTTGGTGCGTAGGATTGACTTCAAACTAGGGCTGTGCGTGTACTCGATAAGAGACGAATACTAGATGGAGTGTCGAGCCGTGTACTCCACTCTATACCCGATAAGAGATTTTCCGAGACTCGAAAAAGTTTCGAGTATTAAACTTGGGCTCGATAAATAATCGAACCTGCTTTTGGAAGGCCTATAACTCTGGAAATGGGATTAAGTAGTTATAAAAACTTCTAGAAAGACACTATTATTAGACTCAAATTTGTGCTGATTAGTAGTTCAGAGCGTAATGGTTGTGTAATGTAGTTGGGTAGTAGCTCCTAGCTGGTTCAATAGTGGAAGTAAAAGTAATAAAAATGCAGTTAAAGGGAGGGTGAAGTGGAAAATCAAGTGATTTTTTTTATCGATTCTTCTACTAATTATAAGACCAGCCTGCGTAGTGAAACATTCAGGAAATACTTCCGAATGATTTTAGAATTCAAATTAGGTTCAGATTTTAAGGATAATTTTAAATAAGGACCTCCGACCAACCGCGTAACGCCCTGCCTTTTTGTTAACAAAATTCTTGTGGCACGCGCCATGCCCAAAGAAATTTATCACGAGATTTGATAAAATTAGGCGCGCGACGTGACAATCGTGGCGCGAGACACGGAGCGTGCCACGAGAATTATAAGTAAGAAGTATAACAATGGCTAGCAGTGACTTATTTGAGGAAATGAGGAATTAGTTCAACTATATAGGCCTATATTTTGAAGACGATATTAATGAGGAATTAGTTGGTCAATGTAAAAGGAAGGAACGAGAATGTAATACCGTCTGGTATTTCTTTGAAATATAGTTAATGTGCAAAACTACTATGTTATTATGAGAGCAATAAATTAACAAAAAAATGTGGAAATACTAGAAAATAAATTTCAAATTACTCGATAAATACTCGAATGAAATAATACTTAAAAAGGATTTTATTAATGGTGGTCCTTTCCTTTAAATAATTAAATTTTATTAGTCCAAGTTCTTTAGAAATACTAAATTAAATTAGTTTATCGTTCTTCTCGAAGCTTTGGTGACATAAATATGACTGAAACAAGTGAATTAAATATACTTTCCGAATGTTCTGGCACATGGTAGCGAAAATATTTTTATGGGTGAGCGTACGATTGGTCACTCTTTGAACATCTGACTTTTATTTATTTAGGACTAATAAGGTCATAGTCACCCGTCCAATGATTTAGAATCTCATGAAAGTTGCCAAATTTACTAAGAGCCCCATTTGATACTGTAAAATTCTTAAAAAAAAAAAAAAATCTAGAAATAGCTGCATCCTACTCTGAGTCCTGAAAATTGTGTGTTTATGTTTTTTGAGTTTGCCCTACATTAAAATTTTCCCAATTAACTTCGGAAATTTAATAAGCTCTGTAAGTTTGTGTAATGTTGCTAAGAGCGGGGACGAGCCAAGGTAACACCCGGGAGGGGGCGTGGCGGCCGAGCATAAGGTTTCCGGCCCAGGGCAAGGAACGGTCCGAACCAAGGGCGAACCCAAAGAACTCCCGAACCGGCACACTGGGCGCTCAGACCCCCTCCGCCACGTTAAGGCCTTATGCTCTGCTCCAACGGGGTGACAACCTGAGGGAGCGGGAGGGGATATCGCCCATGACTTAAACTACTTTGTTAGAGTATAACGCATGGTTGTCACTTTATCAATTAAGCCTTCAAAAAACGCCCATTTCTGCACCTGTAACAGTTAAACTTTATGAATATCCCCTATTCATCAATTTTTTTTTTCTAAAAAATAACATGCAGATATTTTATTCCGATGGACCCAAAGACTATTTAGTGTTTATTGTCTACACTGATAGGAAACTCAACCTGATTTACAGTTCCTTAAAATTCCCGCTCAACGTACGTCGGGTTGATGTTAGTTTCATTACAAAGAACTATTACTGTTAGGAATTTCCAATGATTTTCAGGGTTTAAAATTTCAAGAATTTACATTTGAATATTCGCACACCCACCGATCTCGCGTGTATTAAACCTTTCGATTCAATTATGTTTTTTTTTTTTTTTTTTTCACTTTTCTTGGCAGTTGGATGGTCAAGCGAAATTGATAGAAATTGAAACCAGGGATCTGGAAGATTTCGTGAACATAACCAAAAAACATACGGAAACAGAAAACGCGGTATGTCAGCCCTTAATCATCTAGTCTAAACATAGACGGAAAATATGTATAAACATTTTCATTGTAGAAAATGCAATCGGAACTTGAAACTATCCAAAGTAACGTACGTGCTTTACGAGTTGAGCTTCTCCAAATCTCACAACCGAGCAAGCAACTTACTCAGTTGGAAGAGGATGTTCGTCACCGTGAAGAGAAGTAAGCGAGAGTATTAGGTCTAACTATTCGCGAGAGTATTAGGTCTAACTATTCGCGAGAGTATTAGGTCTAACTATTCGCGAGAGTATTAGGTCTAACTATTCGCGAGAGTATTAGGTCTAACTATTCGCGAGAGTATTAGGTCTAACTATTCGCGAGAGTATTAGGTCTAACTATTCGCGAGAGTATTAGGTCTAACTATTCGCGAGAGTATTAGGTCTAACTATTCGCGAGAGTATTAGGTCTAACTATTCGCGAGAGTATTAGGTCTAACTATTCGCGAGAGTATTAGGTCTAACTATTCGCGAGAGTATTAGGTCTAACTATTCGCGAGAGTATTAGGTCTAACTATTCGCGAGAGTATTAGGTCTAAATATTCGCGAGAGTATTAGGTCTAAATATTCGCGAGAGTATTAGGTCTAAATATTCGCGAGAGTATTAGGTCTAAATATTCGCGAGAGTATTAGGTCTAAATATTCGCGAGAGTATTAGGTCTTAACTATTCGCGAGAGTATTAGGTCTTAACTATTCGCGAGAGTATTAGGTCTTAACTATTCGCGAGAGTATTAGGTCTTAACTATTCGCGAGAGTATTAGGTCTTAACTATTCGCGAGAGTATTAGGTCTTAACTATTCGCGAGAGTATTAGGTCTTAACTATTCGCGAGAGTATTAGGTCTTAACTATTCGCGAGAGTATTAGGTCTTAACTATTCGCGAGAGTATTAGGTCTTAACTATTCGCGAGAGTATTAGGTCTTAACTATTCGCGAGAGTATTAGGTCTTAACTATTCGCGAGAGTATTAGGTCTTAACTATTCGCGAGAGTATTAGGTCTTAACTATTCGCGAGAGTATTAGGTCTTAACTATTCGCGAGAGTATTAGGTCTTAACTATTCGCGAGAGTATTAGGTCTTAACTATTCGCGAGAGTATTAGGTCTTAACTATTCGCGAGAGTATTAGGTCTTAACTATTCGCGAGAGTATTAGGTCTTAACTAACTATTCGCGAGAGTATTAGGTCTTAACTATTCGCGAGAGTATTAGGTCTTAACTATTCGCGAGAGTATTAGGTCTTAACTATTCGCGAGAGTATTAGGTCTTAACTATTCGCGAGAGTATTAGGTCTTAACTATTCGCGAGAGTATTAGGTCTTAACTATTCGCGAGAGTATTAGGTCTTAACTATTCGCGAGAGTATTAGGTCTTAACTATTCGCGAGAGTATTAGGTCTTAACTATTCGCGAGAGTATTAGGTCTTAACTATTCGCGAGAGTATTAGGTCTTAACTATTCGCGAGAGTATTAGGTCTTAACTATTCGCGAGAGTATTAGGTCTTAACTATTCGCGAGAGTATTAGGTCTTAACTATTCGCGAGAGTATTAGGTCTTAACTATTCGCGAGAGTATTAGGTCTTAACTATTCGCGAGAGTATTAGGTCTTAACTATTCGCGAGAGTATTAGGTCTTAACTATTCGCGAGAGTATTAGGTCTTAACTATTCGCGAGAGTATTAGGTCTTAACTATTCGCGAGAGTATTAGGTCTTAACTATTCGCGAGAGTATTAGGTCTTAACTATTCGCGAGAGTATTAGGTCTTAACTATTCGCGAGAGTATTAGGTCTTAACTATTCGCGAGAGTATTAGGTCTTAACTATTCGCGAGAGTATTAGGTCTTAACTATTCGCGAGAGTATTAGGTGGTCTAAGTATTCGCGAGAGTATTAGGTCTTAACTATTCGCGAGAGTATTAGGTGGTCTAAGTATTCGCGAGAGTATTAGGTGGTCTAAGTATTCGCGAGAGTATTAGGTGGTCTAAGTATTCGCGAGAGTATTAGGTGGTCTAAGTATTCGCGAGAGTATTAGGTGGTCTAAGTATTCGCGAGAGTATTAGGTGGTCTAAGTATTCGCGAGAGTATTAGGTGGTCTAAGTATTCGCGAGAGTATTAGGTGGTCTAAGTATTCGCGAGAGTATTAGGTGGTCTAAGTATTCGCGAGAGTATTAGGTGGTCTAAGTATTCGCGAGAGTATTAGGTGGTCTAAGTATTCGCGAGAGTATTAGGTGGTCTAAGTATTCGCGAGAGTATTAGGTGGTCTAAGTATTCGCGAGAGTATTAGGTGGTCTAAGTATTCGCGAGAGTATTAGGTGGTCTAAGTATTCGCGAGAGTATTAGGTGGTCTAAGTATTCGCGAGAGTATTAGGTGGTCTAAGTATTCGCGAGAGTATTAGGTGGTCTAAGTATTCGCGAGAGTATTAGGTGGTCTAACTATTCGCGAGAGTATTAGGTGGTCTAACTATTCGCGAGAGTATTAGGTGGTCTAACTATTCGCGAGAGTATTAGGTGGTCTAACTATTCGCGAGAGTATTAGGTGGTCTAACTATTCGCGAGAGTATTAGGTGGTCTAACTATTCGCGAGAGTATTAGGTGGTCTAACTATTCGCGAGAGTATTAGGTGGTCTAACTATTCGCGAGAGTATTAGGTGGTCTAACTATTCGCGAGAGTATTAGGTGGTCTAACTATTCGCGAGAGTATTAGGTGGTCTAACTATTCGCGAGAGTATTAGGTGGTCTAACTATTCGCGAGAGTATTAGGTGGTCTAACTATTCGCGAGAGTATTAGGTGGTCTAACTATTCGCGAGAGTATTAGGTGGTCTAACTATTCGCGAGAGTATTAGGTGGTCTAACTATTCGCGAGAGTATTAGGTGGTCTAACTATTCGCGAGAGTATTAGGTGGTCTAACTATTCGCGAGAGTATTAGGTGGTCTAACTATTCGCGAGAGTATTAGGTGGTCTAACTATTCGCGAGAGTATTAGGTGGTCTAACTATTCGCGAGAGTATTAGGTGGTCTAACTATTCGCGAGAGTATTAGGTGGTCAAAGTATTCGCGAGAGTATTAGGTGGTCTAAGTATTCGCGAGAGTATTAGGTGGTCTAAGTATTCGCGAGAGTATTAGGTGGTCTAAGTATTCGCGAGAGTATTAGGTGGTCTAAGTATTCGCGAGAGTATTAGGTGGTCTAAGTATTCGCGAGAGTATTAGGTG
Source organism: Phalangium opilio (assembly GCF_054372755.1). Classification (NCBI taxonomy): domain Eukaryota; kingdom Metazoa; phylum Arthropoda; class Arachnida; order Opiliones; family Phalangiidae; genus Phalangium; species Phalangium opilio. Next base: position 14,685,068 of record NW_028324151.1, on the reverse strand, counting down.
GTCTAAGTATTCGCGAGAGTATTAGGTGGTCTAAGTATTCGCGAGAGTATTAGGTGGTCTAAGTATTCGCGAGAGTATTAGGTGGTCTAAGTATTCGCGAGAGTATTAGGTGGTCTAAGTATTCGCGAGAGTATTAGGTGGTCTAAGTATTCGCGAGAGTATTAGGTGGTCTAAGTATTCGCGAGAGTATTAGGTGGTCTAACTATTCGCGAGAGTATTAGGTGGTCTAACTATTCGCGAGAGTATTAGGTGGTCTAAGTATTCGCGAGAGTATTAGGTGGTCTAAGTATTCGCGAGAGTATTAGGTGGTCTAAGTATTCGCGAGAGTATTAGGTGGTCTAACTATTCGCGAGAGTATTAGGTGGTCTAACTATTCGCGAGAGTATTAGGTGGTCTAACTATTCGCGAGAGTATTAGGTGGTCTAACTATTCGCGAGAGTATTAGGTGGTCTAACTATTCGCGAGAGTATTAGGTGGTCTAACTATTCGCGAGAGTATTAGGTGGTCTAACTATTCGCGAGAGTATTAGGTGGTCTAACTATTCGCGAGAGTATTAGGTGGTCTAACTATTCGCGAGAGTATTAGGTGGTCTAACTATTCGCGAGAGTATTAGGTGGTCTAACTATTCGCGAGAGTATTAGGTGGTCTAACTATTCGCGAGAGTATTAGGTGGTCTAACTATTCGCGAGAGTATTAGGTGGTCTAACTATTCGCGAGAGTATTAGGTGGTCAAAGTATTCGCGATTAATCGGGAAGTAAAAAGTTCACCAGGGCCTAACTATTCGCACACCCCTACTATATACTATATACGTACAGAATATAATATTTAATTCTTTTTCCAAATTATATTTAGATTTCGTCGAGTTGAAGAGGAACGGGAAAAAATGGAAACTCACTTCCGCGCCCTCATTGACCAAGAAATCGGTCAAAAGGAAACGAGACAAAATGAATTGGATGTAAGTAAACTTCGTCAGTTTTTAGTTACTTAAACTTTAGCGCAATAGCCTCCATACATCGAGTTTGGCAAAAGCTGAGACATAGAAATCGGCCTTTATGTAGAAGAGATTGCTTAAGCTTTTAGTTTCTAGAGCTTTGCAAATTGTGGGGTGAATACATCCTTTAAAATATGTTTCTCTTCATCGTTTGCCGCCAGACACGAGAAAAAGTATTATTTTAGTTACGCATGCCTCTTTCATATTTTATCTATTTCACAGTTGTCCATTGCAAACTTTTAACGGAAACCGGTAATGTCAAAATAGCCCAATCCAAAAAAAAAATTCAGAAACATTCTTGCCCCTGGTTTTTCTTACGAAGGGGCTCTTGCTCTATGACAAAAGTTAGAAGCGGGTATTCTATATTTATGGTGAATTCCCAGTGAATTATTTTCCCAGAAATTTCCAAATTTAATTCTGATGGTATGGTCAACTAGTTACGAACCTTTCGAACGCCCCTACACTTCAGTAGGCCATTGTCAAGTGCTAACTCTTAGCACCATTGTATTTGTGTGAAAACTAGCTTCGATTTTGAAGACACGGGGGTTCTTTACGATTCTGTACTGCACTACCCTACATAATCGCGTACCAAGGAGGCTGGGAGGACTTCGGTGCCGAGGCAATGTTATAGGTATGGGGATTTCCATTTCATCCCTCTCTCTCTCTTTCAATCTGGCAGTGAGGGGATAAATTTGGTGGTGCTATTGGATTGGCAAAAACACACTTAATTTCTGTCAATAATGCCCCTTTAGGGGCTAGGTGGACCATTCTAAAAATACTTCCTTTTGCTTTTAAAATTCCCCACGATTTTGTCGAATGTTTATATAGTTGAGCAGCATTGAGAGCGTGAAATCCTTATTGTCGACGGGTGAGAGTGAGAGACATTTTGAAGGGAGTAGGAAACCTGCCATTTAAATTAAGGCAGTACGATAATTCTCTCTCGCTTTAAATATACGAACAAACGTAAAGCACACTTCACAATGCCTTACTAGTACAATTAAATCTTATGCCATGGATGCATGTAATTTTAGAAGCAGGAATAGAGAACAGAGTAATTTGAGGGACCTCCTTCCCCGGGACGATGGGGGAGGTAAAAAGGAACTACGTATTTTTCGCCGTCCTCGTTAGCAACGTCATCAAAACGTAGTTTAAGTGGGCCAACTTTCTTTTCGTGTTGAATGGAGTAGAGAGCTGCACGGAACGGAATTTTTTCCGTTTTTCGCGGAGTCCGTTCCGTTCCGCCGACTTAAAACGAAATCGGAAGGAAGAAAGATCTATATAACGGAAACGGAAGAGCTAATGAAGGAGTTGTGGAAACGGAACGGAAAAAGGAAAAAAATATCTTACGGTTACGGAAATGAAACGGATCGGACACAGATATTTTGTTCTCTGCAGTTCTCTAGAATGGAGGCGCTCTATATTGGGCTATGAGTCGGACTGAAGTAAAGGCTAACCGTTCTCTATTCTTGCATCTAAAATTACATGGATCCCTGGTTATTCTTAAACTTAATGCGATAATCTCCTTCCTTTTAAAATACACTAACGAAAAATGTCAATTCACCACAATCCTCTCCAATTCACTTTCCCGTTACTGAAGAACGAAAATTTTTATACTGCCAAAGGTGTACGCTTTCACGACGCCGCCACTGACATCAACAGGGCAGGTCAAACTAATACCCATTAACTGACAATATAAGTGAGGTTTATCATATTACTGAAGTTCAGATATTGCAGTTTTTTTATATTTTTATTACTTAATCGTTTATCACTCTTTGATTCAATCAACTGATTTTACTTTTAATCGATTTATTCCCTCTAAATTCATTTAAGAAATTGCAGCTCTACGATTTTTCAAGAACAAATGAGGGTGGTGTGAGAACTTATACATTTAACCTCGAATGTTGAATAGCCATATTCATTTTGTCGCCAAAGGTTGTACTGCATTGCAGTAACTGCTATTTCCACCTCCGTTCTTTAGAGCTTCTTGGTCAAAACTCATTTCAGCGGTTACGGATTACGCGTAATAATTTTAGCACTGTCAAGAGCAAGGCTTGAAAGATTACGCGTAATCACTTTAGTACAGTCAAATGTACTGCCGTGTACAATGATTACGCTGAGTGTCAAGCCATAATGGTCCTCATTCATGTACACGAATATGTGTTAGGTTATTAAGGTTGTCGGGTAAGTCCGGAGGATCATGTACCGTTACTTATGTGGAAGGGTTTGGATTTACATGGCAATATTGGCTGAGTGTGTTACGACGGCTCAGATGACTGCAACCACTAGTGATTGAAAATTTTATATATTAGGGAAATTGAGAAAACAAAGGGGGATCGGATTTAAGTGTGACGTTCTTTTGCATAACTCGTTATGAATGAATTGCTTTTAGATATTTATTCCGCAGGAAAGAATATAACATGTCATTGGAACTGAGAAGTATTTAATTTAAAATACTTTCTTTTAGCAGAAACGGACTTCCAATTGATACTTATCACATGTCTGAAATCGGCTCAATATTTAGTAAAATTTTTGCTTCTTTCAGCTGGTATACTACAATCTTCTTGGTGAATTAGACAGAATGAGTGAAGCCCTTTGGAAATTTGCTCAAGAATGATCATCCTACTCCGAGATCTTTTTGATTTTCTTGTTCATAGTTCATTTGAAATGCTATTGTTTCTTATTTTTTATTGTTTCAAAAATTAATAAAGTATTATATTGAAAAATTTGGAAAATTTGATTGCTCCCACAAAGTGTAGCGGGGAAAACCCTCATATGAGCGGTTATCATATGAGCAAATCCCATGATAGCGGTGGTCATAACTGTGATTTATAAAGAATGGGTAGATTTTACTGATGACTAATATTTTTGAAGCTCCCTAGGAGCGAAGGCACTCGGCGTTGTCCGTCGGGACATTTTTTATTGCTTTTCATGTGGACATTATTCCATAAAGAAGAGTTATTAAGTTTTTGTTTTGGCCGCCATTCAAAAACTTGGCAACAAATCGAACCCAAAAGACCATTCATCCCGTCTATAGGTTAAAGGAAACCAGTGTACTAAATATTTGTGAAATCTTTTGAAACGCGCGGACTTCCTTGCATCAAGAAGGAATTTACTATAAGAAGACCTAAGTAGCGCGATTTTACGCTTCTACTCTTACGCCGGTGTTAGTGGACAAGCCCGTCATTGCTCTGCGCATTCCTATTGGATCCCGTGGGGATAGGTCATACAGACGCAAATGACGTATTCCGACTAGATAAAAAAAACCTCGAGCAAAGTAAACAAAGAATGGAGGCTGCCAGCGGTGCTGAAACGGTACGCAAATGGTTTTTTATTTCCATTAACAAGTTAGTTAAAGGTTTTGAACCTAACTTAATGGATTTTGAATACGTGTCTCTACGTAAAAATCGTTCGTTCTATAATTGTTTCTAAATCGAATCAAGTGTACTATACTTATGATTTCGTGAGTTCCAAAAACCAAACCAAAGCTTAACGAGAAGGTAAAAGAGATAGATGGGGGAAAACATGGAGTAAGATAAAATATTAAGTCCCGCCTTGGTTTCCAGCCTCCCTCCACCCATGAGGGGGGATTGTCGACTATCACGCGCGCACCGGACGCCTTTTTAGGCCTTCTTATAGTAAATTCCTTCTTGCTTGCATAGACACCATTTTTTACATATCTGGGCGCCATTTATTAAGATGCCGGCGGATTGAAAAAAATATTTTTTGTACGCGCCTACTACTTATGAGTAACGTTTGGGCTGGGCTGGACGTTGATTATCAGTCAGTCTGTCAATAAAATCAATTTTATTTTTTGATCATTTCGGATTAGTCCAAAAAGCTGTTGTGTCTCTTTCGATTGAGATTAAGCTAAACTATTCAATCGTTCCTGAGTCATCGTTGAACGTGAATAGGTTTCTATCAATTGAATTTTTGAGAAACTTCGTTCACCAGATGCAACAGTAATTTGAATAGTCAATAGAATTCGCAATGCCACTGAAACATTCGGAAAAGTATCCACCAGCTTTTTTAATAAATAAAATTGAATCCCTCAAGCAGTGATGGGCATTTTTGATATTTTTCTTCCCTCTCCCAGTCACACGTATTGACCAAAGCGCCACTCTCCTCTCCCAGCTCATAAGAGGGGGAATTTTTTAAACCTCTCCTCTCCTTATTTTATCAAGTTCAAATACAATGTGATCTCATCTCACGTGATCAAAATGGCGCTTTTCTATATAAACCTCTCCTCTATGGCTCACGTCTTTTATTTTATAAAATGGAACCAAATATCAAGCGCACTACTGTTCGTCAGTATTGTTATGTTCGTAACATGAAATAATAATGCCAATATAAAATCACTAAGCTTATTATGGTTTAATAAACAGTCCGTAGTCAAGGTTCTAAACGTTTACAAGGAAGCCCGTACATGAATCGCCTAAAATCTGCTTATCTACCTTCTCCCCCTTACGGTTGGGTCAAGGCTAAATGTTTTATATTTGTTCTTTGCCTGACATAAGCATTCTGTTATTATTTTACCGTATTTGACAATACCTCCATTTTTTTTGTTTACATTTTTTAACTCTAGAGGCTAGAGCAAAGTCTACTACGAAAAAAAAGGCTGATTCGTTTGATCTTGCTATACAAAAATTATTAAGGTTTTAAGTTCATAGACCTTATTAGAATACTGTTAATACTAGAGTTCGTTAATGTTCATTTAACTTAAGCGTAAAATAATAAAGGTTCCCTAGAGTTCGTTAGTCACAATATCGACTCGGGCGAAACGTTGGGGTCTCGGATGATTGGTGACAAAGGGGCGCTGTTAAGATACTGGTGCGGCGGAATCTAGTCGGGTTTGGGTTGTGCGAAGATGTCCATGGTCAATTGGGGTAGTAGCCGCGGCTGTCGCTTGTGGAGCAGTCGTCTGGTTTAGCTCATTGGAAGATGGATCATGAATGGTCTCAGGTGTCCCGAGGGATGTTTCGTCGGATGCCTGACGGTCCTTGGTCGCTGTCTGGTTTGGGATAGCATTGGAAGTTGGGTCAGGGACAGCTTCCGGTGTTCGACGAGATGTTTCAGCTGGTAGATGGTGATTTTCAGCAAGAGGTGATAATTGATGTATTAACCCCCATGAAAGAAATTCGATGTTGAGATCATCGTCTACTGGCATTTTGGGTGTTCTCGCTTTTCTTTTTTATTTATTTGTTATATTTTCCTCCTAATATCCGGTTCACCGTATTTCAACCAATAAGAGGGCAGAGAAAGATGCGCGCGCACACCGGAAGCTTAGAGGTAAACTTTCAAAGCGAGAACACTCCAGCCAAGCCTTCTACTCCCCCTCTTTCTACCCTCTTTGGTCCCACTCACCTCTCACACTCACGAGCCATTGCTAAACGTTTGGTTTTCAAACTCACCCCCTTTTACACCCCTTTTACGCCGCCCGTAAAAACTCATGCTCTTTTAAAATATGTGTTTAAAATTGGCCAAGAGGTTCACTCCAATTTTTCATGATATTAAAACGTTGCACTCATTTTCTTGCCTACTGTTTTCAAAAAGGCCTACCACTCCCACTCACCCTCCACTCACAATAGTATAACTTCGAATTCTCTCCTCTCAAAACGCTCATTTCGCTCCAAGAGAGGAGAGCGCCCATGTCTGCCAAACATTAGCTCGGCTGGCGATTTTCTTGACTCTGTGGGAGTTCGGCGATATTGTAGCAAAATGTGTGCTATGCGTGCTTCGAGCGAATCCACTTGGGGACCGTCCATAAAGTACGTCACACTCTTATGGGGGGAGGGGGTTTGTAAGTTTGTGACGGTCCGTGACGAGGGGGGAGGGAGGGGTCCTTCGATGCGTGACGTCACATTTAAAATTAACCTTATTACGAAGTCAGTAAGAGGTCGATTGACCCTTTTGTTACAAAAGAAAAAAACACAACGTTTCAAAGTCCACCGTGAGATCGAACTTTACAATAATTTAACAAAATTTTTATTCCATCATCGCTTAAAGGGACTGTAAAGAGGTCGGCGGACCGTTGAATTTCTTTTTAAAAAAAAACTCACCTGACCCATCCTCCCCTCTCATGTGATTGGTTGTGATCCGCCCTGCTTCGGAGAGTCCGAGACCCCCGCTGCGTTTGCTAGAAGGAAAGACTTTCGTATTGCTCAACCCCCCCGGGTCCGCCGACTTCTTTAGAGTCCCTTTAATTAGTAGAAACTGTAAGCTATGATCATATACTTTGTATTGTATTGTTGAAGGGGGTGACGCGTCGCCGCGTCGAGCACCGATACCAAGGGTATATTGTGCGCCCCGAGCTAGTTAGACTGCGAAGAGTCCTGTCGCCTCGATGAATCGGAGAATCCGATTGGCCGAGACAGTAGAGAACTGGTGAGGTTCCATAGTATGCATGTCAAAATGCTCAAACCTCATGGCCGCGAGGTAGTCGCAGCTGCAGAGGATATGGGAGGAGGTTTCTTCTACCTCCCGGCAGAACCTACAGAGTGGGTCATCAACGATGCCCAATAAGTGCAGGTGTCTATTCAGCCGGCAGTGTCCAGTGAGGAGACTGGTGACCAGCCTAATTTTGCTTTTGGTGAGGGCAAGCAGTTCCTTTTCCCTAGTGAAAGAAGGACCCGGGACAAACTCCTTGGCTTGTCTCTGCCCATCCATGTCAAGCCAGAGCTGCAGTTGAAGTGCAGACATCCGGCAGTGAATCCTATGACGAATGATGCCATGGGGGATGGGAACCGCAGGCTCAGGTCCGAAGAACTTCGCCTCAGCCCCCCTTTTGGCATACATATCAGCCCTTTCATTGCCCAGGTATCCGCAGTGTCCTGGCACCCACAGCAATTGAACCTTGTTGCGGGCAGCCAGAGAACACAGCAAATCCAGACAACTGAGGACCAGTCTTGAGTCAACAAGGCACTGATTCAGTGCCATGAGGGCGGCCTGACTATCCGAATAAATCTGAATCGTCCGTCCGCGGTAATTTTTCTTGATGCAGAAATCCGCACATAAACAAATGGCCATGATTTCCGCTTGGAAAACACTGGCAAAGTTGCCGAGGCTCTCGTAAAAACCAAACTTCTTGGTCAAGCAGTAGACCCCGGCACCAACTCCAGAGTCCGTCTTCGAGCCGTCTGTGAACCAGACGGTCTCCCCCCAGTACCAAGGACTGGGTTGGTCTCCCAATCAGTGCGACTAGGAAAGTGCACGCTGAAGGGCTTGTCAAAATGATATGATACAACAGACTTGTCTGAGACCATCGCAAGTGATGGCTCGAGACTGCTGTACTCACTGAAGAGCTTGGTGTGACTGAAGTCCCAGTGCTTGGGCTTCCACCAGCCGTGGTTGTTGAGCCTACAGGCTCCCATAATAGCTTCCTCCTCAATAAAGAGGTGGAGAGGAAGCATATTCAGAAGGATCTCCAGAGAGGCTGTGGGGGTAGTCCTCATGGACCCCGTGATGCCGATGCACGCCAGCCTTTGAAGCTTGCGTAGTTCATCTTGGGCTGTTTAAGGCGAACCCTGGACCACCAGACAAGAGCTCCATAGGAGACCACTGGCCTGATGATTCTAGTATAAATCCAGTTCACGGCACTGGGGCTTAAGCCCCAGGATTTGCTGACTGAACTTCTTATACGCCAGAATAGAATTTTGGCTTTCTTGATGCTAAGATCAAGATGGGATTTCCAAGTAAGCTTGGCATCAAAGGCAACGCCAAGGTATTTGACCTCGGTGGACTTCTTCAAAACCTGTCCAAAGAAGGAAATATCATTGAAGAGGTCATTGGTCCTCTTCCGAGTAAACGGTATAAGGACAGTCTTGTTGGATTGACGGTGAGGTTAACATCCCTACACCATTCCTCAACAACATGCAAGGCAGTTTTCATCAGTGCAGCGATCGTTGCAGGGAACTTCCCCGTAACAATCACTGCTATGTCATCCGCATAGCCAAAGCAGTGACACCCCCCCTCCCCGAGTCGACCCAGCAGCTCATCCACAACCAGGCACCAAAGAAGAGGGGACAGAACCCCTCCCTGTGGACAGCCACGGTCGGTGGAGATCTCCAGGGATTCCCCGAGAAGAGACGCCGTCACCCTGCGATTCGTGAGCATGGAGTGTATCCAACGACACAGAGTGTCGTCAATACCAAACCGCTCCGCAGCGCGAAGAATAACTTCACTAGAGACCCTATCAAAGGCTCCCTCAATATCAAGGAAGATGGCTAAAGACATCTCCTTGAACTCGATGGCCCTATCAAGGCAGTTCAAAATGCCATGGAGCGCCGTCTCCGTACACTGTAAAAAATAATGGTGCATTCTTACACCATATATGCTGTTTTTTGCGGTGCCAAAAACGACACCATTTATGGTGTACTTCAACACCATCTTTATGATAAATTCACGCCATTTACAAAAATTATTTGCAAGTATTAAGGAAATATTAGGCATTTATGCACCATTTATTGTGCTTTTTATCATCTTTTTTAGGAAATCTGTTGGTCTCTAATATTACTACTTAGTTTAATGGTGTTAAAAGTAGGCAAGGTTACGCCACGTATATCACATTACTATACCAAATGAAGTGAAAAAGGTGTTAAATATTTTTTCTATATTTAGCACCACGTTTAAGGTGTAAAACAAATCCATTAATACACCATTTTAAGTCCCTTTTCACTCCATTTCAAAACCCTATTTACCCTATTTCAAAGCCCTATTTTTTTCATTTCAAAGCCCTATTTACTCTATTTCAAAGCCCTATTTACTCCATTGCAAAGCCCTATTGATCCATTTCAAAGCCCTATTTACTCCATTTCAAAGCCCTATTTACTCCATTTCAAAGCCCTATTTGATCCATTTCAAAGCCCTATTTGATCCATTTCAAAGCCCTATTTGATCCATTTCAAAGCCCTATTTGATCCATTTCAAAGCCCTATTTACTCCATTTCAAAGCCCTATTTACTCCATTTCAAAGCCCTATTTACTCCATTTCAAAGCCCTATTTACTCCATTTCAAAGCCCTATTTGATCCATTTCAAAGCCCTATTTGATCCATTTCAAAGCCCTATTTACTCCATTTCAAAGCCCTATTTACTCCATTTCAAAGCCCTATTTACTCCATTTCAAAGCCCTATTTACTCCATTTCAAAGCCCTATTTACTCCATTTCAAAGCCCTTTTTACTCCATTTCAAAGCCCTATTTACTCCATTTCAAGGCCCTATTTACTCCATTTCAAGGCCCTATTTACTCCATTTCAAAGCCCTATTTACTCCATTTCAAAGCCCTATTTACTCCATTTCAAAGCCCTATTTACTCCATTTCAAAGCCCTATTTACTCCATTTCAAAGCCCTATTTACTCCATTTCAAAGCCCTATTTACTCCATTTCAAAGCCCTATTTACTCCATTTCAAAGCCCTTTTTACTCCATTTCAAAGCCCTATTTACTCCATTTCAAGGCCCTATTTACTCCATTTCAAGGCCCTATTTACTCCATTTCAAAGCCCTTTTTACTCCATTTCAAAGCCCTTTTTACTCCATTTCAAGGCCCTATTTACTCCATTTCAAAGCCCTTTTTACTTCGTTTCAAACCCCTTTTTACTTCGTTTCAAACCCCTATTTACTCCGTTTCAAACCCCTATTTACTCCGTTTCAAACCCCTATTTATTCCGTTTCAACCCCTATTTACTCCGTTTCAGACCCCTATTTACTCCGTTTCAGACCCTTATTTACTCCGTTTCAGACCCTTATTTACTCCGTTTCAGACCCTTATTTACTCCGTTTCAGACCCTTATTTACTCCGTTTCAGACCCCTACTTACACCATTTCAAGCCAATATTTAGTCTAATTCAAGTCCCAGTTTAAGCCATTTCATGCCCCTGTTCACCCCATTTCAAGTTGATTTTACTACGGCTAATAACCATTCGGGTTAAAACCCCCGCAATTTGGCGGATTTTGGATTCGGTATATTCTGATTGAAAGTTCCCGATGGAAATACAGAAATTCTCGGGAACAAGAAGATTCTATACCATCGACAATTTGATTATCTAATGAAGATTGAGTTGTTTGGTAAAATGAGCAATAATTCCATGTATTTTTTAAAATATTAAGCAAAATTTAGAGTTTAGAAGAACGAAATATTTTCAAATCGAAGAAATTTACCTTGATATAGCGATTAGCAAATTGTAATATTTAAGTCTTAATCATTATGTCACACTGTAATGAAGTTTGAACATAGAATGAGTACCCAAAAAAGTTTTCTAACGTAATATAGTGCCTCTAAAAAACGACATAAGCAAATATCTCATTTTTACCTCTCCGAGTGACGATGACGTCACGGAGAGGTTTTACACTGGACGTATCTGTCAACGTGTTCGCAGTTGGCAAATCGGAGCAAACGTGTTCGCAATTTCCGGACCAGGTTCGCGGTAAACAGAAATTCCGAAAACTCTACTTCATTGCTTATTTAACGCCAATCGTTAGCTAGTCGTTACACCTTCATCTGCTGACTAACAGCCAATTCTTTTACTCAATACCCTCAGTATTTATTGGCTTCTAACAACAACACCATGCACTCACTAGTCCTTTGTGTATACCACATAGACACCAATCTCCAACATTGGCTTCTAACACCACCATTTACTGGTCTTTCGTCTATAGCACATAGACACCAATCTGCAACATTGGCTTCTACTCCATCATCGTCGTTAGGCTTAAAATTTACGCGGCGATCGGCTAGGGTTTCGAGAAACGTCTAGCCTCCCAATGGCAGGACTTCACCAAAGGTTCATGCAATTGCGTATTTTCTTATTCTTTGACGTGAATCAATCGCCCTATATACCCTAAATTTACAAAACTTCTGAAATAGGTGTTCGCTAGAAGTCAAACGTTATAAATAGCTATGTTTAAAATGATTTTAGGAATAAAGTTTCATAAATCGACTTAACTATAGTTAATGTAAAATACTGACGATTAAAATAACATCAGTTATATTTATTTAATTATATAAGATAAACGTCTCTCTTTGAAGTGACACAAGTGAGAGTTTATATAGAACGAGTAATGAAGATTGCATCTGAATTGAAACATTATACGCATATCAAAGTTAATATAGAACGAGTAATGAAGATTGCATCTGAATCGAACACTATAGGCGTATCAAGGTTAATATAAAGCCAGTAGCATGAAAAGATCTCTTACAAAACGATATCAATTTCTTTTTACAGAATTCTAAATGAAAATATTTTAAATATGTTTCGGCATTACGATTCTGTTAGTAGTTGTGTAGCTATAAATCTCTGTCTCATCTCAATATTCCAAGAACATCTTTTGATACTAATATTTCAAATTTGGTGTTTACTTTTTAATTCAGCTTTACTACATTTATATATAGTGTAAACGTAAATTTAGACTCCACTAAATAATATGGGTCTTAATATTGTATCTTTCTACAAGTTTTGTTACGATTTGGTCTATGTATTAAGATACCGAAATTGGCCTTCTTTCGTGTAATTTTTTAGGAGGTCTTAACGGCTTAGAGTGAGCCGAATGTTAAGTACACATTTAAGTGATAGATATTATGTCCTTTGAAGGAATTATTGTGGTTATGTAGTAAAAGAAGTGACAGTTTAACCTTTAAAAATGCACTTGGCGTGTGTCATCAAATTTGTGATATTTATTTCCGGTTTTTCTCATTGGCTGATTGACCTTTGTTTAAAAAGTAATTTATTTATTGAAAATGTTAGCACACGTCTCGACTGGGAAAGGTTTATTTTGGCTTCCCAACTTGTTAAACGCTGTCACCGATAATAAGTTTATTATTTATAGGTTATGAATATATGCATACGCTTACTATCAAGAGGTCAAATGCTTACATTTGGAACCGTAGGTCTCAAAGACACCTAAGCAAAACTAACCTATGTCTTTCCAAACCCTAACCTGATCTATAAAAAGAGCAATATTTGGAAAAGGAAGATGCTTATTGTTCAAAAACCTTAATGAACCACCACCACCACCACCACAGGCTCGCGGGACAAACTAATAGCCTCATCGTATATACGATGTGGCTAAAAAGAGCAATATTTGGAAAAGGAAGATGCTTATTGTTCAAAAACCTTAATGAATATAGTGTTATTGTTCAAGGACCTAAAGAAATAAAGCATTTTCTCGAAAAGGCCCGCTTTTATAATGCAATGACCTTATATTAATCTCGATCTGTAGCATAAAAATAACAATTCTTATGTCATGAAATATTTTCGAATGAGCAATAATTGAAATCATGCATTGAATATATGTATAGTTTTAAAAATTGTGCTTACAGACCTAAGAAAGGTCGTGTTTAAAAAGTAAAATGTGCTCTTTATTAACACCAATCTGACTACATTAGTTGTTACCCAAGAGAGTTCATTTGGATAATTTTAACGGCATCAACTCATAGTCGTGTTAATTCGAGCTTGATATAATAGAAAAGCCTTCAACGTGTATATACACAATAGAGCTATCTCAGTTGTGTCGTCAGTGCCTAGGTAAAACGTCACGGGCTTAGCTTTGGCAGTGGGCGGCCATGTTTGGTACCACTTTGGTTCTATGGGCAAATAGCATGGGTGACGTCACACAAAAGCTTCTGAGATAGCTCTATAGAAAAGGTTTTGAAGTCCCACTGAACACGACAATAAAGATTCCAGTAAAAGGGGTGAATAGGGGCTTGAAATGGCCAAATAGTGACAAGAAATGTGGTAGATAAGGACTTGAAATGGGGTAAATAAGGACTTGAAAAGTGGTAAATAGGGGTTTTGCAATGGTGTAAATAGGGCTTGAAATGGGGTAAATATGCACTAGAAATGGGGTAAATTTAGACTTGAAATGGGGTAAATAGGGGTTTTGCAATAGTGTAAATAGGGCTAGAAATGGGGTGAATATAGACTTGAAATGGGGTAAATATAGACTTGAAATTGGGTAAATATAGACTTGAAATGGGGTAAATATAGACTTGAAATGGGGTGAATAGGGACTTGAAATGGGGTGAATAGGGACTTTAAATGCGGTAAATATAGAGTTGAAATGGGGTGAATATGGACTTTAAATGGGGTAAATATAGACTTGAAATGGGGTAAATAAGGACTTGAAATGAGGTAAATAGGGTTTTTGCAATAGTGTAAATAGGGCTAGAAATGGGGTAAATATAGACTTGAAATGGGGGTAAATATAGACTTGAAATGGGGTAAATATAGACTTGAAATGGGGTAAATATAGACTTGAAATGGGGTGAATAGGGACTTTAAATGCGGTAAATATAGAGTTGAAATGGGGTTAATATGGACTTCAAATGGGGTAAATATAGACTTGAAATGGGGTAAATATGGACTTGAAATGAAGTAAATAGGGGTTTGCAATGGTGTAAATGGGAGCTTGAAATGGGGTAAATATAGACTTGGAATGGGGTAATTAAGGACTTAAAATGGGGTAAATAGGGGTTTGCAATGGTGTAAGTTTTTTTAAAAATTAGCTCCATTTTCGTATTATTTTAACACCATTTAATGGTATAATCGAAGGTGTTACTTTAATCCATTTAGGTATAATTTGAGCACCTTTTATCAGAAGTAAATAGATTCATTGATATCTATTTACTTTTGCTTTTATCGAATGATTTTTTTGAACCCTTTTTTGCACCATTCATTTTCGCTAATGGTGTTAATAAAATATCACACTATTTTCATACCATTTCACCGCCTTGTTAAGGTGTACAAATAGTGCAGAATAAATTTTACACCACTACAACACTATTCAGGTACCTTAATTTAGAGTGCATAACTCCATTTTCACATCATTTCAACATCTTTTTTATGGGCCTGCGAAGGTGTTATTTTATATCAATTGCGCACCTTTTCGAGGATGAGGTTTTTTCAGCCCTTTTTTACACCTTCTATTTAAGCCAATGGTGTTCGAAACATAACTCTATATTCACATTATTTCTACACCTTTTATATTGGCCTTGCAAAGGTGTTATATTACATCGTTTAGGTATCATTTGTGCGCCTTTTAATGAATGAGGCTTTTTCAACCCTTTTTCACACCGTTTATTTAAGCGAATGGTGTTTAAAAAATATCGCACTAATTCTATGCCATATGACCACCATTTAATGGGGTATTAGATGGGGTTATTTTATATAATTAAGGTATCATTTGCACACCTTTTAAAGAATTATGTTTTATAAACCCATTTCTACACCATTGGTTTAAGCTAATGGTGTTTTTAAAATATCGAACTATTTTCGTATAATTTCAGCACCTTGTCAAGGTGCACAAAGAGTGCACATTGTTTTAACACCATTATGGCACTATTTAGACACCACAATTTTTTACAGTGTAGATTTGCCTTTCTGATAGGCAAACTGAGCAGTGGACAGGGGAGTATGGGAGAGAATTCCATCCCGCAAATACCTGTCCACCAATTTCTCTAAAATCTTTAGGAAGAAAGAGGTAAGACAGATGGGTCTAAATGCCTTGGCCTCAAGATAGCTCGCCTTCCCAGGTTTGGGAATAAAGATAACCTTCGAGCGCTTCCAGATATCCGGAATATGCGCCAGAGCAATGCAGGCCCTGAATATCCTGCACAGATGGGCCAATGGCGTCTATACCTTCCTGAAGGAGGGCAGGAAAGACGTCATCTGGGCCAGGGGACTTATAGGGCTGAAACGAGTTGATAGCCCACTTAAGTCTGGAGTATGTAACTATCTTATTGGCAATGCCCCAGTCCGCCCTGTGTGCTCTCCGAAAGTACACGGGGAGAGCATCGGTGCATGTGGGGACAAAAACATTGGAGTCCGGAAAGTGTACCTTAAGCATATACTTTAGGGTATCAGTCCCTGACTTGGTAAACTCACCTTCTGCCACCTTAATGGTGCTGAGCTGGTGAGTGTTATCATGAGCCAGGATCTTCATGATCTTGGCAGTAGCGGGGGCATCGGAGATACTACCGCAAAAGTCCCCCCAGGAGTTCCTCTTAGCCTCCCGGATGGCTTTATTGTACTTGTTAAGGGTCTGTCTATAAATAGTCCAGTCCCCAGTCCTCTTGGCTCTATTAAAGAGTTTACGAGTGAGCTTGCGGAGCCTGCCAAGTTCCGAATTCCACCAAGGAACGAGCCTTGGCCGGCTGGCAGGCTTCGCTGGACAGTTATGGTGGTAGGAATTGATAATGGCCTGTTGCATGAGATCAACAGCCAAATCAAATTCCAGCACCGAGGTAAGTTTAGGAGCATTACCTCTGAGTAGGAGGCAAAGTTCCTCCCTGTAGCCGGACCAATCGGTCCGACGAGGGTTGCGCAGTTCCGTCTTAACCGAAGTTGACTTGACTGCGACCGAGAAGCAGATGTGCCTATGGTCTGAGAGAGATGGTTCATCAGACACATGCCAGTTAGATACCGACAGACTGATATTATCTGTGGCAAGGGTGACATCAATGACCTCCTTTCTGTTAGAGGTAACGAAGGTTGGTTCATTGTGCCTGTTGAGAATATGCAGGTTCGTACCGACCAGATATTCAAGCAGTTCATCACCACGTTTGTTGCAGTCGCTGCTGCCCCACGTGACATGATGAGCATTGGCATCACAGCCTAGAATGAGCCTGTCCCCCTGCCGCTCACAGTGGTCGACAAGAGCGGCAACCTCCTGTGGTGGGGGTGGGGAGTCCGTGGCATCATGTGCAAAGTAAGCAGACGCTATGACAAGGCCAGTTGCCTCTCCAAAAGAGGAGGGCAATACCCTAATCACAGCAGTATCCCTAGCGAGGTAGTTCGGAAGCGGAAGGGTATCGAGACCCTTCCTTGTCAGAACACACGCCCTGGGGGGGTTGAGTGAGGTAAAATCATAAGTAATGTTACCTAGATCACATACTTACTCTTACGTGTAGCCAATTTAAACAGCGCATTTAAAATAAAGAGACCCGTTCACTGCAAAACTAGCTACACGTACGCATAAGGACTGCTAAATGTAGTGTCAGCTTAAACACTCAAATGTCACTGTTTATTCGCCACTAGCATTAGCAAGGATGAATCGGATCCTCCATCGGATGTAAATGGTTTCGATTCTTTTGCACATTTTTAAAATCTGAATCCCATGCTCGATTAGCTTAAGGTTTTCAAGTGACAATGTCGAAAACTACTAAGTGTGCCCCTTTAACTAAGCTTTATGGAAATATTTTGGAAGGTTATAAAAAAGCACATCCAGACAATAAAGCTCTAAAGCTCAATCAGAGGCAAACGATATTTGTAAAAGCTTAAAACGGAAATGAACTTTGACTTTCAAGTCGAGCAAAAATTTCTGAGTGGAAAAGAAGAAAGAATCTCTTTTTAAATTAATCAAATTAAATTGGTAAATTAAGACAAATCTTAGTCCGTTGAGGAGGGGGGTTTAAGAAATGTGGCCTGGTTTTCAGGGGAGGGGTCTCAGAAAACGTAACAAAGCGTGATCTGGGGGGACGGGGGGTCAGAAAATGCCATTTTTTGCGTGACGTAGTTTATGGACGGTCCCTTGTTGCGTGGAATTCAGTTCTTGATGTGATATTTTCCGTAAATGATCTTTAACCGTGCGTACGACCCTCTCAGCTAATCCGTTTGACGCCGGGTGGTACGGGGCTGAGTTAACATGTCGAACTCCATATCGTGAAGCGAAGGCTTCAAATTCGGCGAAACAGGGTGCGTTGTCGGATACAAGAGTCGGCATTTGAAGATTATTTGTCCAAGTTTGCGGACCTTTTTTGTATCTTCTGACGTTCTGTGGTTCAGTTTAGGAGAGCTGGGAAAGAACCTACGATCCGGACTGAAACAGATTGTAGGCTAATCGCACTGGTTTACGATGGTTAATTTTAATTTATTAATTAACGAACTAACTTTGTTTTAAAGAAAATAACTGTTTATTTTTCATGCTGAACTTTTTGCTAAATTTTACTAAAGTTTTTTCTACTCCTATGTTTGCGGAGCTACCACTAATTTATGTGGTTACCACTAGTTTATGTGGCCTACTCTAAAGGTAGTTTTCTTTAGACTGCCTGTCCAAAAAGCAAAAAGAGGTTTTTTTTTGTCACTCTTACCTCCCTTGGTAGGTATTTTTACAAGGGAGAGGTAGAGGGAAGGGGAAGGCATTTTCTGGGGCCTTTCCCCTTTCCTCATCTTTTTGCGAGATATTTCTCTCCTTTTTTTTTCTCTTTTTAAAATACAGTGAAATGAATACATTTTACATGGTTTCATGAATATTGAAAAACAAATTATAGTTACATGAATATTGAAAAACAAATTATACAGTCATGAATATTTTTTACAGTTTTTAACATTTTGTTTGCGCGTACAAATTCAATAATTTACACTCCCCCCGGTGATACTTAAGGTATCACCTAAGAATTAACGCGTAATTAATTAATTGTTTATTTCCAAGTTACATAAATGTTTTAACGATCGCCTAATATTTGTACCATTA
This sequence comes from Phalangium opilio, assembly GCF_054372755.1. Lineage (NCBI taxonomy): Eukaryota > Metazoa > Arthropoda > Arachnida > Opiliones > Phalangiidae > Phalangium > Phalangium opilio. Next base: position 14,666,614 of record NW_028324151.1, on the reverse strand, counting down.
GATGTTTTTACGACACATGAACGAATGTTTCCGTCACGACCTTTAATTATCTCTACTACCCGCCCTAGTTTCCACATATGACGTTTCAATTTGTCATCTTGAATAATGACTATGTCATCTGTTTTTATTTGGCTAAGGTTTTTTGCGGGATTGCCGTGGTGAGCGGATCGCAATTCTCTTAAATATTCGCAACGGAAACGATTCCAAAATTTGTTTACTATTAATTCCCGATGTTTCATTCGTTTAGTTAAATCTTTTCTCGAATTAGGTACATTTTTCGAATTTAGATTAAACGGCGGCAGGGTTGTTATTCTGCGCCCTATTAGGATTTCAGCGGGTGACAAGGGAATGGGTTCTTGTAAATCGTTATATATGTAGGTTAAGGGTCTTGAGTTAATTATTGCCTCAGTTTCTATGAGCGCAGTTTCTAGCTCTGTATAGGAGAGGCAGGAGAGCCCCAAGTTCTTTTTCAAAGACGTTTTAGTTGACTTAACGAGGATCTCCCACCACCCGCCATACCAAGCCGCTCTTTCAACAATAAATTTCCATACAATACCACGGGTACCAAAAAATTCCTTCAATTGCTCCAATTTGATATTCTTCCAGATAAATGCCAGGTCCGAGTCTGCCCTTTTAAATGTTTTGGCATTGTCGCTGTAGACGACACTAGGCACCCCCCTTCTGGCTATCATTCTTTTGAATGCTAATAAAAAATCCTCCGTGGTCAAAGATGGCACCAATTCCAGGTGTATCGCTCGGGACACGGCACATGTTATCAAACAGATATAAACCTTGTTTGTCGTTTTTCCATCCTTTACTAACATAGGGCCGGCAAAATCAATCCCAATAATAGTAAATGGGGCGCACTGGTCTAACCTGTCATGGGGTAAAGGCGCTATTGGAGTGTCACCTGGTTTTACGCTAAGCCTTCTGCAAATTAAGCAATTTTTAACTATGGTTTTAGCCAACTGTCTGCCAGCTGGGATCCAGTATTTCTCTCGAAGCTGGGTGATGGTATCATTTACACCTGCATGTTTAACCTGTCTATGACTTCTTAACATGAGGAGTTTTCCAAATCTTTCCCCTTTGTCCATTAGAATGGGGTGTTTTTCTGTATAGGGCATATCTGATTCTTGTAATCGACCCACCAAACATATTATCCCGTGTTCATTAAGAATAGGCCTGAGAGAGGCATATTTCGAGCTCATTTCAACTTGCTGTCCTAATTTTAAATTCCTAAGCTCAGGCGTATAAATTTGGCTTTGAATAGAATTTACCCATTTAATTTCCGCTAATTTCATTTCTTCAGCTGTAATAGGTCCAGCTAAATTTTCGGGATTTTGGTTTGTTTTTATTTTTACGAATCTGATTACGTAAGCCGTGATTCTCAGAAGTTTATCTAGGGATTCGTGGGTGTTAAGATCCATAATATTTTGGAGACCCCTTTTATCTGCAACTTGCACCGACAACGTGATCTTACGTCTTTCTTTTCCCACTAAATCCGAATCTATTTCCTCTAGATCGTGCTTTGGCCAGTTAACTTCTGGTTCCATCAACCACGTGGGTCCTTTCCACCACAAATCTGAATTTATTAATTTTCCAGCCCGTGTTCCACGAGTTGGCAGATCTGCCGGATTTTGAATCCCCGGGCAATGAAACCATAAGTTTGGATCAGACAATTGCTGAATTTCTTTTACGCGATTCGCTACGTATGGCTTCCAGTTTAAGGGATTTCCTTGAACCCAGGCTTTGGCTACTGTGGAATCTGTCCACCAAATAATTCTTTCCAATTTGGAACCAAATGTGTTCTTAACATAATTAGTGAGGCGCGCCCCAATGAGACACCCTGTCAATTCTAGCCTTGGGAGGCTTAGGTCCTCTTTACCTTCTTTGTTTCGTTTAAGGTCCTTGAGAGGGGCCACTCTAGCCTTTGCAGTAGAGGTGAGCGGGCCCTACAATACCCGTCGCCAAACAGCGGGCCTGCCCAATTAGACGCAGGCGTATGTTTGCTAAGCAACGTCATTTAGTAGAGCAGAAGGCTTAAATCCCTATCAGAAATAATACGTCAGAGCAGGGGAAGGTAAACTGCTTAAGGTGTGAAACCGATGTTGGCATGCGTTATCGCGCCCGCGGGCAAAATATGAAACGATACCACAGCCTGCTATCGTTCGTGGATAGTGGGTTGCCAATGTGGCGGGCACATTGGGCGGGTTCAATTATAAACTCGTTGCGTATGTTGGACTTAGGATTGTGAAGGACAAAGCCAACAGTCATGGACAATAGTATCATGTTAAGTGCAGCAGCGTTAAACAATTTTGCCTTGGTATTTTGCTTTGAGTATATTTATTAGAGTTCAAAAGGAGTTTCATGAAATTTTATTATATGGCAGCCTGGTGTCCTTTTAAATATTACTACGTGGTGGCCGATTTCTAGCAGCTAATAGAAAACACCTCTTTCACACGTTATATACCTCGATTAGAAAATGCTTTTTCATTGGTTTTTAATAACTGGGATGTCGATATCTGCCTTTAGAAACTAACAATTTACCTTTGTGAGTCACGTACAAAGAGTTAGCAGGACGTCTCTAAACATATTGCAGGACGTCGTCTAAACATATTAACAGATACTAGTAACGATATCTGGTTATGAATGCCGGATACTAATAGTTTATATTGACGTGGCAGAGGCAGTGAAAACAATCAATAGGGAGCCAGTTATTTCGCTAATAAACTTAGTGTTTTTGAAATTATTGAAATATAATAACTCTGCATTTGGGTCGTGTTTGCAAAATGTTGTCACGCATGAACTTCTATGCGTTTACTACATAGCCACAACAACTACACGAACTTTATGTACTACTTACTCTATGGAAATATAAAAATGCTAATTGAGTAACGTTTGTAAAACTGGACTGCCATCTAAAACGAAAACTTTGTCTAATTGTCTAAAGTCCACATTCGTACATTCTGTTTTATATAACCCTAGATTCTTGCCTAATTTGATATAGCATATTTTTTAAACCTATTTGATCCAATTTTGCTATATTCTACTTTTAAATCATCTACTATCAGCGTATATCAGTAGGTCTAGTGAGTCAACGGGGGTTTTAATGGGATTTCGTCACGATAACAAGTTCAATACACAGATTTCATTTTCAGTTACGGAGGAGACCTGTTGGTCACGCGAAATTATAATCCTGATATTAGGAGTATGTCATCATTGACAAAGGTCGATATATCTTTCTTGGTAAGACAGAATAGTCCACGTGTTACTTTCAGCGTGAAGAATGGTGCCAAATCGGTGGTTTGGAAACACTTTAAGCGTGTGCGCATAGACGAAGTTGAACTTGACTTTGTCAAATGCAACAACTGCGTTAATATTTTCTCATGGACATCTCGTGAAGGAACTAAAAGTTTGTTACGTCATGTACCTTGCAAACATAGTATTTCGGAGGAAATAAACAATGATGCAACATATGTTGCACCTCGTCAAGCACAATCTACGTTCAACGACATAAAGGCCTTGAATGAATCAGTTGTCATAGGGCTGGCGAAGGATTTACGACCACTCAGCTCTGTAGAGGGTGAAGGATTCATTCGAATGGCCCAGAGTCTACTGGACTTTGGTGCGCACCATGGCGTTCAGGACGTTCGTCCAATACTTCATCACCGTACTACATTAAAATCAGCAGTACTACCATCTATTATCCAATCTGTCCAAGAGGCACTTATCGAAGAGATAAAAACGTCACCGACTTTCCCAAAATTTGGAATAATCATTGATATGTGGTCAGATAAGTACAAACAAAGGCACTTTATGTCACTATCTCTTCACTACTTCAATGTAGCGTTTGACCTTAAAACTAGTTTGTTAAGGTTTAGTGAAATAATCGCTGATAAGAAAACTACCGCTGTTGTTAGAGCAGAGTGTCTAAAGGTCCTTATGGTTTATTTTAAAGACGAAGCAGAAACCGTTATGCAAAATTCTACAGCCGTCACTGACGGTGGCTCTAACGTCATTAATGTCTTCCCTAAGCGCTACCCTTGCCACTGTCACCTAATTAACTTATTACAAGTCCATTCTTTTGACTCAAAAAACCTTCGGAAATGGCCTGAAATAGACCATGTCCTTTCTGGGGTAAAAGAACTAGTGACGTATATAAAAAAGTCTGGTCTTAATTCTCGACTCACTACATCCTTAAAACAAGACGTTCCCACACGTTGGTGCGGTAAACTGATAATGCTAGAATCATATCTGAAGTCGTTCGAGGAGCTACAAGAACCTTTATTAGAAAAAAAATTAGATAAGATAGTAAACATCGAAAACCAACTTGTTCAAGAGTTGGTCACATTCCTCAACCCTTTTCGAGATTGTACTTCACGTCTTAGTGGAGACAAATACCCTACTCTTTGCTTAGTTGCGATGTGTCATTCAATTCTCAAAGAACATTCATCAATAACGGAGACAGACTCTTCACCCATTCGTTTATTAAAAGAAGAAGCGACCATATGGTTCACAAAGTACTGTGTAACTGAGGACATTCACTTAGTCGCATGCCTTCTGGATCCTAGGTAAATATCTATAATTTTTAAATAGTTACATTACAACTGAAGTATCAACCTAATTCATAAATTTTCTGGATCTTACGTGACATCTTGTTCAAATCAGTTTCGATTGGCAGGTTTATAAGGCTTATATTTTGTGAAAGTGCTGCTACCGAGGCCATGGCATACTTATACATATCATGCATTATAGGGTTATATAAAGAGGGAAACCGTAATCACCATTATCATCACTTAGACATAATACATTGAGATCCATTCATTAAAATTTGGTTTTGTTACCGAAATAACCCATTGCACTCCATCAAATTAGGTATAAAAGACTGAAATGTGCAAGTGACGTCAAGAAAGCTCTAGCTTTAAAACAGTTAAAATGTTTGATGAAAATAGAAAAAGCCCAAGTTGATCTTGACAAGACTACTGCTGAGCCTGCTGTTAAAATATCGAAGTATACTGATAAAATGTTTGCGTCGTTTTGTGAGAGTGACGATGAAGACGACCTTCAACTAGAACTTGACTCGTACATGCTTCATCGACATCGTTCTATTAGAGATGGTATTTATGCAGTTGAATTTTACTATTATAGGTTATTAAATCTAAAATCCTTTATCAATCAAGAAGACAACGAAGATGTAAACAATCCTGTGACGTGGAAAACGAATGATTTCCCTAATCTAAAACGTGTTGCTAGTTGGCTACTTGCTATACCAGCGTCCGAAGCTTCCGAAGAGAGAGTCTTCTCATCATCCGGTTATACTCTTAGCCCGAGATGGACTCGATTAAGTGCCGACGCATTGACAAAGTTAATATTTGTAAATAAAAATGCCTAATCTCTATAAAATTTCTTTGAAAATAATTATAAAACGGAACTTTTTTCATGCATTACTAGTCTTAAACCATCACGATAAAGCCAATATCCTTGCACAGATGCTTACGCATCACGGTATTGTTTCAAAAAATAGTGTCCTTTTATCGTGGTCGGTAGCCAGTTGTAAACGTCGTGGGCGTAAGCCTGGCGATTTTAGTTGTCTCTTTCACGTAGTATGGTCTAACGAACGCCTGTGTATAAGTTTATGTTCGACGATAGGCCTGCATATACGTTTCCGTTCAATGATAGGCCTGCACATAAGTTTTTGTTCAATGAGAGGCCTGCACGTAAGTTTTTGTTCAATGAGAGGCCTGCAAAGTGAAAAATCTAGAGATTAACAACTAAAACGTCATCAAGCCTGCTCAATGCAATCTTCAGGCGCCATTGTGGAACTGCACATTGCATATCATGTAGTTACGGGACAATGCCCGCCAGCAACAACGGGCACACATCGGTAACCAACAAACCTCGCGAAACTTAAATTCATCCCTCGAAATAACGGTCGTTGCCCTTAGGAACACTGCCCGCGGTCGCTTGAGCCCGCTATATCTGGCATGCCCACTCATCTCTACTTTGCAGCTACAAGGGATGTCCCTATTTTTCCCGCGCTAGTCTCATACCTGACATACACGGTCGCAGCGTACGCCTTAAGGCTAGCGTCACAGAAGCAGTGGAGCTCTAATTTTACTATGTCACCCTCATTTTCCCAAAAATAATATCTGTTTACACTAATTTTGCTTAAAGCTGGCAATTCGAATACCCAAGTTTCAAATTCAGTTGCCAACGGTTCAGGAAGTTCTTTATCCCATTCTAGTTTTTCTTCCCATACTTTCTGGATGATAAATTTCGCTCTAATAGTGAACGGAGCCAACAATCCGATTGGATCAAAAATTTGAGACACAGCGCTTAAAGCGCAACGTTTTGTCTTTTTAGCGTCCTTTAAAATTTCCATTAGCACCCTTAAATTGAACGAGAATGCGTCAGAGTCTGGGGCCCATTTTAAACCCAAGATTTTTGATTCTGATTTGCCTATTTCTGATTCAAAGAGATTAACTTCTCCTGGACTTGTTTTTTCTCCCCAAAGTTTTCTTAATTCAACACTATTAGTCACCCACTTCCTAAAACGCATGTTGGCCTCTAACATTAATTTTGCTGCATCCTCAGACAGTTTGTAAGCCTTATCCACGCTATCTTCTCCACTTGTCAAATCATCTACATAAATATCATCGTTCAATTTTTGTTTAACAATTGGGTCAGCGTTTTTAGCTTGTTCCAAATGATATTTAATAGTGCATGCAAGGAGAAAGGGACTAGAAGTTACTCCGAAAGGCACTCTAGTCATCCTATAGGTTTCAAATTCATTTTCTAATAATACCCCTTTATTTTCTTTGACCCAAAAGAACCTTATGGAATCTCTGTCGTTTTCATTTATAGCCACCTGCAGGAACGCCTTCTCAATATCGGCGACCACAGCTATTTTGTGTGTTCGAAATCTTATAAGTAACAGCAGGAGGTCCGGGTTCAAGTTGGGTCCCGAAGAAAGGCATTCATTTAAGGAGGGGCTCCCTTTAACGTGAGAGGATGCATCCATGACTACGCGAAGTTTCGTGGTTGACACGTGGTTTCTGACCACTCCCCTATGAGGGATATAATAGGTACCTGGTACTCTATTATCTATTTCGGTTTGGGGAACCTTTTCCGCAACCCTTGATTCTACCTGTTCGTTTATACACCTTTTATATTCCTGGTAGTACGTGGGGTCCTTTTGAAACTGTTTAACTAATCCTGACATTCTTTTTAACGCTACCATTTTGTTATCGGGGAGTGATTCCTTGGTATTTTTCCATGGAAGCTTCACTTCATACCTTTCCCCATTGAATCTAATGTCTTTGAAAAACAAGTTTACGGTGTCATCGTCCCTGGTGTCCAAATTTTCCCTACTATCTATTCCAATAGATTCTAGGTCAAAGAACTTTCTAAGAGTTTGATCGATGCCCCTTTCGCTAGAGTTTATTAGCATGACCGTACCATTATTTGCTTGTGAAACACGTGGTGTATTTTCCTTTAAAGCAAGTCCTAAGGACGCCCATCCCAAAACTGTTTCCATGGCGGCCAGAAATGGTGAAAACCTTTCAATAGTGTTTCCCACAACAAGTTGCCAGAAAAAATCCGCTCCTATTAAGATCTCTATCTCGGGATTCCCCTTTTTGTAGGCCTTGGGGTCATCTGACATTTGCAATCCCCTATCTAACATAAGTTTTTCTAGTTCCAAACAACCTTCGCTTGTTATTGAATGGCAAAGAAAGGGAATTTCAACAGCTTTGATTACAATGGCTCTCTCTGGGTATTCTCGGTTTTCCAGGGTGACCTGAACTACGTTTGTTTTGTACTCTGTTGGGGTTTTACTCATGAAAGGAAATATATCTATTATTTTATGCCCTATGATTGGTAATTTAAGCTTTCTGGATAGATCCGATTTAATATAGGTTTGCTGACTTCCACCATCGAGTAAACATCTGGCCCTTTTTTCTTCTAGGGGGTGTTTAGGATTTTTAACAATAGCTAAAGCTGTTTGCAGAAGGACTAATTCTTCTACTGTTCTAATTGGAGCTAAATTTGTTACTACTGACTGATTTTCGTTAGCCTCAAGGGTTTCGCTTGGGAGTGGTTTTAAATGTGATTCATTTTCTTCACAAATTACGAAATTGTGTTTCTTACGGCATTTTTTACATGTTCGAAATTTTGATCTACAAGTTTTTGCGTCATGGCCAAATCTAAGACAAATGTAGCACCTATGACTATCCCTTAAAATATTTTGTTTCAGCTCTAGGGTAAAATTCTGGCATTCTGTTGATTTATGGTTTGTATTGTTACAAAAAATACAATAGACGCCTTCAGTTTGGTTGTTTCTCCCCCTAGATCCCGCTGTAAGGGTAGCTGCGCTAGCAAAGTACTTGTTTTCTACTTTGGTCTTAGGCTTATGTTCTGTTTTAACATGGGATTCAAGTTTCCCGCCATTTTGCCCCGAGGATGAACCTAAAATCTGAGCCATCTCCCTACTTTCTATCTGCTCTTTTATAAATTGTAATAATTCATTTACATCCAACTTACTGAAATTAGTAGTAATTGATTTTTTACGTAGGCAAAACTCGGTCCTGATATCATCAGGAAGGCATCTTAACAAGGTGGGGCATAAGAAGGAGGTATTTTCCGTGGTATTTTCACCTAGGGATTTTAAACTACGTAAGCTAATTTCGCATGTATTTAATAAACGTCTAAGGGCGGGCAGGTTTTTAGAACTTGTCACCGGCTGAATATCCCTTAATTTTTGCATGTATGAATGTGAGGCGATGTATGATTTATCAAATTTTTCTTTTAACAATGCTATAGCTTCATCATAAGCTTCTTCTGAATCAATTAACCCGTCTACAGCTTCGAAAGCTTCCCCTTCCAAATAAGACATTAAATAAACAAATGTATCTACCTTGTCAAGCCTCGTACTATCGTGCACTGTTACTTTAAATCGTCCCCAAAAACTGTTCCATTTTGAGTAATCTCCGTTAAATTTGACGATTTTTAATGCAGGTAATTTCACTTCCACTTTTTGCGAGGTTGAAGAGTTGCTTTGAAGTTGACTTTGGTTTACTCCGGGCAAGAGTACGTTTCCTCCAGCGTTGCCCGTTGATCCTGCGGTTAAGGATGACGTTGACGAAGGGGCGGTTCCACCTAATTTGATGATCATCCGATTTAATTTGAGTTTTATACCGATGATGTCTTCCTTGTATTTTATAGCTTCATCTTGGTCCTTTTCCAAGTCGGCTTCGTCAGTTATTAGGGGTTCAACTTTGTTTTCCGCTTGCATCAGATCTTCCTCCTTTTGGATTAGGATCGCTAATCCATCTTCAAGTTCTTCAACGTCAGGAACGGCAGTCGATTTGATCAATTTATTTAGATCATTAATTTTTCTGGTTACGGCTGCTCTAGTGCTTTTCCTGGCGGCTTTTGCTAATTTTAGAAGATCTTGGATGGTTGGCGCTGGACCCGTTGCTTGAGCCGCGTTGATTCCACTCGACACGTTCTGGTTTATGAGGTCGTTGTTGTTCGCCATCGTTCGCGATTTATTTCGTTAATTAACGAAATCCCGGTATGTAGGCACCATGAAGATTATTTGTCCAAGTTTGCGGACCTTTTTTGTATCTTCTGACGTTCTGTGGTTCAGTTTAGGAGAGCTGGGAAAGAACCTACGATCCGGACTGAAACAGATTGTAGGCTAATCGCACTGGTTTACGATGGTTAATTTTAATTTATTAATTAACGAACTAACTTTGTTTTAAAGAAAATAACTGTTTATTTTTCATGCTGAACTTTTTGCTAAATTTTACTAAAGTTTTTTCTACTCCTATGTTTGCGGAGCTACCACTAATTTATGTGGTTACCACTAGTTTATGTGGCCTACTCTAAAGGTAGTTTTCTTTAGACTGCCTGTCCAAAAAGCAAAAAGAGGTTTTTTTTTGTCGCTCTTACCTCCCTTGGTAGGTATTTTTACAAGGGAGAGGTAGAGGGAAGGGGAAGGCATTTTCTGGGGCCTTTCCCCTTTCCTCATCTTTTTGCGAGATATTTCTCTCCTTTTTTTTCTCTTTTTAAAATACAGTGAAATGAATACATTTTACATGGTTTCATGAATATTGAAAAACAAATTATAGTTACATGAATATTGAAAAACAAATTATACAGTCATGAATATTTTTTACAGTTTTTAACATTTTGTTTGCGCGTACAAATTCAATAATTTACAGCATTATTCCAAAACGCGCTACTATGTCTCTTAAATGTGACAACACTGTCTGAGTCGTTTGTGATTTAGTGACAAATACTTCTAGCCATTTGGCATGACTAGCGATGAAAATGAAAAGATACTTCTTTTCGATCGGGTCAGCGAAACGACGTGGACACGGCTCCAAGGTAGGAGGCCACGGTGTGTATGTTCTAGGTGGTAATTTTGCGTGCTCTTGACATGCCGTACATTGTTGGGATGTCTTCTCTACATTAGCATCAATTCCTGGCCACCAGATGCTGGAACGTGCATTTGCCTTCATTCGGACAGTACCCATGTGCAGATGGGAGTGGTTTCCACGGCATCTATTTCGCACTCTGAATTGGTATCTTTCTACCAATCTTGCAATCTGCTTAGATTGTACAAGAAGGGATATTTTCTAGCATCTTCAATAATACCTTCCTTATTAACATCTAATCTCTTTTTACTTCAATTAATTAAACTCCAATTTTTTTGTTGTGGGCATGCTTCCGTTAACCCTTTGTCAACCACCACTTGTAATAGCTCTAAAATATAAATAAATATATCTCGCGTATGCGTGCACTCTTGAAATTCATGACATAGTCAGTGGGATAAATTCATTGGCTGAGACACCGGCGTAACGCCGAAGACGACCGAAAAAATAGAACACAACTTACGCCCGGCCGAACGGTAATTCCGTCGGCTTCGGCGTAAAGATGTTTCGGTCCAACCCCTTTCTGCCGGGTTTCCGTCGTGTTTTCCGTCGAGTGGGAATCTAGCTTTAATCCGTGTGCTTCTAGTTTGGTGAGAACTGCGTCAAGAATCCTCAGATGATTTTCATGTGATGAGCCTCTTGGAAAGGGGTAACGTTTTTAACATCTGAGAGAATCATTTCCATCGTGCGTTGAAATATTGCTGATGCTGACGCGACTCCAAATGGTAATCGGTTGAATCGGTACAACCCCAATTGGTCCCAACCTGTACAACAACCAAACAATATTCGTCCCCAGCGTTCTTACGTTCGGGCTAATCATGACACAGATCCGCCTCTTAACCCGGAGCCTGGAAGGGAATACGATTTCCCTATCTGCAATATCTCCCCAGCTAAGGATGGCACAGGATTACCAGTACCACCTCCGGAAGTGGTTACGTGTAAAGTTAATGGGACATTAATCGATTTCGAAATCGACACGGGATCAGGGCATTCCATGATAAATGAAAGTCATTTTCAAAATATCCCTAACACTCAAGAGATGAAACCTTTCCCAACTACCTTACGTTCATATACGGGGGAAGAGGTTAACATACTAGGCTGTACATCAGTAACAGTAAGATACAAAGATAAAGTCGAAGAATTGCCTATTTTAGTAGTAAGTGGCACAGGTCCTAATCTGTGTGGCAGAACGTGGTTGTCTTCTACTTTAAAATTATGGCCAGAAAACAAAGAAGCAACGATAAGTCAAGTAACGGACGATTCTTCGAAATTAAACTCAATTTTACAAAAACATGAGACCCTATTCACGCCGGGTCTAGTGAAACTGAAAGACATCCAGGCCCACCTGCATGTGAAAACCGATGCGGTACCCAAGTACTGCAAGGCTCGGACTGTTCCCTATGTCATGACTGAGAAAGAGGAACAAGAACTGCAACGATTAGAAACTGCAGGAATTATTGAGAGCATACCTTTCTCAAGTTATGCATCCCCCCATAGTACCGGTCGTAAAACCGAATGGGTCAATTAGAATCTGCGGAGATTTTAGTGCAACGGCAAACCCAGCGATCAACATGGAAATTTACCCATTGCCAAGAGCTCAAGACATATTTTCGCGCCTAGCTGGCTGTAAGTTTTTCTCAAAAATAGACTTGAATGAAGCTTACAATCAAATTGAGCTGGATCAGGAGTCGCGCGGTTTGACTGTTATAAACACCTCCAAGGGTTTATTCCAATATACCCGATTACCATTTGGAATTTCTTCTTCCGCGGCCATTTTCCAGCGATCTCAGAGAGAGTATATACTGCCGTATACGCCAGTAAATATACGCCAGTTCGCTGACGTATATTCACTGGCGTATACGGCAATGGGTGTGGCGGAAGGGAGTGGGGGTCATTACTCCCCCTCTTTTTATTCTTCTCTCTAGGCGGTGGCAGTCTGCAGGCAGGGGAGGGGCGCATTGCTATGGGGGGGGGGTGAAATTGAAAACGTCACGTATCACGTGATGGTGTTGGCGGGAATTTTGAACTTATTTTATAGTGTATTGGTAGGACGTCACGTGACTTATCGATGGTGACGGCGCTCAGTGCCCATAGTGGTATTATTTTGGTGTATCTTTAGGATATTGTGCACATTTAAGATATAATTTATTGGTAATTCTATAGGCTCAGTAGGTTCTTTCTACACACATCCTTCCCTTGTTATTATTTACATGGACTTGAGGTCTCCATGTATGTTTCTCTTATATTAAAGAACCAATTTTAATTGAGATAAGGTTTACATAGTTTATTGAAAATTAAGCTACGACGCGGTTCTAGGTGTACTCCCTTTGTGTTTTGGTTGTCAAGTGACAGGGTTAAAACAATAATACAATTTAATATCATAAAAGGGGAATTACGGCATTTAGTACACAATTTTGCAGTAGATTAATAAGTATAACTACAGATAGTTAGTTAAAATAAACAAGTACTACTATAAAACCTCATCAGAAAATTACACTAGTTTTAATACTATTAGGGAGAATAAGTACGATACTAAGTGACTAAAATACAAAAGCTTATGGTACTGTAGATCCTAAAAAATATAGGTTTAGGCTATTGTAAGCTTATTCTATGGTAGATCGTGGTAGGTTTATGCTAGGCTTATTCTATGGTAGATCGTGAAACATATGCTTATGCTAGGTTATTCCATGGTAGATTTGGGTAGGTTTATGTTATGTTAGATCTTGAAAGATAGGTTTATGCTAGGTTTATTCTTAGTAAATGCTGAAAAATATAGTCTTATGCTGGGTTATTCTATGGTAGATCCTGAAAAAGATAGGCTTATGCTAAGTTATTCTATGTTAGATCCTGAATGATTGATCTATGCTAGGTTATTCTACGGTAGGTCCTGAAACACAGGTTTATGCTAGGTTATTTTAGTTTTATAGGCGGAAGAATCAGAGGTTGTATTAGGTTTAGAACAGTGAACACTACTGAAATACGCATGAATACTGATTAAAATACTAGCATTTATGTAATACCATCTAAAAAACACCAATTTTACCATGCACCAGTGGCTTATTAGAAATTAATACCGATTTTTATACGTATATTACTAAAATACACATGAATATTGATTAAAATACTCGCACTTATATAACACTACTTAAAAAACAACAATTTTACCATGCACAAGTGGCTTATTAGAAACTAATACTGAACTTAATACAGATAATACTAAACTACAAGGTGTTTATATAAAATACATGCAAAAGTTATAGCTGACTTCTACTAAAATATACATGAATATTGATTAAAATACTGGCATTTACTTAAAACTACCTTAAAAAACACCAATTTTACCCTGCACAAGTGGCTTATTAGAAACTGATACTGAGTTTCATACGAATAATACTAAACTACAAGGGATTTATATAAAATACATGCAAAAGTTATAGCTGAATACTGCTTAAAATACACATGAATATTGATTAAAATACTAGCATTTATATAACACCACCTAAAAAAAATCACGGTGGGCCGTGTCTGAGGGGTGGGTGTTGTGTAGCGGAGGAGATACATGATTTCTTACTAACCTTTTCACCAACCTTTTAGTCCAGAATTCGGAATTGAAATTACTCTCCAGAGCTTCCGAAATCCTCTTTCACCCAACCTTCAGGTGTAAGTTATATGACATTAAGGGGGAGGAGGTGGGGTCGAACTTGGTTCATAACAAAAGAATTTATCCCAATCTGTTTTTCTTGTACGTAAACACGTTCAGACGTGTCTTAATGGGTTTGGGGGCATGGTCGAACCAGTTGTATTGTTATCATTAGAATTTATTTTGTCCTTTCTTTAATTGGGGCCACCCATCAGGTTTTATGACATTACAAGGGGGGGGGGCGAGGGTGAACCTTTATCCCCATCTGTTTTTTATTTATAAGTAAACACGTTCAGACGTATCTTAAGGGCTTTGGGGTGGTGGTCGTACCATTTGTATTGAATCAATGGAATTTATATTTGGAGTGATTTATAACTCACACAAATGTGTTATGTCCAAGTTTATGTCATTGAGCGGGGCGGTGACACATCCTACAATGGATTTCAAACATTTAATTGATTCCAGGTGGTTGCCCTGAGGGCATTAAACGGACAAGTCTCAACAAGTTTAAGATGTTTCCGTTGCGTTAACAGAAAGGCAATAGATCATTAAATCGAAACATTGACTATACTATATTTATCAAAATTATCGGCAACGTAATCAAAAATCTGTGGAAAACGTAAAACGGTAATGAAAGAAGCATCATTCACAACTCATTTCGTGTTAGAAGTAAAAAACAATCGAAACGTTTTTGATCATTTGTGTTACTTTTTATCGAAACAAAATTGATCATTTGAATTTCCTAAAATCCCATAGGAATACATGGGGAAATGAATAATCCACCGAAACGAAAACAGTCATGTACATTGCATTTTAGCAACACGAAACGAGTCATTTGAAAAAACATTTCAATTGTTAAAAACGTTTTGATAAATTTTAGCTAAAATTATCAAAATTACTCTATGTTTCACCAAAAACACTTTTGATTTAGCAAAATTCCACCAATTTTCTTCTATTTAAATAAAAATTTATTACCTCTTGACCCCCCCCTCCTCTTAGCAGAAACTAGTATAACAATCTTTTACTATAACAAAGACTAAGTTAATTAAGTATTTCTAGGGAAACGTCAATCAATTCGAGCACGAGTATTAAAATACCAAAGTATATGTTTACATGCCGAATCATTTACATAGTTTCACACTAGAATTTCACTGCTATTTACAATGTTCTAGGGAAAAACACATATTTTAACTAACACCTTTAGAAAAGACATACATCCCAATATACTAAAGCAGAATATAGGACCAGCGAAAAGTTCAAAGTACAACACAGAGTGTCATTTAGCTAATGTCAGTGCATGAATCGTGGATTTCTAGCAATAGAAAGAAATATTGTACGCAACATTTTTCTAACATATAAAAATGCTTATTTGGGTTTCCTAAATTCCCCAAAGAATTGCATACAAAATTTGAAAAAGTACTGACTTCAGTTAATCCAACTCACTTTGTTTCTTTAGTTGCCTTAAAATGACGAAACGAGTCATTTGAAAAACAGTTCACATGACTAAAAACGTTGCGATGATTTTCGCAATATATATCAAAATGATTTGATGAAAAGCATATTTTCATTTATTTCAGAATCATTAATTTCAATACATAACTAGATGGTGTTGCAGACTTAAGGAATTTAATTCTCTATACCTCAAAACTAGCTTTACTCTTATAGTTGCAATTTATTTATTTATTTATTTAACAAGGCTCGAGGGATAGGGTCGTGAATCCGCCAGGGCTTGGGTACGACCCCCCCCCCCCTTCCATGGCACAATACGAGAGTATATACAGATGGGGAATATTACAAACAGAAACGTACAAATGAACTAACAAAAGAGAGAAATCTTACGAAATGGTTAAGTTTAAACATTCAATTACGTCATTAAAAATGTTCCTTAATAATACATTTGAATATCATGAAAAATACTGGTTTTTACACTAATAGTTACAAAATTTGACGCCTGCTTTGACTAAATTTAATATGATAACACTAGTATTAGGGTCGCTTATTATTGAGATGTTCAGACTTTAGGGTGTTGCTTCCCTCGATTGTTGTCTGATGCTCATAGATTTTTTAGTTACAGTGGAATTTGTCCTTTCTTTAATTTAACCACCCACCTGGTTTTATGAGGGTTAGGGGGAAGAGGTCGAACTTGATCCATAACAAAAGGATTTATCCCCATCCGTTTTTATTTTTACTATAAAGACGTGTCGTAATGGGTTTAGGGGCATGGCCGAACCATTTGTGTTGTTATGAATGGAATTTATTTTGTGATTTATTGCTTTGTTAGTTGGTGACTCTTCCTACCACGAAACATTTGATTCGAGGGGTTTGCCTTGAAGGCATTATCCTGACAAGTTTCTACATGTTTAAGATATTTTTGGTGCGCTAACCGAAACCAGGAAAATATATGAGTATTTTGCCAGAACTATAGACTAGGAGACTAATTTCGTTCTTTTTTTAAAGGAAATAACGCTCTTTTATCATCTTTAACGTAGCAAATAATGTATCAAAGCTATCCTAAATACTCCATTTTACCTTCATGATGGTATATTACAATGTTTAACGGACGTTTGCCAAACAAAACAAGGTCGAGGGAACCAGTAAAAAAATGCTGCCAATTAATGACGTTAAGCAGTAATGCCATCTGAGTTCAATAGTAATAAATTTAGAAAAAAAAACTAAAATCAACTGGATTGGAGATGTCGCTACCAAACACAAGGCACCTCATTAACTCTCTGAACTGAACTGCAGATTCTACATCAACAAAACAAAATCAAGCGCGATGGAACCAGTAAAAAAACTACAATTAATGACATTAACTACCAACGCCATCTGAGTTCAATAGTAATAAAAAAAAATATAGAAAAAAACCTAAAATCAACTGGATTGGAGATGTCACTAACGAAATACAAGGCACCTCATTAACTCTCTGAACTAAACTGCAGATTCTACAATAGCAAATCACTACCAATTTTAAAAAGCATCTTTAAGTATATTAGGACTAATTTAACAAACTCCCCTTCCCTTTTTTTATACTTTAAAAAACTATAATATTAAAACACATGCTTACTATTTTTCTGGCAATTATATAGTCTCAATTTGACAATCCTAGGATTAAATGTGTGTAAATATTTTTTCATCATTGAATTGTTCACTTGAGAGATTAACAAAATTATTATAGGCATTCATACGATAATGTTGAAGTCTCTCACTTTTTAAATAGGCGATCGGCTAGGGTTACGAGAAACGTCTAGCCTCCCAATTGCAGGGCTTCAACCAAAGGTTCATGCAATTGCGGATTTCTTATCATTTATTGTGAATCAATCGCCTTATATAAAGGCCGCCACTTTTTTACAGAATTACAGAAAGTGCCTACAAGTGCCCTCAGTAGGAAAACTACTATAGCAGTAGTTTTATAGAAAAAGACTTATATTTAAGTTAATTACCGGTGAAACTGGTTCAAAATTGCATATATATCATAAGTAAACTATGATCTATATTATAAACCATTTTAAAACTTAATTCCGAACTAATTTACTTGAATTTAAGGGTGACTACAACTTACTATTTTACAGAAAATGCTTATATTTAAGTTAATTACGGGTCAAATTAATTCAAATTTACTATACATAATCAGAAACGTGTTTGGTTTAATATACACTACTTAAATAGTTAATAACTAGCTATTTTCTCACTTAAATTCAGGGTGTCTACAACACACTATTTTACAGAAAATGAATTATTTAAGTTAATTACGGGTCAAATTAATTCAAATTTACTATACATAATCAGAAACGTGTTTGGTTTAATATACACTACTTAAATAGTTAATAACTAGCTATTTTCTCACTTAAATTCGGGGTGTCTACAACACACTATTTTACAGATTCATGGGTGCCTCCAAATATACTATTTTACAGAAAATGCTTATATTTAAGTTAATTACCGATCAAATTAATTCAAATTACCTACATCTACTAAGAATATTACGCTCTATAATATAAACGCGTTTAAAAATTTATTTCTACCAAATATACTTAAATTTAAGGGTGCATACAGATTTTGTACTCGGGAAAAGATGACTTACAGGAGGCACTATTTTACAGAAAATGCTTAAATTTAAGTTAATTACGGGTCAAATTAATTCAAATTACCTACATCTACTAAGAATATTACGCTCTATAATATAAACGCGTTTAAAAATTTATTTCTATCAAATATACTTGAATTTAAGGGTGCATACAGATTTTGTACTCGGGAAAAGATGACTTACAGGAGGCACTATTTTACAGAAAATGCGATTATTTAAGTTAATTACGGGTCAAATTAATTCAAATTTACTATACATAATCAGAAACGTGTTTGGTTTAATATACACTACTTAAATAGTTAATAACTAGCTATTATCTCACTTAAATTCAGGGTGTCTACAACACACTATTTTACAGATTCATGGGTGCCTCCAAATATACTATTTTACAGAAAATGCTTATATTTAAGTTAATTACCGATCAAATTATTTCAAATTACCTACATCTACTAAGAATATTACGCTCTATAATATAAACGCGTTTAAAAATTTATTTCTACCAAATATACTTGAATTTAAGGGTGCATACAGATTTTGTACTCGGGAAAAGATGACTTACAGGAGGCACTATTTTACAGAAAATGCTTATATTTAAGTTAATTACGGGTCAAATTAATTCAAATTTACTATACATAATCAGAAACGTGTTTGGTTTAATATACACTACTTAAATAGTTAATAACTAGCTATTTTCTCACTTAAATTTAGGGTGTCTACAACACACTATTTTACAGAAAATGAATTATTTAAGTTAATTACGGGTCAAATTAATTCAAATTTGCTATACATAATCAGAAACGTGTTTGGTTTAATATACACTACTTAAATAGTTAATAACTAGCTATTATCTCACTTAAATTCGGGGTGTCTACAACACACTATTTTACAGATTCGTGGGTGCCTCCAAATATACTATTTTACAGAAAATGCGATTATTTAAGTTAATTACGAGTAGCAATCATACTTAAACTGAGGAAGGCAACAAGACTTTCGTAATCTTGTCGACTGGGGTAAGAATTTTACCAAAATGTGAATATTTAAGTATGAAATTAAATCTAACTTGGATTATAATGCTATTTGAGTGTGATGTTCAAATTAAACACTATGAAAAGTAAATTGTGCCAATTAAACTTACGGTAAGGGTGCCTTCAAAATATTGCTAAAGGAAAACCACGGCCACAGCGGTTTGAACTGTCCAAAATGCTTTTATTTAACATAACTATTAAAGTAATGAAATTTAATTTGTTATGTGTCGTATGAATGTGGTGCTCAATTTAAACGCAATTTAATGTTAATTGCGAGCAATTATTCTCAAATATAAGTTGCCTACAACTTACATAATACAATTTTACATAACCTGGGTGCCTACGAGACACAATTTTACCAAAACGCTTTCATTTAACTTAATTTTGGATGGAATTCGATCTAAGTTGGTACATATACATTTGAGATTGCGCTGATTAATTTAAACGCGACTTAAAATTAATTCTGAGCAATTATTTTCAAATAAATGGTGCCTACAACTTTTGAATTTTACATAACCTGCGTGCCTACAAGACACTACTTTACCAAAACGCTTTCATTTCACTTAACTTGGATGGAATTCAATCTTAGTTGGAACTTGGATGGAATTCAATCTTAGTTGGTACATATACATTTATGATTGCGCTGATTAATTTAAACGCGATTTAAAGTTAATTCTGAGCAATTATTCTCAAATATAAGTGGCCTACAAATTTTGAATTTTACATAACCTGGGTGTCTACAACTTTTGAATTTTACATAACCTGGGTGCCTACAAGACACTATTTTATCAGAACGCTTTCATTTAACTTAATTTTGGATGGAATTCAATCTAAGTTGGTACATATATATTTGAGATTGCGATGATTAATTTAAAGGCAACACAGTTTCTCGATGCAACTACCCTTTTTGAAACACTCTGTATAAATTAACGGAATAATTCTTGTAAGTTTTGTTAATGGTTTTGATGTTATTTTAGCAATTTAAAACAACAGCACTCTTCCGTTTTGAACTATTAAATTATTAAATAACAGAAGAATTAACACAACAGTTATCCAGGAAAAAATTGGTGTGATGGGTTATATTGGAGAAATTTGATCACATTAAAATTTATTAAATATGACGCAAAGCAATAGGACTAGGGCGCTTACTAGACCCAAAAGCTATCATCTGTGTGGGCTAATTATTTTTGGATTACATGATATGGGGTATACAAGTTTCTAGTACCCCTAGCACGTGACGTGATTTATTAATGGCCCCTCGACAACTATGCGTTTTACAAGTTACGAGTCTAATAAGGGAAAGGCGCGGGGTAAAACTCTGCCTTCCATCTCGCTTTTTAGCCCCACCGCTGTGGGTGTTTTGGATCTGAGAGTGCACAAACACAGCACTAGAGCAACTCTCTTGTATCTCCGGATACTTAGGGTTGCCTACCCCCTTTTCCCGTCGAAAGGGTGTATTTTCTATCGCGCTTTGTAAAACGCATAGTTGTCGAGGGGCCTTTAATAAATCACGTCACGTGCTAGGGGTACTAGTAACTTGTATACCCCATATCATGTAATCCAAAAATAATTAGCCCAGACAGATGATAGCTTTTGGGTCTAGTAAGCGCCCTAGTCCTATTGTTTTGCGTCATATTTAATAAATTTTAATGTGATCAAATTTCTCCAATATAACCCATCACACCAATTTTTTCCTGGGTAACTGTTGTGTTAATTCTTTTGTTATTTAATAATTTAATGGTTCAAAACGGAGGAGTGCTGTTGTTTTAAATTGATAAAATAACATCAAAACCATTAACAAAACTTACAAGAATTATTCCGTTAATTTATACAGAGTGTTTCAAAAAGGGTAGTTGCATCGAGAAACTGTGTTGCCTTTAAATTAATCATCGCAATCTCAAATATATATGTACCAACTTAGATTGAATTCCATCCAAAATTAAGTTAAATGAAAGCGTTCTGATAAAATAGTGTCTTGTAGGCACCCAGGTTATGTAAAATTCAAAAGTTGTAGACACCCAGGTTATGTAAAATTCAAAATTTGTAGGCCACTTATATTTGAGAATAATTGCTCAGAATTAACTTTAAATCGCGTTTAAATTAATCAGCGCAATCATAAATGTATATGTACCAACTAAGATTGAATTCCATCCAAGTTAAGTGAAATGAAAGCGTTTTGGTAAAGTAGTGTCTTGTAGGCACGCAGGTTATGTAAAATTCAAAAGTTGTAGGCACCATTTATTTGAAAATAATTGCTCAGAATTAATTTTAAGTCGCGTTTAAATTAATCAGCGCAATCTCAAATGTATATGTACCAACTTAGATCGAATTCCATCCAAAATTAAGTTAAATGAAAGCGTTTTGGTAAAATTGTGTCTCGTAGGCACCCAGGTTATGTAAAATTGTATTATGTAAGTTGTAGGCAACTTATATTTGAGAATAATTGCTCGCAATTAACATTAAATTGCGTTTAAATTGAGCACCACATTCATACGACACATAACAAATTAAATTTCATTACTTTAATAGTTATGTTAAATAAAAGCATTTTGGACAGTTCAAACCGCTGTGGCCGTGGTTTTCCTTTAGCAATATTTTGAAGGCACCCTTACCGTAAGTTTAATTGGCACAATTTACTTTTCATAGTGTTTAATTTGAACATCACACTCAAATAGCATTATAATCCAAGTTAGATTTAATTTCATACTTAAATATTCACATTTTGGTAAAATTCTTACCCCAGTCGACAAGATTACGAAAGTCTTGTTGCCTTCCTCAGTTTAAGTATGATTGCTACTCGTAATTAACTTAAATAATCGCATTTTCTGTAAAATAGTATATTTGGAGGCACCCACGAATCTGTAAAATAGTGTGTTGTAGACACCCCGAATTTAAGTGAGATAATAGCTAGTTATTAACTATTTAAGAAGTGTATATTAAACCAAACACGTTTCTGATTATGTATAGTAAATTTGAATTAATTTGACCCGTAATTAACTTAAATAATCGCATTTTCTGTAAAATAGTGCCTCCTGTAAGTCATCTTTTCCCGAGTACAAAATATGTATGCACCCTTAAATTTAAGTATATTTGGTAGAAATTAATTTTTAAACGCGTTTATATTATAGAGCGTAATATTCTTAGTAGATGTAGGTAATTTGAATTAATTTGACCCGTAATTAACTTAAATTTAAGCATTTTCTGTAAAATAGTGCCTCCTGTAAGTCATCTTTCCCCGAGTACAAAATCTGTATGCACCCTTAAATTTAAGTATATTTGATAGAAATTAATTTTTAAACGCGTTTATATTATAGAGCGTAATATTATTAGTAGATGTAGGTAATTGCAATTAATTTGATAGGTAATTAACTTAAATATAAGCATTTTCTGTAAAATAGTATATTTGGAGGCACCCATGAATCTGTAAAATAGTGTTTTGTATGCACCCTGAATTTAAGTAAGATAATAGCTAGTTATTAACTATTTAAGTAGTGTATATTAAACCAAACACGTTTCTGATTATGTATAGTAAATTTGAATTAATTTGACCCGTAATTAACTTAAGTAATCGCATTTTCTGTAAAATAGTGCCTCCTATAAGTCATCTTTCCCCGAGTACAAAATCTGTATGCACCCTTAAATTTAAGTATATTTGATAGAAATTAATTTTTAAACGCGTTAATATTAGAGAGCGTAATATTCTTAGTAGATGTAGGTAATTTGAATTAATTTGATCGGTAATTAACTTAAATAATCGCATTTTCTGTAAAATAGTGTGTTGTAGACACCCTGAATTTAAGTGAGATAATAGCTAGTTATTAACTATTTAAGTAGTGTATATTAAACCAAACACGTTTCTGATTATGTATAGTAAATTTGAATTAATTTGACCCGTAATTAACTTAAATAATCGCATTTTCTGTAAAATAGTGCCTCCTGTAAGTCATAACAACTCTAACACTACCAAACCTACGGTGCAGGGGTCTGCTCAAGGCAGAACCCACACTGATACCACTTCACAAGGGCTTGTATCCAGCGAAACTCGTGACGATTTATCGTTGCGTGTGTCTGGCAAGCCCTCGAAAAGTACCTTGCGTCGTCGTCTCAAACGACGGATTGCTCGGCAAAAGGTCAAATCGGGGTCTGAAACGGCCTCCACCGCCGCTGGGGGTGCGATGGCTCGTGACAACCCAATGAAGAGGCCCAGAGCGGAGGATTCGACTCCCTCACCAAGTACCTCGCAGGCGGCGTCGAAAAAGGCTAAGTCCTATAGTGACGCCGCCAGCTCAGAAAAGATGGCCATTGTCAAAAAAGGCTATCCGACGGCGGTCATCACGGAGGAAGACGTGGGCCCAATTCAGAAGGCGATTCTAAGGGCGCTGGATGGGATACCTTCGGGGAGCCCTCTACCGCGCCTTGCGAACTTTAGCCTGACGACCGGGGCCCTAGTATACTCCTGTGAGGATTCGTTCACTGGGCAATGGTTGAAGGACAACTTAGCCTACTCGGTGGTGGGGGATGCGGTGCTCTCAGTAATGAGAGCTAGCGAACTCCCCAAGCCGTTTAAGGTAATGTTCCGCACCAAGGACCAGATCACCAAGGAGCCGGCGGTGCTGTTTCGGCGCCTAAAGGTCCTTAATGCAGGTTTTGCCACTGAACGCTGGAAATGTATCCGGACGTACGTGGACAGGGCCGTACGGTACTGGGTACTGCTAATTGATGGCTCCTCATTGGAAGCCATTAAGAATGCTGGTTTCGTGGGCTATACTGGAGTGGACAAGGGTTCCTTCAAACTCCTTCAGAACACGGAAACCACTAAAACCACTGTAGCCGAGTCTGCGGCGGGGGGTGGGACTAGCGAGATGGGGGATCTCGCGGAGGAGCTCTCTGGTGTCGCTCTAGGCACAGAGGGGGAGGGGGGGGGGGGTGGCTCATTCGGAAGTCTGTTCTTCCATGGATGAGTCCACCCTACTGGAAGAATCGGATGGGACCCTTCGGGGTTCAGCCGATGAGCGTTCTAGTGGTCCTGGTGAGGGGGAGGATCTTGGGACTGGGAGCTCGCCTGTCGGGGGGGGAGGTGCCATTAGCCCTCTCGGGACCGATGAGGTGTAGCTAGGTCCCTTCTGAACCCCTCTCTTAGGGACCATGGGGACGCTACGTGCAATTCAAATCAACTTGCACCATAGTAAGGCGGCCTCTGCGGTACTCTGCAGGAGGTTTGCTATAGAGGGTCTTGATCTGGCCCTCATACAAGAACCGTGGATTTGCCATGGCAAAATCCTCGGTCTTGACGCGGCGGGGTCATTATTCTATGACCAAACTGCTGCTAGACCTAGGGCGTGTATTTTGGTTCGGAGGGATCTTTGTTGTATCTCTCTACCGCTGTACACATCCCAGGACACGGCGGCCGTGAATCTAGTCCTGGCCACTGGGCATGCCAAGTTGACTATCACGGCTGCCTCCGCATACTTTGCCCACGACGCGGACTCTCTCCCGACAATTGAGGTGATCAATTTGGTCAATCAATGTGAAAAGAGAGGGGACAAACTAATCATTGGCTGCGATGCCAATGCTCATCACATCACGTGGGGCAGCTCTGACTGCAACAAGAGGGGTGATGATTTACTAGAATATTTAGTTGGTTGTAAACTCTATATTCTTAATCAAAACAATGAACCTACTTTTGTTACTTCTAATAGAAGGGAGGTCATTGACCTCACGCTAGCCACAGAAAACCTCGTGTCTTCCGTGTCTAACTGGCATGTGTCAAATGAACCGTCTCTGTCGGATCATAGGCACATCTGCTTTACTGTCGCGATTACTTCTGTCCCGGCGGGGACGGAGATACGCAACCCAAAACGGACTAATTGGGCCGGCTATAGGGAAGACCTAATCCTACGCTACGGAGGGGGTCACACTCTTAAACTTACTTCACCTAAGGATCTTGATCGGGCTGCTGGTGATTTACAGTGCTCCATCATGGAGTCGTTCCACCGGAACTGCCCACTTAAGACCGTCAACCGCTCGAGGCTTGTCCCTTGGTGGAACGCGGATCTCAGCCGGCTTCGTAAATACACGCGCAGGCTCTTTAACAAAGCCAAGCGCACGGGTGACTGGGCTGGATACAGGCAGTCCCTTAACGCCTACAACAGGGCCATTAGAGCTGCTAAGAAGGACTCCTGGCGGACCTTCTGTGAGCAAATCTCCAATGTCCCTGCCACGGCTAGGGTCATGAAGATTCTAGCGCACGACAGCACACATCGACTTAATGCTATTAAGCTACGGGAGGGTGTGTACACTAAATCTGGGGCTGAGACTCTCAAGCATATGCTGGAGGTCCATTTTCCTGATTCTACTTTTATTAATCCAACAAACCCTGACTCTCTCTACCCTGTCCTGCACAGGGCTAAGAGGGAAGACTGGCTTGTAGCCAGACAGGTTGTCACGATTCCCAAGCTTCGGTGGGCTGTCAACTGTTTTGAGCCCTACAAGTCTCCGGGACCCGATGGGGTCTTCCCTCTGCTTTTGCAGGAGGGCTTAGACCACATCGCCTCTCCGCTATGCAAGATCTACAGACTTTGCATTGCTCTCGGTCACATACCTCGTGACTGGAAACGCTCTAGGGTCATCTTTATTCCCAAGCCCGGGAAGGCTTCCTATCTCGAGGCGAAAGCATTTAGACCCATATGCCTGACCTCCTTCTTCCTCAAAATTCTGGAGAAGTTGGTGGACAGGTACATCAGAGACGAGGTACTTTCGATAACTCCTCTCTCTTCTTCACAATTTGCCTACCAAAAAGGCAAATCCACTGAGACGGCCCTTCACGGCCTTACGAATTGCCTGGATAGGGCATTCGAGTTTCAGGAAATTTCACTGGCTGTCTTCCTCGATATCGAGGGGGCCTTTGACAAAGTCTCTAGCTCGGTTATTACTGAAGCTGTTGAGAGATTTGGCATCAGCGCCACTCTTGGCCGCTGGATCAAGTCCATGCTTACCGACCGCGAGGTGTCGGCGTCCCTCCTTGGGGACTCTCTAGGGGTGACTACCAGCAGGGGCTGCCCTCAGGGTGGAGTGCTCTCCCCCCTGTTGTGGTGCCTGGTGGTGGACGAGCTCCTGGGGAGGCTCGGGGGTGCTGGGGGCTGTTGCTGCTTCGGGTATGCGGACGATGTAGCGATAGTCTTTACGGGGAAGTTCCCGGATACTGTTACCGCGCTTATGAGATCTGCTCTCTCTAGCGTGGAGCAATGGTGTCAGGCGGTTAACCTCACCGTTAATCCTGATAAAACTGTCCTTGTTCCTTTTACGAGGAAGAATACTAAGGATCTGTTCAATGATATCTCTTTCTTTGGCCAGGTCCTGACAAAGTCCTCCGAGGTGAAATACCTGGGGGTGACTTTTGATTGTAGACTCACATGGAAGCCGCATCTTGATCGGTGTATTAAGAAGGCCAAGATGCTCTTCTGGAGGACCAGGAGCTCTGTCGGCCAGACTTGGGGCCTCAACCCCAAGGCTGTACACTGGCTCTATACTGGGATCATCAGACCCATACTATCTTACGGGGCACTTGTCTGGTGGACAAGGGTCCGGCTTAAGACGGTGCAGGCTGCCCTGCGCAAGCTTCAAAGGCTTGCCTGCATTGGTGTTACGGGGGCCATGAGATCGACCCCAACTGCTTCCCTGGAGGTGCTCCTTGACATGCTTCCTCTTCATCTCTTCATTGAGGAGGAGGCTGTCATGGGAGCCTACAGGCTCAACATTAGTGGCTGTTGGGTTCCAAGACTTTGGGATTACAGCCATACGAAGCTCTTTCGGGAGTACGCCGCACTTGAGCCGTCGCTTACGATGTGCTCTGACAAAACCGTTACCAGTTTTGATTTCACTAAGCCATTCAGTATCCACTTCCCCAGTCGGGCAGAGTGGACTAACCTGCTGCCTCTTGGCACTGGGGGTGAAACCATTTGGTTCACCGATGGCTCCAAGACTGATTCCGGCGCTGGCGCCGGCTATTACTGTCAAACCACAAGGGTCGGCTTTTCTGCTTGCCTGGGCACCTTCGCTAGTGTGTTCCAGGCTGAAATTGCCGCGATCTGTTATTGCGCAGATTACTGTATTAACAAAGGGTATACCGGACGGACTGTGAGAATTTATTCTGACAGTCAGGCTGCCCTGAACGCTCTGAACCAGTGTCAGATTTCTTCTCAACTGGTGCGTAGCTGCCTCGACCTGCTAGCGCGACTGGCATCCTGCAACAGGGTTCTGCTGTACTGGGTGCCAGGGCATAGCGGTTATTATGGCAATGAGCAAGCCGATAGATTTGCGAAAAGGGGTGCGGAGGCCAAGCTCTTGGGGCCGGAGCCGGCCGTCCCCATCCCTTACAGGCACGTCAAACGGTGTCTGCATGACAGGTTGACTGTCATACAAAATCAGCTCTGGCACAGCATGGAGGGCCAGAGACAGACAAAGTTGTTTGTCGATGGTCCCTGCAGGTCTCGTGCTAGGGACCTAATTTCGCTCGGCAGATGGGATATTAGGCTGGCCACCGGTCTTTTGACCGGGCATTGCCGGCTTAATAGGCACCTCCATCTGATGGGTTTTGCCGACGACCCTCTCTGTAGGTCGTGTCAGGAGATGGAAGAAACATCCGCCCACGTACTTTGCGAGTGCGACTACTTCGCCTCGCTTAGATTAGAATATTTTGATTCACACACCCTGGAACCCTCGAGGGTCTCCTCTCTCACGGTGGAGCGAATTCTTCGCTACGCTGCAGCTACAGGCCTATTCAAGGCCTGATTACGAGGATGCACAATATGCCTTTGGCATCGGTGCTAGGGCGCGTACCCTCCTCATCAACAATAATAATAATAAGTCATCTTTCCCCGAGTACAAAATATGTATGCACCCTTAAATTTAAGTATATTTGGTAGAAATTAATTTTTCAACGCGTTTATATTATAGAGCGTAATATTATTAGTAGATGTAGGTAATTGCAATTAATTTGATCGGTAATTAACTTAAATATAAGCATTTTCTGTAAAATAGTATATTTGGAGGCACCCATGAATCTGTAAAATAGTGTTTTGTATGCACCCTGAATTTAAGTAAAATAATAGCTAGTTATTAACTATTTAAGTAGTGTATATTAAACCAAACACGTTTCTGATTATGTATAGCAAATTTGAATTAATTTGACCCGTAATTAACTTAAATAATCGCATTTTCTGTAAAATAGTGCCTCCTGTAAGTCATCTTTACCCGAGTACAAAATCTGTACGCACCCTTAAATATAAGTAGATTTGATAGAAATAAATTTTTCAACGCGTTTATATTATAGAGCGTAATATTCTTAGTAGATATAGGTAATTTGAATTAATTTGATCGGTAATTAACTTAAATAATCACATTTTCTGTAAAATAGTATATTTGGAGGCACCCATGAATCTATAAAATAGTGTGTTGTAGACACGCTGAAATTGAGTGAGATAATAGCTAGTTATTAACTATTTAAGTAGTGTATATTAAACCAAACACGTTTCTGATTATGTGTAGTAAATTTGAATTAATTTGACCCGTAATTAACTTAAATAATCGCATTTTCTGTAAAATAGTGCCTCCTGTAAGTCATCTTTTCCCGAGTACAAAATCTGTACGCACCCTTAAATTTAAGTATATTTGATAGAAATTAATTTTTAAATGCGTTCATATTATAGAGCGTAATATTCTTAGTAGATGTAGGTAATTTGAATTAATTTGACCCGTAATTAACTTAAATAATCGCATTTTCTGTAAAATAGTGTGTTGTAGACACCCCGAATTTAAGTGAGAAAATAGCTAGTTATTAACTATTTAAGTAGTGTATATTAAACCAAACACGTTTCTGATTATGTATAGTAAATTTGAATTAATTTGACCCGTAATTAACTTAAATAATTCATTTTCTGTAAAATAGTGTGTTGTAGACACCCTGAAATTAAGTGAGATAATAGCTAGTTATTAACTATTTAAGTAGTGTATATTAAACCAAACACGTTTCTGATTATGTATAG
Source organism: Phalangium opilio (assembly GCF_054372755.1). NCBI lineage: Eukaryota > Metazoa > Arthropoda > Arachnida > Opiliones > Phalangiidae > Phalangium > Phalangium opilio. The sequence continues at coordinate 14,637,383 of NW_028324151.1, read as the reverse complement.
TAAATTTGAATTAATTTGACCCGTAATTAACTTAAATGTAAGCATTTTGTGTATAACAGTAAGTTGTAGTCACCCTTAAATTTAAGTAAATTAGTTCGGAATTAAGTTTTAAAATGTTTTATAATATAGATCATAGCTTACTTATTATATATATGCAATTTTGAACCAGTTTCACCGGTAATTAACTTAAATATAAGTCTTTTTCTATAAAACTACTGCTATAGTAGTTTTCCTACTGAGGGCACTTGTAGGCACTTTCTGTAATTCTGTAAAAAAGTGGCAGCCCCTTATATACCCTAAATTTCCAAAAATTGTAAAAGAGGCATACGCTAGAATTCAAACGTCAACAATAGCTATGTTTAAAATTATTTTAGGAATTAAGTTTCTTAAAACGACTTACGTAGAATTACGTTAAACTACTGACGACTAAAGTAATTAATATCAATTATATTTTCTTAATTATTTAAGAATAACCTCTTAATTGCGTCTCGTTTCGGAGAGGTTTATTTTGGTTTACCAACTTGTATATTAGTATATTTATCAAAATTGGTTAAGCTTAAGTTTAATCATAGTCCTCTACTTGAGGTTGAGCCTCAAAATCTCTGTTTATTTGAACAAGATACTCCCTTGCATTGTCTACAAATTGAAGAACAGACTGGACCAGTTTTAGCGCATTCACATTTTAAGTCACAGACTTCCTTGCATTTACGAGGGATCATCTGCAGAAGCACAGCTGGAGCAGGTTGTAGAGTGGTAACGATTGGTTTGAGTTCAGATCCTACCTGTAAGAATAACGACCTAGATGTCGCTGTAATATTTCTCTGTCAGATACTGGTCAATCGATATTATTTGTAAGACTACTCTCTGGCTAAAGCAACAGGCAGAGAGGGTTTGGACGTTAAGAGTAAAGAACCCAATAAAGTCTCTCAGTTTCCACTTATCTCACAATGTCTTCTATCGGGTAATGTTTAGTAAATAATTAAACTAAGCATAAACTACGTTAAGCACACTTGAGGTAACATAGAAACAAAACATGGTGCCAGAATTTTACGTTTTTCACGCGTTCTTCGCTGTTTGAAGAGAGGGAAAGTTGAGCGATAGGCCTTGCACACCTCATTGTGTCCTTAAGCCTTGCCCGCCCAGATCTACAAAAATGACGGATCACGTAAAATCACCACCGGAGCTTAAAATTCGAACTGGAAATGCCCAGCAGGCATGGCGGGTTTTCAAACAGAGGTTCGAATTATATGAAATGGCTACTGAATCTACGACTGCACGAACTGATAAGCAGAAACTCTCGCTGTTTTTAACTATTGCGGGTCAGGAAGCCATAGATATATATAACTCTTTCACGTTCGCAGCAGCTACGGATCGCACGTATGCTAATGTGATTCAAAAATTCGACGATTATTGTACCCCTAAAGGTAACGAAGCACATGATCGTTATGTTTTCCGTTGTCGCCTACAGAAGGATGGCGAACCGATAGAACAATATGTAGTAGCATTGCGACTTTTAGCCCAGTCGTGTAACTTCGAAACTAAAGAAGACTCGATTGTACGCGACCAAATTCTTGCGGGTATAAAAGACACTCGGGTACGTAAGCAGTTATTGGCCGAAACGGATCTCACGTTTGTCAAAGCTATGGCGATATGTCAAGCCGCGGAAACCCTCAATACACAGTTGAAATCTTTCGACGATAACGGGTTATCAGCAGCAAATCAAGACGTACATGCTATACACACAAACTACGGTAAGAAACGGGGACACAAAAAGCAGCAAGCAGCAAAGAATACACAGAACCAAGCCCAAGGGAGACCGACTACAACGAGTACAGGAGGACAACCTCAAAGTAAAGGGATGATTAAAAACTGTTTCCGTTGTCTGGGTACCCACGAGAGGCGAAAATGTCCTGCGTATAATCAGGAGTGTTTACGCTGCCATGGGAGAAACCATTATGCAAAGGCTTGCAAAAGTTCAGCGTCTGGCCAAATACATGATGTACAAGCGGAGGAAGATGAAGATTTCTTCATAGGAGCGGCGGTCGCCGAACAAAACACCGCTACCTCAAATGCATCTTCCAACGATTGGGTTGAACCCCTTACGTTGAACAACAAGACGGTTCAATTCAAACTGGACACAGGTGCTCAAACTAACCTGTTCCCACTTGACATCTTCAACTGTTTAGAACCAAGGCCGGCAATACGTAGCAGTAAGACTAACCTGACTGCGTACGGTGGGTCGAACATACAGTCTTTTGGCTCGTTTGATGCAGAAGTTAACTTTAAAGGCCGCAGGTACCCTGCCAGTTTCGTCTTAGTCTCGGCGAACCTAGTACCAATTTTAGGCCTCAAGTCCTGCGAAGATTTGGGTTTTATTAAACGAGTACACACTGCTGAACTCCCTGCGTACGAAGTACAAGATAACTTTCGGGAAACCATCATAAAAGAATTTCCTACAGTTTTTACGGGGATTGGCTGCCTAAAAACGTCTTGTACTATCCAGCTTGCGAAAGATGCTGTACCCGTCGTTGTTCCCCCCCGTCGAGTTCCCTTTGCACTAAAAGAAGGCCTTATACAAGAACTTAACAGATTAGAGGCCCAAGGGATCATACGCAAAGTAGATGAACCAACCAGCTGGGTGAGTCCCCTTGTTATAATCGAGAAAAAAGTTGTGGCGGACTCCAGTGATGGACATACAAAGAGTAGCACTAACGACGTTCCTAAACTTCGGCTGTGTCTGGACCCGCAGCCTTTAAACCAGAACATACGTAGGGAACATTATCAGATTCCTACTAAAGAGGAAATCGAAGCGGAATTAGCAGGCGCCAAATATTTTTCGAAGTTGGACGCTGCCTCTGGCTTTTATCAGATCCCGCTAGATGAAAACAGTCAGTTACTGACGACGTTCAACACACCGAATGGGCGCTACTGTTTCACACGTTTGCCTTTTGGAATCTCATCGGCACCTGAAATATTCTACAAGGTGTTCAGTCAAATCTTTGATGGAGTCAAGCAAGCAAGGCCCATCCATGATGACGTTCTAGTATGGGGTAAAACTCGGGACGATCACGATCAACAGTTGCGAGAGGCCCTGAAACGCCTCGCAAAGGCTAATGCTACTCTAAATCCCGCAAAGTGCGTATTCCGTACGACAGAGTTACGGTACATGGGTGAAATCATTTCACAGGCTGGGATGCGACCTGATCCTAGCAAGGTCGAAGCCGTATTAAAAATGCCAACTCCAAGCACGAAGGCCGAAGTCCAACGAGCTTTGGGCCTTGTAAACTATGTCGGTAAATATATACCACAGCTGTCCTCACACACAACGTTTCTTCGCTCGCTACTCAAGTCGGAAACAGACCCACAAAGGCTACCGCAGCATGACGAAGAGTGGCAATACATAAAGGATGCGCTCACAAGTAGTCCTATCCTACAGTTCTACGATCCATCATTACCTGTCAAAATATCAACGGATGCGTCGAACAGTGGACTTGGTTCTGTCTTATTGCAGCAGACCGAAGATAGCGGCTGGAAGCCTGTAGCGTATGCCTCACGAGCGTTGACAGATGCCGAGACGAGGTATGCACAAATAGAGAAAGAGTGCCTCGGTCTCGTTTTTGGATGCCAAAGGTTTCACACTTATGTGTACGGCAGAACATTTCGTTTGGAAACCGACCATAAGCCGTTGTTAGCGATGGTAAAGAGGGTTTTGGCTGACGTGCCACCCCGCCTGCAACGCCTTTTCCTCAAACTGGCCAAGTATCATTATACAATGGAGTATAAGCCTGGGAAGGACCTAGTTGTAGCCGACGCTCTATCCAGATCGAGCTTGCCATTAACTCACGGCGACGCTACGCTATGTAAGGAAACATCTGACGAGCTAGAGGTACACGTCAATTCCGTACTCAGGTCCCTGCCAGTTAGTGACGCTATGTTAGAGCTCATCAAGGAAGAGACTAGCAAGGATCCCGTTTTAACGAGGGTTAAAGACCATATCAGAACAGGCTGGAAACCCACGGACCGGGTGACGTCCCCATATGCCACAGTGCACTCAGAGTTAACCGAAGCAGATGGGTTAGTCCTAAAAGGAACCCGCATGGTTATACCGACGTCGCTCCGGGAACGCATGCTGGACATAATCCATGATGGCCATCTGGGAATTGAAAAATGCAGACGCCGCGCCAGACAGGCATTGTATTGGCCGAATATCAACGCTGATATTGAGCGTACTTGCAAGAGTTGCTCAACATGCAACAAGTATCAGTATACCCAGCCCCAAGAGCCGTTAATCATGCGCCCGCTGCCAATGGACCCGTGGGAACGCGTGGGCACTGATATATTTCATTATCAAGATAAGGACTATCTCGTAGTGATTGATGCCTATTCCAATTACCTGGAAGTAGATGAAATTAAGTCACTTGGAGCCCCAACCGTAATCCATTGCCTAAAGAAGCATTTTGGACGGCACGGCATCCCACGGGAGGTTCTTTCGGATAACGTTCCGTTTGGCTCACAAGAGTTCCAGTTATTTTCTCAAGAGTATGGGTTCACGCACACCACCTCTAGTCCCAAATACCCACAATCAAATGGGCTGGCGGAAAAGGGTGTACAAATTGCCAAACGTTTGCTCAAGAAAGCTGTGGATTCTAAGCAAGACTATGAGTTGGGTCTCTTAAGTTACCGCAACACTCCACAAGCCCATGGCCGATCGCCGGCAGAGCTATTAATGGGTAGACCCCTTCGCACACGTCTGCCTGAGTACAGGCCTGTTGTTGACAAAAACAACACCAGCGATGGCGTCCTCGTCAAACAGCAACCCAAGTTAACTGGCAACGAACTCCCACATCTCAAAAAAGGGATGCAAGTTCGCATACAAAACCAACTAGGCGTTTGGGATCGCAAAGCCTTAGTCGTAAACGAAACCGCACCGCGATCGTACATAGTAGAAACCGAAGACGGGACAACGTTACGACGTAATCGACGACAGCTCCGCCAGGTGCAGGAGAAAGACTCGTTCACACAGGGTACTGACACACCAATACGGTTCAATTTCACTGCGCTACCAACGTCGCCAGTCAGGATGTCAGCTACACCTAACCCCCAAAGTCCAACAAGACTTGTTCCTAACGCCACGTCTCCAGCAAGTAGCACAACTGAAATTTATACACCACCACTGGAAAACGCAGCGCGAACAAGTTCCGATAAACACGTCTCACCGACACAGATCGAGACTCCAGTTGCAGCTCGACGGTCGACAAGACAAGTCAAGCCAGTAAAGAGGCTAAATCTTTAGTGATAATCTAACATTCCACACGTGATAGTTAAAGGTCTAGTATTAACTAAAAATTCCTAATAATAAGTAACTCAGCTCAAATAAACATTCAAGTACAAATTACTAATAATACGTGATACAGCTCAATAAACATTAAAGTACAAAGCTCAATAAACATTAAAGTACAAATTTCTAATAATAGATAGTTAAACAAACAAGAAAAAAAAACTATGCTTTAATCTTTAAGAAACAATTTACACTGTATTGCAATGTCCATATAATTTCTAATTTCAAACCTTTCTAAAGTATAAAGAACATATCTGAGGGAAAAGATGTAAGAATAACGACCTAGATGTCGCTGTAATATTTCTCTGTCAGATACTGGTCAATCGATATTATTTGTAAGACTACTCTCTGGCTAAAGCAACAGGCAGAGAGGGTTTGGACGTTAAGAGTAAAGAACCCAATAAAGTCTCTCAGTTTCCACTTATCTCACAATGTCTTCTATCGGGTAATGTTTAGTAAATAATTAAACTAAGCATAAACTACGTTAAGCACACTTGAGGTAACATAGAAACAAAACACTACCTGTCTCCAACCCATTCTCTAGCATTTAGGCTGCTTCCAAGCCACGTTTGAACTTGGTGATGAACTCTATTTGAACGCTGCTTTGCTGCCGTACTTGTTGGTTGAAGAGAAGCTAATTCAAAAGCTCAATTCCATAATCTTCATTTAAAGTATACACTTGGTTTTGTCAACTTTGTTTCACACGCTTTAACTCAACTTTAGCCGTATTGACAAGTGTGGGCGAACAATGGTATATATTAAAACATTGGTCAAAAGGCTGTTTTACCCTCTCCCGTACTATACATTATAGAAAAGAAACAAAATTTGTCAGTAATAGGAACTATATATTTAATTTTGGAAACGTATTCTGAAAATAGAAACCATAAATGCTTTAAATCCCCATTTTTTATATGAGGCTAATCTTCAGGGTCAGATTGTGAACTTCCGGTTAGTTGTAGGGCAAACTATCTTAAGAGATGTATTATGTGTTTGAAGGTGATCTACAATTTAAGCCTAATTACGTGTTAATCGGTTAAGTAGAACAGGAGTTATTAAACGTTTTCTCGATTTTGTCCGCCATTTTCCAATATGGCGGAAATTCCTCCAATGGGAGAGTGTGGGAGACCACACCATGTTAAAGAGCGCCCAAAAATCTATAAGATCTGAAAGTTTCAGCTTTGTTTCAATTTGTTGTACTAGTAAGGTTTATGGGTTATTTTACTTCAAATTGGAAAATGTATACTCAAATGATGACGGTTCAATTAAATTTATTCAGAATTTTTATTGAATGAAAGCTTACAAGTATAAACGTTAAAATAACAATTTTGAAACGTTAAGGATACAAATGAAATATCGTAAAAGTTAGAGAATTTTGGATCGTGATCATTAGCATTTAATCGTGACTCTTAGTGCCTTGAAGTTCAACTAAAACGTTGCAGACATTTTTAGTAAACGGGACGCAACTGAAATATAAGCATCCTTCGCAAAATCTGTAGTCCTGGACGACGTAAAACAATACGATAAAAAGAACGATGAAACCAATCAGTAGAATGACTGAGACGACGAAAATGATCCGACGAGCTTTACAAGTCCATCGATTGAAGCATAAATGCGGCATAATGGCCAGAGCGACGGGAATGCCGAAAAGTAAACCACGGAAATGCGCAAAGTTATTGACGAACGGGAAGAATCCGGCGATTACCAGGAACAACATGACCAAAATGACGAAAAAGAACTCGCGCAAGTACTTGATGCTTTACGGAAATTCAGAGCTTGAAGGCATTCGATGAAGGATATACCGAGTAACGTAAATACTCCTCCGCCACAACCGACTTGCGGTAAATATGGATCGAAAAAGCTTCCAACCTTATTTTTAACAAATGATTATAAAAGTTACTCGAGAAAATGTTAAAGTTTTTTGGATAATTACCAAATTTCCGCCGATGGCTCCGGCAAGATACGTTATCGCGATTCTGACGTGACCAACCGCGGCTTCAATGGGTCGTCCAGCACACCATTGAACAATGAAGATTATGCAATAGTGAAATATTCCGGCGTGGAAAAATAGAGAAGCTAAATATCGCCAACTCTGATTCATAGCTTCCGGCATGAAACGCCATTCGTCATCGGCTTTGAGTCCAACAGAACCGCAAAAATGTTTAAAACAGAAAACCTGCGTTTCGTGATGCATTCGACATTAGATTAAACATGGAACTTGATAAAGTTACTCCAGATGGCTTCTTACTTCACTGCAGTGATCTTTAGTTTCAGCAAAATGGTGTCCTTCGTGAGCGTTACGACCTTCTTTAGTTGTCATTTTACAATTTCCCAGATATCCGTAACAACATGGCTTCAGAATGGTAGTTACGTTTAGCGTCATTTTGGAACACACACTTTGTTCGTGCCAAGTTCCCCCTCCTTTGAATATCGCGTTAGTTATGACTTTTGACGAGTTGCATTTTTTCGTCATCTTACCCATTGTCAAAGTATCGCACTCGTCTTTCATTGTGGTTCCAGCGATCCCGTGTTTTTCCACGACGCAACAACCGAGTTTTTCTTTCGAGCCGTGATGCTGCGAAAGCAAAATGCCGGTCACGACTTGGTCAGTTCGCATACAGGGAGCGTAGATGGCACCGGAACCTGACCAAGAACAGGGGTTTTCACTCCGGGTTTTACCCCATTTTTCTTAGAAATATCATACTGATCAAAGTCCCTATGGGTGGTCCAATCCAAACGTTGGGTCGACGCCAAACGTCGTAGTCCTCTGTACCGCGAAATGTGGTCACGCCTTTGACCAGTTTGATTTTTGGTTCAACTCCGGGCGCCGTGATACCTGCAAAATGGTTTTTTTATTGAAATTACTGATTCGTTAAATCTACTTTAGTTAATCCTTACCTCCCATTAGGAGGGAAATGATTAGGGCAATTAATTGCAGTATCGACATAGTAATTATAAACCACGGTTTATGGTGATGTTTTGGGGTCATTTCGAGTTCGAGTTCGTGCAAGCCCCTAGAATAAGATACGTGATAAATTAGTTTACTTAATCAAAATCACAAATTTCATCGCAAACATTACTTTTTTCTTTCATCTTCCGGCAAATTATACAATTCCTGTTCTCTCGCTTATTAATTACAATTTTTATCATTAGTCAGTTTAGTTAATACTTAATAGATTAGAAACGTCGATACCTGTAATTTCTGACACAAAATAATAAGGTCTTGTAGTTTTCTTACATCGTCAGAGTAGTGGCTCGAATCTTCTTGAGATTCTACCAAACTATCTTTGGTTGATTTTCGTTTATTTTCATCAAAATTGTCGCATAAAGCCAGGCAACAAACGCAAACGTTTCTAACGCAAAATCCCACTTCATTTTCCTGGATTTTAATTGTTTTATTAATTATTTACGTCATGATCTCTGAGCCAGTTGGAGAATTTAGGCGTATCCTACCCGGCCATTTTGTAAACTTACTTTGACACCATGGCCAACTTAGATACTCGACAAGCTCGCCAATGAGGCCAGCCAAGTTTGATCGTCCTCTATGTTAACGAGCGTATGAGAAAAAACCTGAAAAAAATATGAAGCCGGGACAAAAAGAGACGAGCTAAAATTTTTTTATAATGTTAATCCTATGGGGCATGGTCCCGAGAGTGGATTCTATCAGCAATTAAGAGTCCTTTTTAAAATGTTTCCAATTTTTGACAACTCTGGGTATTTTATGAGGCGTGAAGTAAGTTTTGAGCTTCATTTTGAACCTAATTTCATAATTTTACATAAATTGTTTCGCTTTCAATAAATTATTGTTCCTAAGCCTTGGTCATGTTTTTGTTTAAGCAAGCCGGGACAACTCGGGACGAGCTAAAATAAGATTCTAATGCTATTCCTATGGAAAATGGTTTCGAAACTGGATTCTACCTTTAATTAGGAGTCGTTTTCAAAATGTTCCCTATTTTTATCAACTCTGGGGATTTTATAAGGCGTGAATCATATTTTGGGCTTCATTTTGAACCTAATTTAAAAACTTTATATCCATTGTTTCACTCCCAATAATTTTCTAAACTTGGACCTTGGCTCGTCTCTGTGTTATTTTAAAATATTACACTACGGAATTGTTTGTTTTATGGAATAAGATTTAATATTATATTAAATGTATGTATTGTGGATGTTAAATAGTGCATTGCATTTAAATAAACAATGTTTAAACTGAATGTTTGTCATATGACTCGTAGTTAGAATTTCAAAACTTTACGACTAATGGGTTTATTCGTGAAGTCTTTGGTAACATTTAAATTTTTTGGGAAATGTTATGCCATTTTCTGGATGTGTTGCTGATTGCCGCAGTCTTCAAGCTTGAGAAGTAACAGAGACTTTACTTTTGGCAGGATTCTTATTTTGGCAAGTCTGGTATTGTAGCTTCAACATAATTTTGAAGGTTCGCTACAAAAGTTCTGCTTGGGTACCGAAGATTTCCTTTAGAAGCTTGACAAGTATTTATATTATTAAATTACACATAAGATGAATTTTTGTGATAAAATAAAACGGCAAAAAAATTATTTTTCAAATTTATTGAGTTTTGACATTGCAATATTTACAAATTCAAATTTCGCGGGAAATGAAGCCAGGCTTCATAATTACTTGCCTTCAAATTGAAGTTCAAGTTTAGAAAATTATTGGGAGTGAAACAATGGATATAAAGTTTTTAAATTAGGTTCAAAATGAAGCCCAAAATATGATTCACGCCTTATAAAATCCCCAGAGTTGATAAAAATCGGGAACATTTTGAAAACGACTCCTAATTAAAGGTAGAATCCAGTTTCGAAACCATTTTCCATAGGAATAGCATTAGAATCTTATTTTAGCTCGTCCCGAGTTGTCCCGGCTTGCTTAAACAAAAACATGACCAAGGCTTAGGAACAATAATTTATTGAAAGCGAAATAATTTATGTAAAATTATGAAATTAGGTTCAAAATGAAGCTCAAAACTTACTTCACGCCTCATAAAATACCCAGAGTTGTCAAAAATTGGAAACATTTTAAAAAGGACTCTTAATTGCTGATAGAATCCACTCTCGGGACCATGCCCCATAGGATTAACATTATAAAAAAAATTTAGCTCGTCTCTTTTTGTCCCGGCTTCATATTTTTTCAGGTTTTTTCTCATACGCTCGTTAACATAGAGGGCGATCAAACTTGGCTGGCCTCATTGGCGAGCTTGTCGAGTATCTAAGTTGGCCATGTTGACACGTAAGAAGAAATTTTCTTTCCACAGGTCCATATTGAGATTCGCTAGTCCGAAAGCGCGACCGATGGCCACCAACCCTTTTTTCGGAGGACAACATATCATCTTGTGCGGATAAAGCAATTGTACAGTAGTATTTTGCTTTATGGGTTCCACGGCATCTTCTTTTGGCTTTTTTGACTCTTCATTTGGTATAGTAGATAGTTCCCTTGAAATTTCTACCTCTCTTTTTGGCACGGTTACCACTTTCTCTGGCATTTCTACCTCCTTCTTCGGCACGGATACCACTTTCTCTGGCATCTCTGGCTCAAGTTTTATCGTTTCTTGAATCGGTTCTTCTTTAATCGTTAATTCCGGTAGACTTTTCTCACTCGAAATGCTCCTTGGAAAACTTACGAGTGAATCTTCTTCAAACAACTCATTCGAAGACATCGTTAAGACATCAAAATTAGGCTTAGTTTTAAAATGGAAACGCCGCGCGTGAAGAATAAATTCACGCGCTTTTTCATAATTAGGGTCACGTGTTCAAATCGCGCGCTTTTTAAGTTTTACTCGCCGATCTTGTTTTATCAGAGTTTTGTTGGCTTGGGGGGAGATTCCCAAAGTTTTTGGAAGGCCATGGCCAACTTAGATTACCGGTGGTAGAAGGCCTACCAACTTTACCGGAGCCCCATGATTCCCAGAATACCTCGCCGATGCTTCCCATGGCGCCGCACCCCTCTTCAGTGGCGCATTATGCTCCGCTTTCAAGCCCGAATGCTCATCCGGTCGGTGTCCCACATCTGCGCGCCCCTACTGACTTTCACCAGTACCCTCCTTCTGTAGGATGGAATCCCTATGCTCCTCCTCGTTTCGGTTTCCAGCATCCTCTTCCGGCATTTCGGGGCTTACCGGGCGTGTAAACGTTCATCCCTCCACCCCCGCGCCTCGCCGTTTCGTCCAAGCCCGTCCCTCTATTTACAATGCCTTCGAGCCTTAGCCTCTAATCGCGTTGTTGTCCCCTCACTTCCCCCTACCGCTCCCCATCTCAACCTGGGCCTCACCTCGGCTTTACTCACCAACGTCCGCAGTCTCAATACTCGTTACAAGCTCTCCGAACTTGCACTGTTAGTATCGCAACATGGCCTATCCATGGTCGCTGTTACTGAAACTTGGTGGTCCCCAGATGTCCTTGACAGTGAGTATCCCCTTTCGGGTCTAACTCTTTACCGTCAAGATCGTGTTTCAAGTGCTTACGGTGGTGTCGCGCTCTATTTACTCTCGTCCCTTACGGCATGTAAGATTCTGTTCCAAGACATTGGCTTAGATAACTTTACTCCTCATTTGGAGGGCTTAGATATTTTGCTTGTCCTAGTGACACAGCCCAACTTCTCGGTTTTAGTTAGTCTTGTGTACCGCTCTAATTATGTGATGTATAACAACCATGAACTGCTGCTCAAGTTCCTTACTGTGATAGTCAAGTATTGTGATACGAAAAACTATTTGTTCCTACTACTTGGTGACTTTAACTACCCTAATATTGATTGGTCTACCTCTACGCCATCAGCAGGTGCTTGCCGATTCACAAAGCAATTCTGTGATATCACAAAGACTACCTCATTGACTCAGATAGCTAACTTTGCCACTCGTGATGGCGGGGCGTTCTGTATTGATAATGTACTTGATCTCATTTTTAGTTCCGATATGTACTTAGTTCATACGCCTACTTTGTTAACCCCCGTAGGAAAGAGTGACCATGGTTCCGTGCTTTTTAATATTGTTTTAGCGAACGCTAAACCCTTATTCGTTCCTAAACCTAATTTTTTTAAGGGGGATTATGCCGCGTGTGGCCGCTACCTGTCCAAGATTGACTGGTCCCTCCTCTTGTGTCAGGCCGATATTGACGCCAATTGGTCCGCCTTTAACACTGTTCTAAATTACGGTATTCAGGCCTTTGTCCCACTCACTAAACCACGTGTAACTGTCTCGGTAGCTCAGCGCACCCACTTAAGTCGCTCTTTCAAAACCAAGGCCTGGCTTCGTTTACGTAATGCAAAGAAACGTGCAGCCTCCTCATCCACATTGGTTAAACTTCGTGGCGACTATTGTGCGGCTCGTAACGCGCACACTACACATTATCGCAATGTCACGTGCCCATATGGCTCAAAAGTCTCACACTAAAATTACAATATACCAACAAAGGGCGCCGCCAATACGGATTCAACTTCAAATCAAGTTCAAACTATACCGAAAATCATAGCAGACAGCAGGCTGGGAAATAGCACACTTCCTCTGGTCCAAAACCAGTTTATTAATTGTTTGGACTAGTTTTTTAATTCAAGAAGTGGGGGTTACTGGTCCTCGGGACCAGTTTATTAATTGCAAATCTATTGGAGAGCAAAGGCTGGGACCAGTCCGGAGACCAGTAAATAATTTCAGACACTAGGGGGTCACTGGTCCAAAGGACTAGTTTAAAAAATATGCTTATTTCCCAGCCTGGCAGACAGCTTCGTTACTCAGAACACAGCTGACTCGATCACGCTTTTGCCTGCACGCGCTTTAGAAGCCCGTCCAACGCCTACGTTATATTAATAACTTAGGCGTTGGCCCGTCCAATCCGCCTCAAAAGAGTCAAAACGCGCATCACCAGGGGCGGAAATAAGTTAAATTTCTTATTGGACATGGGTTTAGTGACCCCCCCTGTTTGACTTGAAAATTTATAGGACATTTGATTGGAGTGTGCAATAATAGTGTACTCTTTTCATATTCAAGCTATCAACAGTTGAGAAACATTTATTGGTCAAAATGTCCAGTGACCCCTTAGTTTTTAAAAATATTTTGGGAGATTTTAACTGTTGTATAACTGGCATTGCGCCTCCAGTTATACTATATCTATGGTCTCAAGTGCTGCGTAGCGCCTTCCAGCACCTTCCATTTTATGGCTTCCATATCTGTTGCCGCTGCTCGTTCGCAGAAATATGACTTTTGGATCCTTGAAATAGTTATCTGAAGTTCGTAAATCAGATTCTCTTAGTTTGGAGTGGTAATCTATATTTGCATAAGCAGGACATGTAAGCTGTGGCCCAGCCAGAGTTTTTTTCCTACGTAGGCCAACAATTTGGTGCAGTGCCGGATTATCCACTAGGTACTGTCAAAAACGGATTTATGCACTAAGAACGTGGGATCATAGCTTTACCCTCTGGTACCATCCTCGCATACTTTATTGAGAAACTTCGTCTGCTTATATTTTGACTCCACCCACAAATTCTGTATACTGTATAGCGATCTCTAAAGATCGAAAATGTCATTCTTATCTCTATTTTTGTGGTTAAATATTTTTTTACGAAATTGCGCCAGTGGTAAAAAAGAAAAGTGGACAACAATGCTATATTATATAAAAAAGACTTGGTTTGCCCAAGCCTTAAAAACAAAACGATAAGAGTTTTTCCAGTTGTCTGAAGCGCGGATATTATTTTTTTCTATTGAATTTTAAAGACAATCCGTATTTTACTACTCTTTAGAATTTAATTCAATCACCTGATTTTACTGCTAATGGATTAGTTTCCTATAAATTAATTGAAATAAAAAATTACTTATCTCAGATTTTTCCCCAACAATTCCATTTTCCTGAAACATTTTATCATGAAATTTTTTTCGTTTCAATGGAGAACGTACTTTAATTTTCAAATAATACTCTCATTAATAATGTATTATATGCGGTCTTTTCGAATACAAAAGGGGGCTGTTATCACCTTTCTTATATTTGATAAAGGTGTTCGTTTCTTCTTTAAGCACAGTCACAATTATTGAACTGTGTATATCCGTACTTGTGGGGAAGATTTTAGAAGTGTTGGTTGAGTTGCTATTTAGTTGACAACATTATGAAAACTTGATGTGTTTAAAACCTTTCGAAAGGAAAATTCTCGGAAATTAAAAAAGAAAGAGTCAATTTGATTAAATTTACACGATGTCCCTCAAAATAATAAATGCTTGATTAAATGTTTCAGGAAAATGGAATTGTTGGGGAAAAATCTGAGATAAGTAATTTTTTATTTCAATTAATTTATAGGAAACTAATCCATTAGCAGTAAAATCAGGTGATTGAATTAAATTCTAAAGAGTAGTAAAATACGGATTGTCTTTAAAATTCAATAGAAAAAAATAATATCCGCGCTTCAGACAACTGGAAAAACTCTTATCGTTTTGTTTTTAAGGCTTGGGCAAACCAAGTCTTTTTTATATAATATCTGTTCCTTCAGCCTTAATTTGTATTAATCTATTATAAAAATAATAATATGCTTGTCAAACTTCATTAATTCGATGTTCCAGTAAGATGTTCGTGAGCATATTGGCTCACTCCAAGTGCCTCTCATTATTTTATGGGAAAGATTAAAAGTTTAAATCATTTGGCAGGGGAGTGGTAAATTAATTCACAATTGGTAGGCGGGTGGTAACTTATTTCATATAAAAAGGCGGTTGGTGACTCAATTAAGTTTAGTTGACCTTTTTGTATAGATTTAAAAAAAAGTTATTTCTAAACCACGCGGCAGCAAGCGCACATTTCATTGAAAGTTTGTTATTTAAGAATTTTCCCTTTTATATACTAAGATTCTTCATGAAAAATAGACAACGAGCTTTCCAAGACTCGAACCTGCAATGTTTTGCCTCGAATGCAAACGCGTTATCCATTACGCCACAAGCCCGTACTTCGTAACAAAAAAATTATCCAAACATTGTATTTATAGGATTATTTCATTTATGTTGAATAAAGGATCTGTAAAAATAAACACCGAGCTTGTCAGGACTCGAACCTGCAATCTTCTGCTCCGTAGGCAGACGCGTTATCCTATGCGCCAAAAACCCGATGGAGGCTGAACAAAATGCTATGAAAACAGTGTAATATATGTAACGGCTTTACCATGATTTATAAATTAATTAAAATAAAATACTTAGAATTAATTGTTCTTAATCAAACTTCAGAAGTTCAACATTCAATAGTTCCTTGATAATTCAAAAGTGTTCCGAACCTTAACTTCGCAGTAGTTTCTGAGTTATTCGATGGAGTGGACCACCAAAATTCCCATGCTTTTTCTATGGGACGCTAAGCCTAAAATCTGTGAATTATTTCTTTAACATTACGGGAGGGTGTGGGTTCTTATCTAGAAGGGCCTACCGGCCCTCTAGAATAACTCCCGATTTAGTGGAATTAAGTTTTAAAGTTAAGAATATAAATAATTGATGTTTCTTTTTTAAGCATCTAGTTTTTCTTTCTTTGTATATTTAACCACGAAAATAGAGATCAGCGTGGGAAATAAGGCGGTGGCACAGGGCAAATGACCAGTTTAAAAATTGCCTGGACCAGTTTAAAAATTAAATCGGAGGGGGGTCAGTGGTCCACAGGACCACTAAGAAAATTCAAGGGTTTCCAGAGTCCAGACATTAGCTAATATATTTTAATTATCCACTTCTTCAATTTAGAAGACGACGCGCCCTGGCCAGTGGTCATGGACCAGTTTATTTATTCCAGGCCAGAGGGGTCGCTGGCCCAATGTCCAGTTTAAAAAAATCCTTATTTCCCACCCTGATAGAGATATACGGAATTTGTGGGTGGAGTCAAAATATAAGCAGATAACGTTTCTCAATAAAGTATGCTAGGATGGGTAGTGAATTTGCTACCTTCAACGTTCTTCTCACATAAATCCGTTTTTGGTACTGTAGGTACGTGCCTAGGGGTTTCCGGTGGTTAGCCTTAATCTATCAGCTGTCATATAGAGCGCGTGCAGCCAGCGTGCGTGATCAAGTGGGCTATGATCCCACTCTACTCCACAAGTCCACAGGCGGCATTCTTTAATTTTTTTCAAATTGACAGTGGTTTACAGGGCGCTCCCTCTATCTTAAAAATAGTAGCTAGTTCTCATACAAATAAAACGGCGCTACGCGGCAGCACTTAGCAATCGCCTACGGAAAGGTAGGGGCGTGCGCGAGGTACATTGGGAGAGATACGGTGCCGCAGGTCGCCCATCATCATTTCCAATCAGGCTAGGAAATAAGGCAGGTTTACAGGTCAAAAACCAGTTTATTAATAGCTTGGACCACTTTTTTTATTCGAAACGTGAGGGTCACTGGTCCCAATGACTAGTTTATTAATTCCTACTTTTATTAAAAATTGATATGGGGACCTCTTTAATTGTTTTCATTTTAACATAAATTTCGACTCCATGAGTCCAGTTGTGTATACAACCCTAAGCCGAGAGAGATTTTTTTAGAAGAGAGAACGACCACAAGTCCTGGGACCAGTAGAAAAATAAATAGGGGAAGAGTCACTGGTCCCGGGACCAGTTTCATATTTAAGACATCAGGGGTCACTGGTCCGGAGGACTAGTTCAGAAATAAACCTTATTTCCAAGCCTGTTTCCAATCCATCTCACGATTCTCACCTCCCTTATGGTATAACAGATATACGCCCTTTTGAAACAGGGTTAGAAAAAACATAGCCCACTAGATCACGCATTAACAAGCACAGACTCCACAGAGTCCATGAGCGCGAATCGAGTGGGCTGTGGAAAAAGTTAAAGCTGTCTGCTAAACGTTCTCAGTTTTTTTTTTCGCGTTTGTACCTTCTTGCGAATTCCTTTGCTACGGTAACGTTTTATCCTTTAATAATAGTTTATTGATTATCAAAAAGAGTATCCATGTACGAGAAAAGCTCTTAATATAAGTGGAAGCTCTTTCGGAAAAACGTTACTCGCGAGCTAAAGTAAAGTTTAGCCGCTCTTTCTCCCAAAGACCCGAAAAACGTAAAAAACGGAACAGTGTAACTGTGAAAGAAAAACATTCATATAAGCCTTGAGAGGTAAGAATCTCTGTATATTGAACTGAGGGGAAAAGACTGAATCTTTGTTTATGGCCATGTTTTTTATTATCATTAAAATGTTACGTATGTTATCTAAACAGGGAACTCTACAAAGTATGATGGATTTTGTCAAGGATTGTCTTGTTATGGTCGAACGTTTAAGCTGGTAAGTGATGAAACCTTTCTTGTTATATGTTCGTTTTCTTCTGTTTGAAAAAATTATTTTATTTTTTGGTAGGGTCAATAAAGAGTTGGAAAATAGAATCAAGGATCTGATGGTATGGAACATTTTCATGGTCGATAGGAAAGAGTTACTCCAAAGGTTAAGAGTTGATTGTTTGAAAAATAGGAGAAAAGTGGAATAGATCAATTAGCTAACGATGAATTAGTGAAATCTGAACCCGTTGAAAATGATTCGGGAATTAATGGCCAGGAGTTATCTCTTCCAATTGTGACGCGCAGTGTCGAAGCTGTCAATGTCCAAGGCATGCTGGGTAGAGAAGATATTAGTCAAGAATCACCTGATTCTGAGCCTCAATATGTTGCCGAGGTTGGCAATACAAACAACGAAACTGAAATTATCCCAAAAAGGTCTAAAAACATGGGGTTTAGGAATGTATGTGTCCCTAAATTGATATACAGTGAGAATTCGCCACTTTGTGTGCCTTCGCCGAAGCTCGAGGTCGAAAACCAATTGAAAATGCCTCTCGACACAACGACGGAAAGTGAATCGTCACGAGAACCCCTTGAGAACAATAATACAATTATCGATTCTTGTCGTAAATCACAAAGTGTTTCAACAGAGGGAGAAACTGACGAAAGAACAACTCGATCAAAGGAATTTCGTGTTCCTGAATTGAATTTTGAGGTCGAAAACCATTTGGATCTTTCTCTTGGCGCAAATGTCGAAAGCTATTCACCAGAATTAGCCGTAGAAAACGTTCTCGATGATAACCAATCCAGAATAACCTTGCCAAAACTGAAGCTTGTTGATCCAAGGTCACTGAGTGTGCCAGCGTGTGTTCCTAAACTAGAACGCAACCCAAATGAACTCTCAAAATTGACCTCGGTCTCTATGGAAATCAATTTACCCGAAGTTCCGATTGAAGTTGGAAATAATAGTTCGGTGTCCAACTCGGAGGCATTTCAAGAAATCGCTCCAAAGAATTCCGAATCACGTTGTTCGGAAATTGGTGAGTCATTTTATACTTTAATCGTCTGAGTGCCTAGAGTGGGGTTTCATATTACTACCCCCAATGGGGGAATTAGGCTAATCAATCATTTCCACCTTCTCAATATGTATAGTCTAATGGCGTTTTCCATATAACTGCTCTGAGATCGCTCTTAGCTCTAGACGACATGAAATGCGCTTCATTTCTTGAGCTGCGTTGACGATTGTCTTTTCCCGTCCTAATCGTCGATACAAATTTAGCGAGCTATCTATTATGTACAGATTAGCACCGATGGGATCTTGGGTCCAGCGCTCGGTAAATGTTAAACGGAAATCCAAGCGCGAGCAGATCTAAGGCCCTTGAGAGCTAATTTGAATACGCTATTGGTGTTGCTGCTATCTAGGTGAGAAACTGAAAAAACCTATTTAATACTCCTGGTAAAAGCAGGCAGATCCCTATTCCACGGTTAGTGCAGAACCCGTATAAAAAAATTGGGAAATATCTCCAGGATTTGAGGTGTGTCGTCATAAGTTTCCATCTTGGATTTTTATCCGAAAATATCGTTCGACGAGCTCTACTTTCCATCTCTCCTCCACTTTAATTCAGAACTAGCTTTTACCCGCGGCGTCGCTCGCGTGTAATAAGAACTTGCATGAAAATGATATAAAGAATAGGACTCGGCGTTGCCCGTCAGCTCGTCGGGACAGTTTTTATAACTTTTCACGCTCACATTATTCCATAAAGAATTGTTTTAAAATTTTCGGCCGCCATTTATAAAGATGGCAACAAATCGAACCCAAAAGACCATTTAGCCCGTCTATAGACTAAAGGAAACCAGTGTACAAAATATTTGTGAAATCGGTTGAAACGCGCGGACTTTGTTGCATATAGAGAAGATATTTAAATTTCTGGGCTCCATTTATTAAGCTGGCGGCGGATTGGAAATATCTTTCTTGGTACGCGCCTACTACTTATGAGTAACGTTCCTGCAAATTTTCAGGTTTAATTTGAAATTTGCATTATTACAATAGGAAGAGTCATACTTATTTTATTATGTTACTTATGGTAATACTTAGTATAGGGCGCTGTGGGTAAGCTGTGGCGTAGGAGCTAGCCACCACCTCTCTATGCGTTGAAATCGTGACCCATTGAAATATAGCCCACTGAGTGTTATGGACGCGCAATAAAGCTAGATTATTATGTATCAGAACCTTAAAAATGTCCTCTTTCTTATCGCTGGTACCATAAGAAAATAATATATAGGTCTTTATAAGTATGAAACGTAGTACATTTTCATACTACAGCATTTGCATCCAAATTTGGCGCGCTTAAGTTTTGGCACTACGAGTAAAGGGCAGAGTCCTGCACGGGCCGGGCTCAAGCCCTGGTCGGGCCGAGCCGGGCTTTCCACTTTTGAAAATTGTATCGGGCCAGGCCGGGTCGGGCTTTTAAAATTTTGGAAATTAACGGGCCGGGTTTTTGTTCATATTTCAAAATTCGGGCCGGGCCGAAAAATCAACTATGTACTCGGACTCTGGCCGGGTTTCGGGCTTATTCAAAATGCTAAAGCCGGGCCGGGCTTGGGTCGGGCCTGAAAAACTCGGCCCGTGCAGGTCTCTGGTAAAGAGAGACGAAACCGCCACCGCCACCTAAGGTGTCCGCGAAAAGCACGATGGGCCGGGGAATTTTGGCCACGCCCGTAGAGACACGAGACACTCCTTATCTCCTTGGTCGTCGAAATCTAGCGTCATCTATTAATTTATTATGATATTTTTGATATGCACTTAATCAGTTATAATTATCGCAATAATAACTTCAAGACCTTTAACGATTTAATTATATTATAAATTTTTTTTAACGCCATAAGTTGGCTTTAGAAACTTTTTAAAAATTTCAATGGAAGAAAATGCTGTTTACATGGCTTAAATGGAGAGATTCATACTTATAGGGAGCTTTATATTATTTTCTTATGCTGGTACTTATTTCAACGAAAAATTCGGAGTTTATTTGTTGCTCGATAAAATGAGATATTGTTTCTGGTTACATAGATTTTTTTAACAATAAGTTTTATCTATCGAAGGGATATCCACATTAGTTATTTTTAATTGTGTCAATTGTACTTTATTTCACATATGTGGAAAATATAACACTAATAAGATCTCGGGGGTGCCATTTGCCAGACAGAGAAACAAAGTGAAAACTAGACGTGACAAAAGAGAGAGGGGGTGCAAGAACGAAATAAATTGGTAACTTGTGTCCACTCAGCATCAGCTCATGGAACTAACTAACGCTAGGGATGGTCCGCACCGATAGAACTTACATTAGTCTCTCTGAAAAACATTCGTTGATAAACCCTCCTGCTTTTAAATCCCCCCTCCTGAAATTTGGTGATTCAAAACGGAAATAAGGTAATTCTTAACGCCACCTATAATTTAGTTTTCGTACTAATATACGGGATCCGCAGTAGAAGTCGTCCGCTATGCTAGGCGTGGCTTAACCATGGCGTAACCTTTGTGTAAATTTTGCTACTATGGAACTAATTAACTCTTAGAAATTCCTTTTATCCCTAACTTTGAAACATAATTTATTTACGGAACTAAGTATTTAACACTTTAAAGCAAGTAGTCCACTAAGCCTTGTGAAACCGTACCGTTAATGTAACGTCACGTATCCAAATACGAACAGAACGCCATCTGATAACGTTTCTTAAACGATGCTTTCGGACTTAGGTAATGGACGCCCTCTTTCGGATGATTTACGAACTTAAAACGGTAGCGATACGGTTACGCAAGGCTAAGTGGACTACTTGCTTAAAGGTTGCACCGTTGTTTCTAAAATAATTATAAATATGGATATGTGTGTATAGTGGTTGTAGAAGTGACAATCGCCAAGCTCATAAATAGTACATGAGATATGCAGAGTTTATCGCTTTTCCTAAACCTAAGCGTAATTATGAAATAACAGACTGCTTTTAAGGCTTTTTGTTACCCCCCCCTTTTAAAAATTGAATCACTTTTCCGGTTCGCACCAAAATCTCGCTAGGGTGCGTTGTCACCGAACATTTCTCAGATATTCACGCTTGCGGACCGTCCCTAGCGTTAGTTAGTTCCATGATCAGCTTGTATTTGCTTATCCTAACAATCGTTGAATATGAAAATACGACCTTTCTAGTTTCGCGCCAAGGTTTCTCGTGCATTTCCGTTGATGTTCGTTCATCCCCTTTTGGTGCTGAGGTCGTTTGCTCATCGGCTAACGCCTTGATCAGCACTGTTTCTTTTCTTTTAACACTGAGTTTTCGTAGAGGCCTTAGCATTGCATTTTTTAAGAAGTGCGCTTGAATGTTCCTGTATTTTTGATACTATGTTGTAAATGGTGTGTGTGTCGTTTTTATATTTCGTTAATAATTTTCTGCAGGAAAATTCAGGAAGAAACGTTCAACTCGGATCAAATATTCTGCTGAATATAAAAGGGGTTCACAACGACACATTAAGAAGGGTAACGAAGAAAAACGCTTCAAATGTGATCAGTGTGACTATGCCAGCACGCACAAGCATAATTTGATCGCACATCAACGCATTCATAGTGGTGAAAAACCCTTCAAATGTGATATGTGTGACTATGCCAGCACAATGAAGAGTAATTTGATCAACCATCAACGCATTCACAGTGGTGAAAAACCCTTCAAATGTGATCAGTGTGAATATGCCACCACGCACAAGTATAATTTGATCGCATGTCAATGCATTCATAGTGGTGAAAAACCCTTCAAATGTGATATGTGTAACTATGCCAGCACGCACAAGCATAATTTGATCTCACATCAACGCATTCATAGTGGTGAAAAACCCTTCAAATGTGATATGTGTAACTATGGATGCACACAGAAGAGTAATTTGATCACACATCAACGCACTCACAGTGGTGAAAAACCCTTCAAATGTGATATGTGTAACTATGGATGCACACAGAAGAGTAATTTGATCACACATCAACGCATTCACAGTGGTGAAAAACCCTTCAAATGTGATATGTGTAACTATGCCAGCACGCACAAGCATAATTTGATCTCACATCAACGCATTCATAGTGGTGAAAAACCCTTCAAATGTGATATGTGTAACTATGGATGCACACAGAAGAGTAATTTGATCACACATCAACGCATTCACAGTGGTGAAAAACCCTTCAAATGTGATATGTGTAACTATGGATGCACACAGAAGAGTAATTTGATCACACATCAACGCATTCACAGTGGTGAAAAACCCTTCAAATGTGATATGTGTAACTATGCCAGCACGCACAAGCATAATTTGATCTCACATTAACGCATTCATAGTGGTGAAAAACCCTTCACATGTGATATGTGTAACTATGGATGCACACAGAAGAGTAATTTGATCGCACATCAACGCATTCACAGTGGTGAAAAACCCTTCAAATGTGATCATTGTGACTATGCAAGTGCGTGGAAGAGTGATTTGAAAGTACATAAACGTAGAAATCACATGAATGACTAGATGGATTTGAAATTTGCTAGACAATGTAAAATTTCTTTTTAATCGTAACATGAACATTTTAAATATTGTTGGACAAAAACTTTATCTTTCATCCTTTTCTGTAATGAATGGACCGTAACTGTTAATGCTAAAATAAACAAGGGTCCCAAGGGGACCATTACAATTTTTCCGCGACACCTCGTATAAATTAAGCACAGATTATGAGTCCTATCTCCTATTATAATAAAGCAATAAATATGAAATAAAATTAAAAAATAGCTTATCTCGCTTTCGCCGCAAAGTGGAAACACTGGCGACATCTCGTATATTTTAGCGAAATCAACACCTGGCATTTTCCAAAATATATATTTAAATTATATTTTAAATTACTATTTAAAATATTATTTTTTCATATTATTTAAAATAAATAATTTATATAATTTAAAATAATATTTTGTAAATGAATTAAATAGCTTAAAATAAATATAAATTTTTAACCAAAATTTCAAGGAAGATTCGAACGCGCGAGTCTCAATTTAAAAACAATTCACGAGGAAAAAACGGTCGAGCGTTCTGACCACTGGGCTACGAAGAGCTCTGCAATTTCCCTTCTGTTTGCGTACTGTATACATATTGTAAAGCTAGAGTTGACTGACAGCTGAGGGTGAAAATTAAGGCGGGGTTTTCGACGCCGTCCAATAAGCGGTGTGACGAAGACGAAACGAAGGAGGAGTTAAGACGAAACGAAGGAGGAGTTAAACTCTCGTTTATGCTCCCCATAAATTTTTACGCCATCTATCGATGGGCGGAAAAATTAAAAATACAGACGCCTTATCATCTTGTTGTGGTTGCAAGGCTAGAGAATTGCCAATGGCGCAAATGGGGAGGGGGCAATCGAGAGCGGTGAAAACTAATCTAGGGTTATATTAATTCAAAATCTATAACGTCACATTAAAACGCGAACCAGGAAAAAAATCTTCAACTGTGATCAGTAGCGCCGATCATGTGGGGGCAGTGGGGGCCTTAGCCTCCACGGGGAAAAATGAGAGGGGGCTCAGCCCCCTCTGGGAAGCTGCGTCTAATTTGGGTGCCACTGTGATTCGGCCGAGACTGGTCCCCCACGGAACGGGACATTTGGGCGCCGACATTTAGGCACCGCCACTTAGGCGCCGGGACAGTTAGGCTCCGCGACAATTTGGCACCGAGACATTTAGGCTCCGCGACAATTTGGTACCGAGACATTTATTCGCCGAGACAATTAGGCGCCGCGACATTGCCGTAAAATTTTTGTGAAAGATTTGAGATATTTAATAAAGGAACATGACAAGTACTTTTAGGATTATATTCTTTTTATTCAACTGACATCAGAGTTCAACCATGTTGTTGTTTATCTTCACTGACTTCCCAGAATTATATGCCTTTTCCAAAATATTGTTGTTTATCTTCATTGATTTCCCAAAATAATATGCCTTTTCCAAAATATTGTGGTTTATCTTCATTGACTTCCCAAAATAATATGCCTTTTCCAAAATATTGTTGTTTATCTTAATTGACTTCCCAAAATAATATGCCTTTTAAAATTATTCTTTATCTTCTTTGACTTCCCAAAATAATACGCCTTTTCCAAAATATTGTTGTTTATCTTCATTGACTTCCGAAAATAATATGCCTTTTCCAAAATATTGTTGTTTATCTTCATTGACTTCCCAAAATAATATGCCTTTTCCAAATTATTGTTATTTATGTTCTTTGACTTCCTAAAATAATATGCCTTTTCCAAAATATTGTTGTTCATGTTCGTTGGCTTTCCAAAATAATATGCCTTTACCAAAATATTGTTGTTTATTTTCATTGACTTCCCAACTTAGGTTAGGTTAGGTATGTTTTTTTTTTTTTATTATTTTAGGATTGTTTTGTAAAAACAAGTAAGGTTTCGTGTCCTTTAGTGGGGATTGCGAACATAGTCATGCAGTGACGCACAAGGACAATACACGGGTTGCCAAATTGAGAGGTCATTACGGATTTTTAGAAGAAATAATGGAAAAATTATTGGCACGTAAATGTCTCGACGCCTAAATGTCGCGGCGCCTAAATGTCACGGTGCCTAAATGTCGCGGCGCCTAAATGTCACGGTGCCTAAATGTCGCGGCGCCTAAATGTCACGGTGCCTAAATGTCGCGGCGCCTAAATGTCGCGGCGCCTAAATATCACGGCGCCTAATTGTCTTGACGGCTAAATGGCGGCGCCTAAATAACCAGCGCCCAAAGTGGCGGCGCCTAAATGTCACGGACCGGGTCCCCCACGCTCACTCATTTGACCCTATAAGGAAAAAAAATTAATGGCGTTTTGTTGTTGAAATAATAGAGTTGTTTTAGTCTATTTCACTAGCTATTTACGATGACGTCTGTATTTACATCGATATAGACAGGGAATATACAGTATATATCCTAAATTCCTAATAAACATTTTCTACTATATATGGAAGTAGCAAGACGATATTCAGAACAGAGGTGCACAAGTGTTATCAGGCTCGATTTTTCAATACCAACCTTTTAGCATCGCTTAGAAACGCCAATCAGTGACTACAAATACGCGATGTACGAGGTTACCTCCCATTTTTAAAATGTGAGTAGTTTTTGGTAATCGCCATCTAGTGAGCGAATTCTGTACTTTGATTTTATTCCGTATTTTAAAAATGGCCGCGGACAACAACAATCTTTATGACACAGAGTTAACCCTTTGTCAGGTCCCGAATGAAGTTTGCAAACCCACGATCTCCACTCCCTTAAATCCCTATCACTACTTTTACAGCCAAGAACGGAACATGTTCTACCCCAGCTTGCCATTTTTATTTTTCAAAACTTACTAATTACCAATGAGAATTAAAAAATATGTTCAAATCATCGGATTCACCGAGCCAAAGGATTTCAGACGATGGTTTTGAACTTCCTGCTTTTGAACGCTAGATGGCTTTAAACACCGACAATTAAAGATACAAAAATACCGAATTTTACGCTTTACTTCGACGCTAGATGGCGGTATCAAAAACTACTAAGACGCAATGGCAGCCCCCCTTGAATTTGCCTGGTAAACGACGTATAGGAGGTCGGAGCGACCGAGTTCTCCAGGAGTCTTGGGCCGAACCAAGCGGAGTCTTTTTATATTGCAGGGAGCCCAGCGGTCCTATAATTACTATAAAATGCTATATGTTTGAATCTTTCCAATATTATCTTATAATTTCATGAAAGGTCCTATACTCTTGACTTAGTCTTATATCTTAGACTCATGACTTAGTCTTATATCTTAGACTCGTGACTTAGTCTTATATCTTAGACTCGTGACTTAGTCTTATATCTTAGACTCGTGACTTAGTCTTATATCTTAGACTCGTGACTTAGTCTTATATCTTAGACTCGTGACTTAATCTTATATCTTAGAGCCTTGACTTAGTCTTATATCCTATACTCTTGACTTAGTCTTATATCCTATACTCTTGAATTAGTCTTATATCCTATACTCTTGACTTAGTCTTATATCCTATACTCTTGACTTAGTCTTAAGGCCTGTCCAGACTGACACAGTTTGCGCGTTCGCATCTTCGCTTTTCTTCTTTGCAAGATCGCTCTACTGTCCAAATTGGGTTTTCGCTACTTTGCAAATTTCTTGCGACTAGTCCAAGAATTTCGGGCCTTCGCGAGAAAACCACCAATCACAGACGAGAGGAAGGGTGGGGTGTGGAGGGTGTCGATTAGTTTAGTTTTTATCACTTTTTCACAATGGCGGGCGGAAGCAGCGTGCAGGTCAGTCGAGTCACTATTAATAAATATGGTCAACGTAGATGGCGCAATGATTTCTCAAATTTCATTGGCTCTCAGAATAAGAAAAGCAACATATTTGCTCATTTGACCTCTCAAAATCAAAAGTTGGGTGTTTTGAAACGGTCTCTATCAGCCGTAATCTGTCTGAACCTGTGTTTAAAATTGAGGCGGGGACATTTTTTTTTCGTGAATTCTTTGTTGCTCATTTGAAAAATTTATGCCGAGCGATTTCCGTACCTTTTAAAGGGATAGAATCGGATTTTTCTGAGTTGGTCAAACTAACATTGGTTTTCTATAAATTAACCACCCCTAAAAACATGGGGGTCAGTAGAAATCGCGAGAAACATTTATTATTTAAAATAAACGTGAATAAAAATTTAAATTTTGAACGCCAGATTTAAAATCGGTCGCCATTTTCAACCCATTAACTACGTAGGTAAAGTTCGGCCTCTGATTGGTTGCTAGTAGTTGGAATGAAAACTGTCGTTTTAGGAGTAAAAAGTAGTAGGACTAGGAAAGAGAATTAGCCTTTTCACACTTATGGCCGCGCATGAGCAGTTGTAATGTTTGGCGCCTTGAGTTTTACGCTTCTATGGAGTTAACGTGTAAAATAAACTACGATGGACGAGTTTTAGAATATTTTGTGATTTATTATTAAAATAAAATGCCTAGTATTTAAACCGAGAGAGTAAAATTAAAACCACGTTAAGAAATAAACAGTGTTTAAGTTCTAACGGAAACGGTGCAATGATAACAATTGGTTTAAACTCACTAAGCCTCGGCGAACGTATGGGATCGCCGATGCCGTGCCGAAAGTCGGCAGCGTTACCCCGCGTTCCGCGTAGTGACGGAACTCCCGTCAATCTGTATCATACTGCGCTCACAGAATCAATCCCCCTACCAGTAGGAAAAACACTACGGAGCCTAAGAGACTTATGGTAGAGACGAACTAGTAACGTTTTTCGGTGGTTCGACTCTGTATCACCAGGTGTCCTCATGATCGCAAAACAATAGCATTTTGGATCTTTTAATCGTAATTTAAAAATCATTAATTAAACTAAAATATAAAAACATATATATTTTTAGAATCCTTATTTGTCTATCTATCGAAATAAATTAACCTTATAGGGATTTATTGCAATGAAATTAAAAGAAAGTATCCCTTTAAGTAGACGAACGAAAAATATCACCTTCACCACAACTCTCTCCCTTTCACTTTCCCTTCAATGACGAACGAAAAATTTTATACTGCCAAAGGCGCTGCTGTGACACCCGTACTACTACTACTACTACAACAACAGGGCAGGTCAGACTAAGAAACTCATCGTAGATGTACATCATACGATGTGGCTAAAAAACCAGTATGTCATGAAGACACTCTGCATGTTCTAATAATGCTAGCCTATTTTAAATTGAGAAAAAACCCTAATAAAATCAGTTTTACGTTGGGAATTTTGTTATCTTTAAAGCCAACCAAAAGCTCATCAAACTACAAATGGGCATCGCACCGTAAGGTGAATTCTATAATTGTTTGGCACTAAATCCCCAGCAATCATCCCACAAACCTAGTCTTGACGTGGGACAAAAATGCACAAGCGCGTCTTGTCAAATATTTAAACGCTAATAGAGTAATGATGAGGGAACTATTTATCGCGTATGTGATTCGTTTTAGTAACCTTGCTCTAAATGTTCCGATGTTGGGAAGAGTGACGTTACACTTGCCCCGCTTTGCGGTACACTTCTCTATATTACTATTATATTATATACTTCTGGTAATACTAGAGACGTAATGAGAGTTAGTTAACGACGCAAGAATTGACTACACTCGGTTTTGCAGAAATTGCAGTCGATCTTCCTATTTAGTTTTAACTAACGCTTTGACAGCTCCTGACTTACGAGATTCTATCACGTTTCACCAACGTCACTTAGGGACAAGCTCTCAGTAATTAGTGATAAACTTACGGAACATATCTTACGAACTTATCAGCTACAATTATTGAAAGCAAACCAAGAATGATACAGTAAATCACTTTTTTCCAAATAAATGGTACTGATAACAAGACGACCCAAGGGCTCATAATAGTAGCCACACCGTACCGTACTTAACAGACGTAAATAAAATTTATGTGAATAGCCCCTCGATGCGCTACTTTTAACTGTGCTAAAATGATTACCCGTAATACTTACTTCAATAAAATTTGTATGTTATAATTGTAATAGTGCGACACAAAGAGAAAATTTGAGTGAGTAGCCCCTCGATGCGCTACCCTTAACATTGCTAAAATGATCACCCGTAAGTCCTTTCTTAAAACAACAATGCTAAAATGATTACACACAAGTAACCCTTAATAGAACAGAAAGTTTTAGTGATTACCCCCTCGATGATCGAGCTACCTTAAACAGTGCTAAAATGATTACGTACTTAACGCTCAATTAATACACGTACAAAAAGTTTTGGTTTACAACATGACTTATGCCGACGGATAATTTTCGCATCTTATAAATTTCTAACATGAACTTATGGCCAGAAGCGTTGGAAAGATGAAGAATTCGGTAAAACGCCCAATAATTGTAATATCCCGGTGCCTTAAGACCATTCTTAAAAGAACGTCAGTAAATATTTGCTTTTGCTTTCAAAATTTCTCTCGATTTCTTTGAATGTTGAAAGAGGGGAGCGGTCCAACTCGACGGGTGAGAGGAAATTAAGGGAGAGTATATAGCTTAACCTAACTATCATAATTCCCTACCTTTTAAGTAGACGAACGAAAAATATCACCTTCACCACAACTCTCTCCCTTTCACTTTCCCTTCAATGACAAACGAAAAATTTTATACTGCCAAAGGCGCTGCTGTGACACCCGTACTACTACTACAACAACAGGGCAGGTCAAACTAAGAAACTCATCGTAGATGTACATCATACGATGTGGCTAAGAAACCAGTATGTCATGAAGACACTCTGCATGTTCTAATAATGCTAGCCTATTTTAAATTGAGAAAAAACCCTAATAAAATCAGTTTTACGTTGGGAATTTTGTTATCTTTAAAGCCAATCAAAAACTCTTTCATGACGTAAAAAGTATTTTTTATTTTATTGCAATATAACTTTTACAAAAGCATGACCCTTAAATTCTTAAACTGAATATCATATTATATGAGCTCAGAAATGGTTATGTTTTCAGGTTTTATAATAACATAGCTTGTGTTTATTCTGGTTCCTTTTTAATGACGAAGTCTTCGATCCGGATTCTTAATCGTGGATAAGAAAAAACACCATATTCGGCAAGTTGCTTCGGAGATAACCTTTCCAATACAACATTGGAAGCTCGCAGATTGAAGTTTTGGAGGGAACATCTCGTACCTTTATGTTGACACAAATCGTATTCATTTGCAAACGCGGTTTTGCAAATGAAGCACTCGTAAATGACAGGTTTAACATCAGTGCTTGAACAGTTTTTATGTCTTCGCGAAGTTTCGAAATATTTGTCATATAAATGATTAGATGTCTCGTGTGCACGACGGGATGTTTCGGATGGGAAACACAGATGACATTTAGAACACTTGAAAGATTTCGCACGGCAGTGTAACAATTTATGTCTTTTCAGATGTGAGCCACATTTGAAGGCCGAACCGCATTCCGTACATTTGAACGGTCTTTCATCAGTATGCACAATTTTGGAGTGTTTCTTTAACGAGTAAAGGGTTTTGAAGGTTTTGCCACACTGTTCACATTTAAATGGTCGCTCCGAAGAATGAAGAACCTTGTGCGCATTTAGTGTCCGCAATCTTTTAAAGGACTTATCGCATTCAGAACATTTAAATGGGCGTTCGGACGAGTGCGTGAGTTTATGTCGTGCCAAGTCACTCTTGCCCTTGAAGGCCTTATGACACACTTCACATTTAAATGGGCGTTCGAACGAATGCGTGAGTTGATGCATTGTCAAATTTTTTTTCCATTTAAAGGTCATATGACACACTTCACATTTAAATGGACGTTTGGACGAGTGTGTGAGTTTATGAACGCTCAATTTTATTTTCCTTTTGAAGGTCTTCTGACACAGTTCACATTGAAACGGGCTATCAGATGAGTGTCTCACCTTATGCTTTGTTAAAAGTTTCTTAATATGAAACGACAAGCCACAGACGTCACATTTAAAAGGCTTCTTAGCATTGTGTGTTTGTCTGTCATTCATTAAAGAGGATAACTTCCTTTGTTCCTGATTCTCCGTAACTTCTTCCACATTGTCAGTGTTTTCCGCTGGGGGATGAACTGGAACTGCTTCTGTACAAGTGGTAGGATCGTCATCATCGTTCTTAATGATGATTGGCCATTGCACTAAAACGTTTGAAGGCGTTTCCGAATTTTCCACCTCATCCGAGTGCGGCTTCTCAGTTTTTATGAATTTAATTGGACGAAACATTGCAATAAATGATCGTAACTACTTTATATTCATATATTTTTATGAAACTGGTATCCAAGAAATTAGTCTCTCCTCGGTAACAGCTTAAAACGTCAAGGTTTCAATAGGCTTGAAGAACGGCCATACTGATATATTTCATCGTTGATCTTGAGACTGAATTCATCCATGTAAGAAGTAGCTTGCTTTTTAAACACTATAGGACCTTTTGTCTGTCTTAATGAAAAAAGATTTTACTTACTGAACTTGTGAAATCGCAATAACTTTGATTTTATTCACGTTCATTCAATGATGAAGTCAACTGCGATATGAATGTTATTTGTAAACGAACCGCGGGCGAAGACTAAATGGCTGTTTGATTAAAGTTAATTTGTGTACCTTAATAAATTGTCTTAACTTTATTAGTCACGTGCCCATATGGCTCAAAAGTCTCACATTAAAAATATACCAACAAAGGGCGCCAATACGGATTCCACTATTATACCGAAAATCATAGCAGACAGCTTCGTTACTCAGAACACAGCTGACTCGACCACGCTTTTGGCTGCACGCGCTTTAGAAGCCAGGCTGAGAAATAGCACACTTCCTCTGGTCCAAAACCAGTTTATTAATTGCTTGGACTAGTTTTTTAATTCAAAAAGTGGGGGTTACTGGTCCTCGGGACCAGTTTATTAATGGCAAATCTATTGGAGAACAAAGGCTGGGACCAGTCCGGAGACCAGTTAATTATTTCGGGGACTAGGGGGGGGGTCACTGGTCCCAAAGACTAGTTTAAAAAATATCCTTATTTCCCAGACTGTTAGAAGCCCGTCCAATCAGGGATTCATCTAGAATCCCTGCCTTAAGCTATCAGCTGTCATATACAGCGCGTGCAGCCAGCGTGCGTGATCAAGTGGGCTATGATCCCACTCTACTGCACAAGTCCACACTCCACAGGCGGCATTCTTTAATTTTTTTCAAATTGACAGTGGTTAGAAAAAAACATAGCCCACTAGATCACGCATTAACAAGCACAGAGTCCATGAGCGCGAATCGACTCTTATAGAAACTTCGTATTATAAGGTTGGCTTATAAAGCCGTTTTTTAAAACGGAAAATCTGGCTCGAAAAACGGGGGGCAATACTTTGTATTTTTCCCTTCTTATGACGTGGTTGGATCCCGGGGAACCAAAGGAAACAAGACTTCGCGTTTGAGCATCCTCTCGAATAGACCTTTTCACAGCTAGAGAGGGGGTCGGGAAGGGGGCGAAAAATTTCAAAACCGCGCATGCGCCATAGCATCCTAGTTGCCAAATTGTATTTTGGATAGCAGTTTGTTGCGTTGATTTGCAATAGGCGATTGAGGTTATAAGTTTTTACCAATTGTATTTAAATTAGTGAAATGGTTTCGTGTTGTATTAAAGGTTGTAAAAGCAGGAGTGAAAATTCCGCTTTTAAATTCCATAGAATTCCAACTGATCGACTTAAAATTTGGGGGAGAATTATTAAGTTTTATACACCTAGTTTCAACCCATTGAAAAAAGGTTTGAGAATTTGTGGTCGGCATTTTGTGTCTGGCTATCCTGGCTGGGATCGCAGTGATCCAGATTGGATTCCTTCCTTAAACTTTCCAAAAAAATGCAAGGTTTCTCCTTCCAAATTAAAGTTAGCGAGTGAAAGAAAGGCTAGATTTGAAAGAAGAGCGGAGAAAAGGGTAAATTCTAACAATAATAATAATAAACTATACTGAGCGTTAAGCCTTTGCTCTAAAATGTTACTTTTTTTTTAAAGGAAGAGGCATATGAAGTGGTCCGTAATGATTTAATTCTCAAATCAAGATTGCAAGTGTCTCTACACTTTCATAGCTCGTATAGTAGCCGTGAAATTAGTAATGAGGAAAATATAAATGTCTCTTCGACGGTTACCAATGTTGAAATGGACGTTAATGAGGCTGCCGCTGGTATTGATGAAACCAACTTAATTTCTTTGGAAAAATTGGAAATGGACATGAATAAAAGTGCGGAGGCTAAATCTGACAGCAGAAATATAGGACAGAAATCGTTCTGCAATGTTAGCGCAATAACTATTGATGAAGGAATTGAAACATTTGATAATAGTCTGGAGGCATCAAACAAAACTAATACAAAAGACGTTCGCTCTGTTGGATGTCAGACTGATTATATGGATCTTGAGCAAGAGAATAGGACCCTACAAGTAAAGATTAAGAACCTTGAAAAGAAGCTAAGGAGTAAGACTTGGACAGTTGATAAAATCAAAGATAGTGATGATAGAACCAAATTTTACACGGGAATGCCAACATTTGCTGTTTTTATGTGGCTTTTCAGGTAATATTGTTTTTAAAAGTCTGCGTTCGCTGTTACTAACTCTATATTTACAGTTATTTACAGCCAAAGGCTGAAAGAATGACCTATTGGAAAGGGAAGCAGGGTAAAAGAGCACCGACTAAGAAGCGAACGTTTAAACTCCCTTTAATAGATCAGTTTTTAGGGGTAATGATGAGACTAAAACTTGGTCTTTTTGTTAAAGATATAGCCGACAGGTTCGATATTTCTGCAGCAAACTTTTCTGAGATTTTTGCAACGTGGATTAAACTTATGGAATTGGAATTGGCGCTACTATTCCCATTTCCAAGCAAGGCATTGGTGCAGAAGTATATGCCGCAAGCCTTTCTGAAATACCCTAATACAAGAATAATTATAGACTGTACTGAAATTTTCGTTGAACGATCCAAATCTATGACCACACAAAATCTAACTTTCTCAAATTATAAAAATCACAATACCATTAAATTCTTAGTCGGTATTACACCGGGTGGGGTTATTTCTTTTGTGTCCAAAGGTTGGGGAGGACGTGTATCTGACAAAGTCATAACAAGGGATTCAAATCTTATGTTATTACTGGAAGAATCAGATAATGTCATGGCAGATAAGGGGTTTCTGATAGAGGATCTGTTGAAAGAAAAAAATTGTGGACTAAATCTGCCCCCATTTTTGAAAGATAGAGCACAATTCTCGGAGAAAGAAATATTAGACACAAGAAGAGTAGCAGAATTAAGAATTAATGTAGAAAGAGCTATTGGTAGAGTTAAAACTTTTCATATTTTTGATGGCACAATGCCTATCACTATGGCAA
Organism: Phalangium opilio; assembly: GCF_054372755.1. Classification (NCBI taxonomy): domain Eukaryota; kingdom Metazoa; phylum Arthropoda; class Arachnida; order Opiliones; family Phalangiidae; genus Phalangium; species Phalangium opilio. The sequence goes on along the minus strand of NW_028324151.1, from coordinate 14,602,936 downwards.
AACTTACATCTAGCATGTTTGCCGTATGTTGCTATTTAACAAATATATATGAACCTTTATCATAAAGATAACTTTATTTTTCACTGTAGAATTAGGAACTTAAATAAAATTGTAACAGGACTTTTAACAATTTTTCCAAAAGAAATAATAAATATTTTCTTAACAGTTTTTCCAAAAGAAATAATAAATATTTTCTTAACAATTTTTCCAAAAGAAATAATAAATATTTTCTTAACAGTGTTTCCAAAAGAAATAATAAATATTTTCTTAAATAAGGATACATCTTTTATCTAAAATGACTCTACTCATCGTCAAGTTCAATTAAAAACGGTACAATATATTTTGTGAAAAAATGTACCAGCTTTGGTAGAAGTTTGTTCTCCCAAAATTGCTTGTCATATATGATACGTTCTCTGAAAAGGCCACCTTCAGGAGCTTCTGTGTAAACCACAAAATCAGCCCAAGATAAATTTTTAACAGCCATTTCCCCTTGAACCTGACTGTAATAATGAGATTTTCTATCTAATTTAACTTCTCCATTTATTGATTTTAGAAAAAAACTTGGGAAGGCTTCCACGATGTTTAAAACGGGCATCTTTGTTATGTCTTTTCCCTTCACTGCGCTTGGGCATTTAATTTCTAGAACACCTTTCGTAACTTCAGAATCATCACTTATTATTCCGTCACCACTTGCACCAATGAAAGAATATTCTTCCATCAGGGAGAGGCCACTAGCTGCGACAAGGACTTTGAATGTTTTTTCATAGCATTTCCTAGCTGGTTCTTCTAAGTTTCTCCCTCTTAAAATGGCTTGAGGCAATGTCGCATATCTAGAATTATTATTAGATTATAATTTAATATTATTATAATTATTTTATTAGTAACATTTTCAAATGACATAAACAAATCGCTCTATAAATAAATAACCTGTCCAATTTAGAAGGATTCAAAATATTGTCAACAAGAGATGTTGGAAATCTTTTTTCTTGGCACGCTAAAATAGCACCAAATATGGAACTAGTCAATCTTCCTCGTCTCAAATCCTTCCACAATTGGCTTGATGACTGACTAGCGGTGGCCTTCTCAATGAATTCTATCACTTCTCTTGAAACAGTTTGTTTCTTCACAAACTCATGTTTAGTCAACTTGTCAATTTCTCTGTAGACCAGACCTATGAAACTTTTTTTTTTAATCATAACATTTAAATATTTATGCTTGAAAATTACTTACGAGTATTGTACACATGTGCTGATACTTCATTGGGAACAGTGAAACAAGATAACACCTCTGCGTCATTTACGTCACCAAATTCCCAGAAATGTGTTCCGCCTGTCTTTGGATAAATTGTTGCAAGTGCCATTATAGCTAACTTTGGGCGTTCTCGGTCTTCCGGATTTCGGTCATCCGGGTGTCGGGGGTCAAACTCGTGATAGCTAATGTTTTGTTCAACACTGGGAAGTTCTTCACTTTCATTTAAGGTATTTTGAGTTGCCAGTCGGGGCTTATTGAAAGAAATTTCGGATAAAGGTTTTGCTTCATATTTTCTCGTTTTCGGCGCAACCCAGGCACATGGTTTCGATGTGCAAGCTACTTCGAAGTCTGCATCATCCATAGTACTATATTTCTCAAGGTAAAGAAGTAGTGCGCCAACATGACTACATCCCCCAGATTTTCTAAAGGTCAAATGAAGAATTATGTGAGAGTTGTTTCATTTAATTATTATTTTAAAGGCAAACGTACCCCACTACGCATTCGCAGCCACCACCGCAAATATTGCCATCTAAAGCGTCTAACACCACTACAACCCTATAACTATCAGCACGTTGAGATGGGTAGCATCTTGATTTGACATAAATAAACTGGCCATTTACTACGACTGATTCTATCCCAGTAACAATGTCATCCGCCACAAAATGGGCAACAGCACGGTTAAATCCTTTAAAATTCTTATTGCTACAATTATCTAACTCTGATTTTCTTTGAACTAAATAATTAAAAACGTCCACTGATGAAATACTTGGTATTTCTGAGGGGTGAGGGTTTTTTGTCCATTGAATAGTAATCTGATCCGGTTGTGGGGCATTTTCACCACACTTTTCTGTAAAAAAAGTTAAACTTCCGGCTAAATTGAAGAATAGCCCCTGCTCTTCCAAACTTAATTCAGAAAGATCCCAGCCTCTCTCTTTCGTTACTTTTGATACCGTTTACCTTGAAAAAATTTGTTGACTCCGCAATTCAGAACTAATTCTCTTTGGATGGATTTCTTCTTGCGCGGACCGATTGGTGTTGAAGTTAAAAAAGATTTGCAACCGCACAGTTCAAAACTAAATTTGCAGTTTGCACATATTGGTGAAGTCAAATTTGCCCCAGAATCAAAGTTAGCATTAGCAATGCCAGTCTCAGCCAATTCCCTATTGCCAAGGCTTAGTCGATTTTCGTTAGTCACGCTTGTATTTGACGTTTGATGTTTTAATATTGATTCAATATAATCTCTTTTCTTCCATTTAGATTTGGCTACAATTCCTAAGTTTTGGCACAAAGCCTTTAGTTTTTTAATATTTAAATTTGTGAGACTCTTTTCGCTCTCCATTGCAAATCACGTTACCGCTTAGTTCCAATTGGCAACAAAATAAAGCTTTGCGCATGCGTTAGCCTTAGTGTGAAAAGGTCTATAGGAGGAAAGTTAAACGCGGGAAGCCGGGAACCCAGTAACGAGTGGGAAGTTTGGCCGCGGACTTGCCGCGTCCTGCGGCGGTTGGTTAAAAATGAAAATTAAAAATGTCGAGCTTTGAAAGTTTTTCAAGTTTTAAATAAGGTAAGAATAAACCCCTTTATGCTAATTTCAAGCAATACATGAGTGGTATTACTATTAAACTCTAAATTTCATAAATTATAGGGTAGTGCAATCCTACCAATTATAGCGGCCAAGGCTTAGCTCCAACTTTCCATTTAAGAATTAAGATTGAACATCAATTCAATTGTAATCTGCCTAAGTTCAGACTGTATCTCATTTTAAGTTACAGCTGAAATAAAATGCCTGGCCTGCGGTGCTCCGTGCTTGACTGTGATAATTCATTAATAAGGACAATAGGTATATCGGGAGAAGAAAATGGAAAAGCTCACTATGTAGAAACAGAATATTTGTAATTCTCAGATACATTTGTGATAAATTTGGTTCTACAGTTGATACAGTATTACACTAGCGTTTTAAGGCTAGTCAATAAATTTATTTGTAAACAAAGTGTCCTAATTACAACACATGTTAAAGCTAAAATATGTGATAAACTTTCACAATTTTCTAAATTTCTATCTCATTTTTGTATGGATTAAAACCTTCTTAAAAATAAAATGGACTATTGAGAGCTGAATTTATAGAATCAAAAATTAAGAAGTTATACATTCATTTAGGTCTACTGTGTTAAGAATTTGCAAACGTATACGTTATAATATGCAATTGAAAATAATTCCACTTCAAGCGTTTTGCTAAGACAGAAATTTTTGAAATCCGCGTAATACCCCCAAAAATCTACTTCCCAAAGGCTGTTGGGATCCAGCTACGTCACTCGCGACTGCGCGGAGAGGAGAGAGACTTTTTCTTTCAGCGAGACGTTTTTTTCCGCAAATAAGCACCCCTTGGTCTGGAATCGAGTGGGCTCAGGAGTCAGGGGTCAGGGCTGTGGAAAAAGTTAAAGCTGTCTGCTAAACGTTCTCAGTTTTTTTTTCGCGTTTGTACCTTCTTGCGAATTCCTTTGCTACGGTAACGTTTTATCCTTTAATAATAGTTTATTGATTATCAGAAAGAGTATCCATGTACGAGAAAAGCTCTTAATAAAAGTGGAAGCTTTTTCTCCCAAAGACCCGAAAAACGTAAAAAACGGCACAGTGTAACTGTGAAAGAAAAACATTCATATAAGCCTTGACTGGTAAGAATCTATATTGAACTGAGGGGAAAAGACCGAATCTTTTGTTTATGGCCATGTTTTTTATTATCATTAAAATGTTACGTACATGTTATCTAAACAGGGAAACTCTACGAAGTATGATGGATTTTGTGAAGGATTGTCGTGTTATGGTCGAACGTTTAAGCTGGTAAGTGATGAAACCTTTCTTGTTATACGGTCGTTTTCTTCTGTTTGAAAAAATTATTTTCTTTTAGGGAAGATTTACAATTTCACAAAGTCTCTGCGCAAAATTCCGAAATGAGTTTAGTAAATCTTCAAAGAGTGGCAATTAAAGAGGTATTTGAGAAATTATTGCAATATTGGCTGTTAAAGGCAATTATAAAATTAGAGAAACTTTGTTTTTAGGAAATGAACAATGAGGAAGATTGTTATTACGATCACTTGAGTAAAGATGATCTTATCAATGAAGTTAAAGCCAGGGATGTTCGAGTCAGGAATCTGGAAGCCGAGGTATTTTTAACTAGTGTGAAATTAATCGCGGAAATATTGAGAAACGTTTGGTATCATATATCCCATTTTAAATAATGAGTTGTCGAATCTTATGTCCCTTAAAGTAGAAGCAAACTCTGTGGGTGGGTGAATAATTAAGTTTATTTGTGAAAATACCAATCGGGATTGGCTCTGATCTAAGGGGATTGGTAACACATCCCTGTTTAATAACAAAGAAATCAAATCCAACAAGGAACTTGGTTCTTTCTCGCTTGCCCCTTTAAAATACGCTAAGCCAATGAAAGTCCAAAGAATATTTGCTGTTAAAATGAAATCTTATTTTGTTTAGCGTAATGTTTTAATTTCAAACATGGCAAAGAGAGAGTGAAAACAACATTAACGATAAATAAACAAATACACGAAATTGAAAGACTCAATAGGGTCAATGAAGAGTTGGAAAATAGAATCAAAGATTTCATGGTATGGAACCTTTTTCATGGTCGATAGGAAAGAGTTACTCCAAAGGTTAAGAGTTGATTGTTTGAAAAAATAGGAGAAAAGTGGAATAGATCAATTAGCTAACGATGAATTAGTGAAATCTGAACCCGTTGAAAATGATTCGGGAATTAATGGCCAGGAGTTATCTCTTCCAAATGTGACGCGCAGTGTCGAAGCTGTCAATGTCCAAGGCATGCTGGGTAGAGAAGATATTAGTCAAGAATCACCTGATTCTGAGCCTCAATATGTTGCCGAGGTTGGCAATACAAACAACGAAACTGAAATTATCCCAAAAAGGTCTAAAAACATTGGGTTTAGGAATGTATGTGTCCCTAAATTGATATACAGTGAGAATTCGCCACTTTGTGTGCCTTCGCCGAAGCTCGAGGTCGAAAACCAATTGAAAATGCCTCTCGACACAACGACGGAAAGTGAATCGTCACGAGAACCCCTTGAGAACAATAATACAATTATCGATTCTTGTCGTAAATCACAAAGTGTTTCAACAGAGGGAGAAACTGACGAAAGAACAACTCGATCAAAGGAATTTCGTGTTCCTGAATTGAATTTTGAGGTCGAAAACCATTTGGGTCTTTCTCTTGGCGCAAATGTCGAAAGCTATTCACCAGAATTAGCCGTAGAAAACGTTCTCGATGATAACCAATCCAGAATAACCTTGACAGGTGCGAAGAAAACAGATAGACAAAATCCAAGTTTGGTACTGTGTTTGCCAAAACTGAAGCTTGTTGATCCAAGGGCACTAAGTGTGCCAGCGTGTGTTCCTAAACTATAACGCAACCCAAATGAACGGTCAAAATTGACCTCGGTCTCTATGGAAATCAATTCACCCGAAGTTCCGATTGAAGTTGGAAATAATAGTTCGGTGTCCAACTCGGAGACATTTCGAGAAATCGCTCCAAAGAATTCCGAATCACGTTGTTCGGAAATTGGTAAGTCATTTTATACTTTAATCGTCTGAGTGCAGCCTAGAGTGGGGTTTCATATTCCTACCCCCAATGGGGGAAATATGCTAATCAATCATTTCCACCTTCTCGATGTATAGTCTAATGGCGTTTTCCATATAACTGCTCTGAGATCGCTCTTTGCTCATTTCTTGAGCTGCGTTAACGATTGTCTTTTCCCGTCCTAATCGTCGATACAAATTTAGCGAGCTATCTATTATGTACAGATTAGCACCGATGGGATCTTGGGTCCAGCGCTCGGTAAATGTTAAACGGAAATCCAAGCGCGAGCAGATCTAAGGCCCTTGAGCGCTAATTTGAATACGCTATTGGTGTTGCTGCTATCTAGGTGAAAAACTGAAAAAACCTATTTAATACTCCTGGTGAAAGCAGGCAGATCCCTATTCCACGGTTAGTGCAGAACCCGTATAAAAAAATTGGGAAATATCTCCAGGATTTGAGGTGTGTCGTCATAAGTTTCCATCTTGGATTTTTATCCGAAAATATCGTTCGACGAGCTCTACTTTCCATCTCTCCTCCACTTTAATTCAGAACTAGCTTTTACCCGCGGCGTCGCTCGCGTGTAATAAGAACTTGCATCAAAATTATGTAAAGAATGGGTAGATTTTACCGATGACTAACCTTTTTGTAGCACCCTAGGAGCGAAGGACTCGGCGTTGCCCGTCAGCCCCTAGGGACAGTTTTTATTACTTTTTACGCTTACATTATTCCATAAAGAATTGTTTTAAAATTTTTGGCCGCCATTTATAAAGATGACAACAAATCGAACCCAAAAGACCATTTAGCCCGTCTATAAACTAAAGGAAACCAGTGTACAAAATATTTGTGAAATCGGTTGAAACGTGCGGACTTTGTTGCATAGAGAAGATTTTTACATTTCTGGGCGCCATTTTTTAAGCTGGCGGCGGATTGGAAATATCTATCTTAGTACGCGCCTACTACTTATGAGTAACGTTCCTGCAAATTTTCAGCCTTCTAGGGCAAGCAGTTTGGGCTGGGCGTAGATTATCTGTCAGTCAGTCAGGTCTTCGATTTATTTAGATACAGAGCTATATCAGTTGAAGGGGGGAAACGTCACAGTTGGGCCTACCAATAAACGGAGCCGGTTTTCACCCTCCCTCCGTGCGGGCCGCTTAAGAACTCTATGCTAAATTTCCCGCACAATATGCCGCCTAGGCGGGGACTGAGTCTGACGAAACCCCGCCTCAAAAGCTCTCCTTTCCCCCCGAGTTGAAATAGCTCTATAGAAGATATGGTTGTCAAGGCCTTAAATGTAATGAGTTTTTTTTAAACTGGTTTTGTCATCCTCGCTGTAACTTATTCGAAACAATTATGCAACACAATTTCTTAGGTACAAGACAAACATTTTACGTTCCAGCGCTAAATAGTTATTTCAAGATTTCCCAAAAATTAATTAATGGGTTAAATTCGCCTGGGGTGTTAATACAAGAAAATGTTAAATAACACTGACCTGTCCCTACTGTCTTTTCGCCTACGCTTTTGTCAAAGAGGCTGTCCTTATCCATAATTAATTAATTTATTTAATGAACGAATTAAATTTCCGCTAAATCCAAGTACGTTTTCAAAAACGTTCAAATAAGTAAAAATATTCGAATGTATTTTTTTCGAAAAACTAGTGAACTCTCTACCGATAAAATAGTGTTCAGCTTTTGGGCCTAATTTTATCTTTAAACTTCTTTTCAATCGTTTTGGTTTGTAAATACCACCCTATAACAGTGGCATCAAGCCATTTGGTAGTAATTCTAGGTGCGTGGGGTGGTGAAGTGGTTAGCACTTTCGCCTCGCACCAAGAGAGTCCCTGGTTCGATCCCGGACTGTGGCACGGGGTGAAAAACTTGGGTGCAAACCCTTCAGCATGGAGTTCTGAAAGTTCTCTCCCTACTTCTTAAAGGAGTTTTCCTGCGCGGTGTTACCCGCTTTCCCCTTCCCATCGAAACTTGCTGAGGTTAACGGTACTTAGTATAGGGCGCTGTCGGTAAGCTGTGGCGTAGGAGCTAGCCACCACCTCTCTATGCGTTGAAATCGTGACCCATTGAAATATAGCCCACTGAGTGTTATGGACGCGCAATAAAGCTAGATTATTATGTATCAGAACCTTAAAAATGTCCTCTTTCTTATCGCTGGTACCATAAGAAAATAATATGTAGGTCTTTATAAGTATGAAACGTAGTACATTTTCATACTACAGCATTTGCATCCAAATTTGGCGCGCTTACTATTTACGACCCGTGGGAGAAGTTTTGGCACTACGAGTAAAGGGCAGAGTCCTGCACGGGCCGATCGGGTCGGGCCGAGCCGGGCTTTCCACTTTTGAAAATTGTATCGGGCCGGGCCGGGTCGGGCTCTTAAAATTTTGGAAATTAATGGGCCGGGTTTTTGTTCATATTTCAAAATTCGGGCCGGGCCGAACTTGATTCTCATTTAATCCGAAATTCAAATGAAAGATAATTTAAACTAGTATAAGCTTCTAAGAACAAATGTGACGACAATTATCGTAAGAAATGAATAATACACGACGCTAAAGCAAATATGAATTCAATTCATTGATTTTATGTAAAAAAATATAAGAATTACAACTGCACTGTTATGGGCCGGGCCATAGGTTTCTCTTGCATTTCAGTTGATGTTCGTTCATCCCCTTTTGGTGCTGAGGTCGTTTGCTCATCGGCTAACGCCTTGATCAGCACTGTTTCATTTCTTTTAACACTGAGTTTTTGTAGAGGCCTTAGCATTGCATTTTTTAAGAAGTGCGCTTGAATGGTCCTGTATTTTTGATACTATGTTGTAAATGGTGTGTGTGTCGTTTTTATATTTCGTTAATAATTTTCTGCAGGAAAATTCAGGAAGAAACGTTCAACTCGGATCAAATATTCTGCTGAATATAAAACGGCTTCACAACGACACATTAAGAAGGGTAACGAAGAAAAACGCTTCAAATGTTATCAATGTGACTATGGATGCACACAGAAGAGTCATTTGATCGAACATCAACGCATTCATAGTGGTGAAAAACCCTTCAAATGTGATATGTGTAACTATGGATTCACGAAGAAGTATAATTTGATCGCACATCAACGCATTCATAGTGGTGAAAAACCCTTCAAATGTGATCAGTGTGACTATGGATGCACACAGAAGCATAATTTGATCGAACATCAAGGCATTCATAGTGGTGAAAAACCCTTCAAATGTGATCAGTGTGACTATGGATGCACACAGAAGCATAATTTGATCGAACATCAATGCATTCATAGTGGTGAAAAACCCTTCAAATGTGATATGTGTAACTATGGATTCACGAAGAAGTATAATTTGATCGCACATCAAGGCATTCATAGTGGTGAAAAACCCTTCAAATGTGATCAGTGTAACTATGGCAGCACATTGAAGAGTAATTTGATCAGACATCAACGCATTCACAGTGATGAAAAACCCTTCAAATGTGATCAGTGTGACTATGCAAGTGCGTGGAAGAGGGATTTGATCAGACATCAACGCATTCACAGTGATGAAAAACCCTTCAAATGTGATCATTGTGACTATGCCAGCACATTGAAGAGTAATTTGATCGCACATCAACGCATTCACAGTGGTGAAAAACCCTTCAAATGTGATCATTGTGACTATGCAAGTGCGTGGAAGAGGGATTTGAAAGTACATAAACGTAGAAATCACATGAATGACTAGATGGATTTGAAATTTGCTAGACAATGTAAAATTTCTTTTTAATCGTAACATGAACATTTTAAATATTGTTGGACAAAAACATTATCTTTCATCCTTTTCTGTAATGAATGGGCCGTAACTGTTAATGCTAAAATAAAAAATACAGACGCCTCATCATCTTGTTGTGGTTGCAAGGCTAGAGAATTGCCAATTGCGCAAATGGGGAGGGGCAATCGAGAGCGGTGAAAACTAATCTTGGGTTATATTAATTCAAAATCTATAACGTCACTTTAAAACGCGAACCAGGAAAAAAATCTTCAACTGTGATCAGGAGCGCCGATCATGTGGGGGCCTGAGCCCCCACGGGGAAAAATGAGGGGGCTCAGCCCCCTCTGGGAAGCTGCGTGTAATTTGGGTGCCACTGTGATTCGGCCGAGACTGGTCCCCCACGGAACGGGACATTTGGGCGCCGACATTTAGGCACCGCCACTTAGGCGCCGGGACAGTTAGGCACCGCCACTTAGGCGCCGGGACAGTTAGGCTCCGCGACAATTTGGCACCGAGACATTTAGGCTCCGCGACAATTTGGCACAGAGACATTTAGGCGCCGAGACAATTAGGCGCCGCGACATTGCCGTAAAATTTTCGTGAAAGATTTGAGATATTTAATAAAGGAACATGACAAGTACTTTTAGGCTTATATTCTTTTTATTCAACTGACATCAGAGTTCAACCATGTTGTTGTTTATCTTCATTGACTTCCCAGAATAATATGCCTTTTCCAAAATATTGTTGTTTATCTTCATTGATTTCCCAAAATAATATGCCTTTTCCAAAATATTGTGGTTTATCTTCATTGACTTCCCAAAATAATATGCCTTTTCCAAAATATTGTTGTTTATCTTCATTAACTTCCCAAAATAATATGCCTTTTCCAAATTATTGTTTATCTTCTTCTAAATGTCACGGACCGGGTCCCCCACGCTCACTCATTTGACCCTATAAGGAAAAAAAATTAATGGCGTTTTGTTGTTGAAATAATAGAGTTGTTTTAGTCTATTTCACTAGCTATTTACGATTACGTCTGCATTTACATCGATATAAAATATACAGTTGTAACCGTTCTGTCGAACCCAGATTAAAATAAGTAAGATCCGACCCTAGTTTAAGTCTTTAAAAAGACACGTATCTAAATTAAGACAAGGTAGCCTTTCATAATTACCAAAAAGTCCATGTTTATTAATGTCGCAAAATCGAAGTCCAAAATAAAAAGATACAACTGAGTTAAATAAATACCGGTTTAACGCCCCGCACACTCACTACTCGTCGAACTACCTCTTTTAAACATCTACCATGACTTTTTTATACCGTTGGTAAAAAATATACGTATGCCCTCTTAGCTAAGACGGGCTGAACATATTCCCCGGGAAGGAATTTTTTTAAAGAAAGCTCTCCAACGTCACGTGAGGTGTAAGGAAGCCCTTACATTCTCCCACCCAATAAAGAAAAAGTCATGGTAGAGCTTCCGGCTATTATTTTCGTTTCTTGTTCATCTTGGGGAAAGGACAGGCCGAGACGAAGTGGGTCGTTGCCTGGCATCTATGGCATCGATGGACTTCGTTGTCCGGGCGAAGAGAACTCCTATCGTTTAGCAGGGGATGTCGGCCTTCGCCCCTTTGGGCTTCTCTTAGCCCTAAATCCAAGGAACTAGTGGGTCGACGTTGCGGGCAAAAATTTTGCCGGATGGTCCAGATGCATACAGGGGTATACATATCTTCTCCCGGGCTCTAACCTGAAGTTGGCACAGCCCAACTGGGAGGGAATTGGTATTGGTCCTTCCGGTTCGCGGCTGGGACCAGGTACTGTTCCGTCCACCCTGGATGGGTTAAGCTCTACCCAATCCTGCGGATCGGGTGTTAGGATCAAAACGTCCTCCTCCCTTTGGGGTTCCGTTTGACTCGCGGTTACTTTCTGCTCGGGGTTCACTTGGCTTTCTTGGCCCTTAACCTCCGGCTCGAGGTTCACCTGGCTTGCTTGGTGCTTCACCTCAATGGCATGGGGAAAATAGGTTGGAACAGGATGAGTGAGGCCTAGGTGCAGGGGAATAGTGACCCTCACAATTCCATGGCTTCGGAGATGACAGGTTGTACACGGGCAAAGCCCCATTTCCAACCGGCGCATTATAGGCATGTTGATTATTACCAAGGGTCGGCGTTCCTCAATAATGATAGGAGTTACCAGAGTGGTTGAATTTTGGTATCCCAGGAGAGAGAGTCGAACATTGTCCATCGTCCCCAGGATCAATCCTGGGGGAAACTCCGGCCATCTACCACGAAATTCAACCTCCACCTCCATAGGAAGGGGGATAAGGGCTGTCAATTCCTCCTCTTGATTAATCAGGGCTCCTATGCTGATGATGACTCTGGGTGCTGAGAGCATCAGGGTCCCGGGAGCTTCCACTCCCCCTCGTCCCGCAAATAACCGAACATAAAAAGTTCCACCAGGACTCTAGTTACGGGAAAACGGTTGGTTAGCTTTTCGTACCCGTTCCCATGGGGGTTTTGAAATAGCGCGGCGAGAAAAACAGAAATTATCGGTATCTAACCGGGAGATCTTATTCGTTCTCAGGTAGAGCCCTACTTCATAGGGGGATCGAAGCCTTTTTTCCCCGTCCCCTGGGGGAAAATAATAGATATCCAATACCGGTCCCCCAGGTCTGACCTTATTTCTATACACTACTTCCCGGATCCATCCCATTCTAAAGGGCTTGGCATAGACTTTTGGACATGTTTCGCCCTCATCCGTTGAGCTAGAGCTATCGACTCTACTGCTTAAGGTACTATCCGAATTAGTGGAATGGGGTGGAGTAATGAGTTCTAGAGCGTCGTCTGGGGCGATAAACTGAGTCCTGAGAGTAGGGGGAGGATCGGAAAAGAATCCTTCCATATTCGTATCGGTTTCTTCAGATGGGGACGTCCTCTCTGATCGGCCAGAAGTATGGTCCAGAGCGACGGCTGGGGTGACCTCTGGGTCATCGTCCTCCACAGGAGAGTTGGGACTGGTCTCCTCCTCCGCAGTACCAGTTCCTCCTTCGGTAGCAGCTTCCGACGAGGATGAATTTTCCGGCCATAGGCCCATTTGGGTATGATATAACTTAAGATGACTGATATTCCGAGTACCCACGTCCTGACCGGATGTAATATCCCTTAACCTATAAACTAAGGGACTGATTTTCCCCGTAATCTCATAAGAACCCTCCCACTTTGGACTTAATTTTCCCATGAAGTTACTATCGGCGCGAGAAATTGGATGTGTCTCCAACCAGACTAAGGTTCCCACTTCATACTCCGTGGCTTCTCGGTGCTGATCGTAATATTTCTTCTGTTGATCTTGGGCCCTCTTAGCTAACTCTTTTGACAATTCGAGTTGCGTCCGTAATTCCTCTACCGCGGAGAGTCTTTCTTCAAAATCTTCTAAGGGCATCCCTATTTCCAAATCCCACGGAACCCGAGGTTCCCTTCCGTGATTTAAAAAGAAAGGGGACCGTTTTGTGGTATCGTGGGAGGCGGAGTTCATTGCGAACTGGAATAACCCCAAGTTTGTATCCCATTTTCTATGGTCCCTTCCTACATATAGGGAAATCAACTCTCCCACTACTCGGTTCACTCGTTCAGTTAAATTAGTTTGGGGATGATAGGGACTTGAGTATCGAGGGGTGATTCTAAGGAGCTTACATGTAGCTTTCCATAAACTGGAGACAAATTGTCTTCCTTGATCGCTACGGATTCGTTTCGGCGAACCCCATCTGACTATCAAGCGCTGCAAGGATTTGGCACAAGTTTGGGCGGTAATATCCTTTAATGGAACTAACTCGACCTACTTGGTGGCATAGTCTACGAATACCAGCAAATATTTATGCCTTTGTTTACTCACTGGCAAAGGCCCCATAATATCTACCCCAAGCATATCCCAGGGTGTGGTTAACTCTGTGGATTGCATCAACCCGGGCGTTTTCCTATTCCGGGCCTTATGCCGTTGACAAAGTAAACAACCCCGGACATATAAAATCACGTCCCTTCGAATAGTAGGCCACCAATAGCGATATTGAACCCTTTCTAGGGTTTTATCCCGGCCTCTATGGCCCGAAAGGGGATGATCATGGAGAAGTCTCAACACTTCCTTACGGAATTGAGAGGGCAAATAAATTTTCGCCGGGCGAGCCCCTACCGCTTTTCGGTAAAGTATATCATTTCTTAGTTCCACTAGATGATGTGTGGCGTGGGGTTTTCCCAGAAGGTCTATCAGAGACTTGAGGGCAGGTTCGTCCCTTTGGGCTCTCCTGATATCCTCCAGGGTAAAAACATGGTACATGGCATGCGGGGAAAAGGAAATGCTTTGGGAGCCTTCACTGGAGGATTCCGAGGTTGAGGCGCTAGCTTCCTCGCTCCCTGAAAGATCCGGAGACTCCAAAGTCTCCCCTGTATCCCGATCGGATGTTATACTGTCCATGCCCATAACCAAGAGACTAATGGGGGCCCTCGATAGTGCATCCGCCACCACATTTTCCACCCCTTTTTTATGGATTACTTTGAAATCGAAGGACTGGAGATAAATAGCCCACCTAACTAATCGGGAGTTGGGTTCTTTAAGGTTGAATAGCCATTGCAAAGCCTTATGGTCCGTAATCACGGTAAAGGGATGGTTCTCCAAATACGGCCTAAACTTTTTTATTCCCCACCAAATGGCCATACATTCCTTCTCGGTGGTAGTATAATGAATTTCCGCGCCCTTCAACATTGTACTGGCGTAAGCAAGTGGTATCTCCACGCCTTCCTGCTTCTGGGACAGAAAAGCCCCTAATCCTTCCCCACTCGCATCGGTGGTCAAAATACAAGGTAGTTGGGGGTTATAGGCCCCCAAGGGGGAAGCCTTGCATATAGCGTCCTTTAGTTTTGAAAAGGACTCCTCCTCTTCGGGTCCCCATACAAAGGGAGTATTCTTACGTTTTAATTTATTCAAGGGGGCAGCAATTTTTGAAAAATGGGGAATAAACCGGCAATGCCACCCGGCCATGCCCAGAAATCTTTGAACGCCTTTCACATTGGAAGGCCTAGGGAAATTCACAATGACCTCGAGTTTTGTCGGGTCTATATGGATACCGGACTCATTAATAATATGTCCCAAGACTACCGCCTCTGATTGACCGAATTTACACTTCCTCAACTGTAAGGTTAACCCGGCATCTTCGAGGCGATGGAAAACGTATTCCAGAGCCTCCAGATGTTCTTCCCAGGTCGAAGAGGGTATTATGATATCGTCTAAATACACAAAGACAGAATAGTGGTCTCCCTCCTTGAATATCTCATCCACCACTCGTTGAAAACTTGAGGGGGCATTACACAGGCCAAAGGGCATCACGTTAAACTCATATTTCCCGGCATGAGTAATGAAGGCAGTTTTGCATTTGCTGTCTGGATGTAATTCCAGCTGCCAATACCCGGATTTTAAGTCTAGAGCAGTGATATACTTAGGACACCCTATTTTTCCAAGTGTTTCGTCAATCCGAGGTATAGGATAAGGATCTTTGATAGTAACCCGATTTAACTTCCTGAAATCTATACAAAACCGGATTTTATCCCCTTTTTCATGAACTAATACTACTGGAGAAGCCCATGGGCTAAGGGAAGGTCGAATGATCCCATCCCGGACCATTTTTTCGATATGCTCCTCTATGATCTTTTTCTTAGACTCACTTGCCCGATACGCTCTACTGGCTATCGGGGAAGCATCCCCAGTTCTAATTTCATGGTAAACTAGATGACACCTTCCCACTTCGTCCGAAAATAACCGAGGGAACTTAGTAAGAACTCTTCTCAGCTCTTCCCTTTGTCTTCCATTTAAAGTGGTCGAGTCTATGGCCTTATCGATATTATCTAGAATACCTGAGGGAGTTTGCCCCTGACTCTCGTCGGAGGGCAGTATGAATGGAATCTCCACCCCCGCGATTCTACAGAGCAGCCGATCAAAGTCTAACAAAACCTTATATTTAACTAGAAAATCCTTCCCTATTATAAAATCACAAAACAAAAAGGGTACGACAAAAAAGTTATGGGTGAAGGTTATAGATCCTATTCGGAAGGATAACTCTACCTTTCCCCGCGTAAAAATATAATGTCCGTCACCTAGGATGACAGTTCGCGATTCATCGGGAATATCCGGATCATCGATCCCTCGGACCCTACAGATATGTCTCCATTGGCCAATATGAATAAAAGTGGCTTGGGCCCCCGAATCTAAGTAAGTAAGGAAGGACCCATGCTCATATTCCACCGGGACAGCTATCTGTCGGGGCTCCGGGGCTGGAGTGGTTATTCGGCCAAGGGTTAAGGGGGATTTCTTTACTGCGCGGAAGGCTTTGCCCCTTCTCCAGCCCCCGCGTTTCCTTTTCCCGACTGGGAAGTCTGGGGGTTTTTTCCCGGACAATCTCGGGTGTGATGTCCCCGTACCTTACAGAGATAACACCAATAACCTCCGGAGGGGGGAGAAGGGGAAGGAGGCTGTGTATTCTTCGAGCCCCTCTGTCTCTTCCGGGCTTTTGCGGTGACCGGAGCCACAATCTTTTGGGGCCCCGAAACTGTGGTCCCTTTACTGAGGGTGTTCCCTTTTGACTCTTCCTTCCGGGCAACCTGTCCCCTATCCCTGGGGATCCGTTTCACCACCCCCTCTAATTCATGACAATATTCGCAGAACTGTCTCATGGTGGGCAGGTCTTTAAGGAGTAGGTGGGCATAGATTTGAGGATCGACATTGCGTTTCATTATTTCAATTAGATCCTCCTCCCCATACGGGCTAGTGAGGGATTGGTTAAGTTGTATGATTGCGCTAATGTAAGTATCAACCGATTCACCGGAGAGTTGTTTACGTTAGTTAATCTCCCTTTTGGTATTATGCTCCGTGGTACTAGTGAAGAAAGTACTCCGGAATTGCCTTTTCACTTCCGTCCACGTGAGCAAGGGGTTTAAATCTTTTAGCTGACGAAACCAGATGAGGGCCCTTTCCTGGAGTACCAGGGGAATAAGTTCGAGGATATCACCATCCCCCATAGAATAATACGACACGTACTCCGTGAAGGACCGGAGGAATTCCGGGGCATTCTCCCCCTTCCTCCCACTAAAAACTAAATGGAGGGGCGGCTTTGGTCTATTTCCTCTAGCCTGGGTCACCGGAGGAGGTTGTGGATATTGAGGGAGAGTGCCTAAGGGGGCTGGATTATTCCGAAGTTCCCCCCTTACTTCACACCTTAAGTTACTTATATTCTCATTAAGGTGACGAATTCCTTGAAGTAATTTCTGAAGGATTTGAGTTAACCCTAACGTCTCAGAAGAAGGTTCTTCTCCCTCTCCCGGCCAATCTAAGTCATCCCCTCCCCAGGGGAAATTTCTCCTCTCTTCACCACCTTCCGCCATTGGGTCACACGTTTGTCCTAATTACCGACTAGGGTCCTGGCAAGCTCGCCAAATTCTGTAACCGTTCTGTCGAACCACGGTCAGAATTACCCAGATTAAAATAAGTAAGATCCGACCCTAGTTTAAGACTTTAAAAAGACACGTATCTAAATTAAGACAAGGTAGCCTTTCATAATTACCAAAAAGTCCATGTTTATTAATGTCGCAAAATCGAAGTCCAAAATAAAAAGATACAACTGAGTTAAATAAATACCGGCTTAACGCCCCGCACACTCACTACTCGTCGAACTACCTCTTTTAAACATCTACCATGACTTTTTATACCGTTGGTAAAAAATATACGTATGCCCTCTTAGCTAAGACGGGCTGAACATATTCCCCGGGAAGGAAGTTTTTTTAAAGAAAGCTCTCCAACGTCACGTGAGGTGTAAGGAAGCCCTTACACAGTATATATCCTAAATTCCTAATAAACATTTTCTACTATATATGGAAGTAGCAAGACGATATTCAGAACAGAGGTGCACAAATGTTTTCAGGCTCGATTTTTTAATACCAACCTCTTAGCACCAAGCGGACTCTTTTTATATTGCAGGGAGCCCAGCGGTCCTATAATTACTATAAAATGCTATATGTTTGAACCTTTCCCATATTATCTTATAATTTCATGAAAGGTCCTATAGTCTTGACTTAGTCTTATATCCTATACTCTTGACTTAGTCTTAAGGCCTGTCCAGACTGACACAGTTTGCGCGTTCGCATCTTCGCTTTCCTTCTTTGCAACATCGCTCTACTATCCAAATTGGGTTTTCGCTACTTTGCAAATTTCTTGCGACTAGTCCAAGAATTTCGGGCCTTCGCGAGAAAACCACCAATCACAGACGAGAGGAAGGGTGGGGTGTGGAGGGTGTCGATTAGTTTAGTTTTTATCACTTTTTCACAATGGCGGAAGCAGCGTGCAGGTCAGTCAAGTGGTCAACGTAGATGGCGCAATGATTTCTCAAATTTCATTGGCTCTCAGAATAAGAAAAGCAACATATTTGCGCATTTGACCTCTCAAAATCAAAAGTTGGGTGTTTTGAAACGGTCTCTATCAGCCGTAATCTGTCTGAACCTGTGTTTTAAATTGAGGCGGGGACATTTTTTTTCGTGAATTCTTTGTTGCTCATTTGAAAAATTTATGCCGAGCGATTTCTTGAGTAGAACATTGAATTCATTTTTCTTTGCTGAACTTTCATGTTTTTATTTGAAACGCCGTGTTGATCTTTCATTGTAAATATTTTGTACAAAACTTTGCTGTAAAATCCACCTAAAATGTCAGCGAGGCAAAGGCCCAACCAAAGTCCTAATTGTCCACCCTTAATCGAAAAATTAGTCTTTAATATAATATATATATTGCTTTAATTAAAGCAACTTACCAAGTTTGAAAAGAAGTCGGCTGCCTGTAAAATTAGGAAATTGAGATATTTGCAGGAGAAAATAGAAGAGAGTATAATAATAGGGAGCTGCCAGAGAGGTGTGACTTAAAATAGCCCCTCTCCTTTCCACCAGAATGGCGGCAACTTCACAGAGTGAAAGACTCCTGAAAGGATCTGACGCTTTGTAGGGGAGATTTTCACCCCTTTGCCCACTCCCTATTGGGCTTTCTACCTCGTTTGAGGTTCGTTCTGTTTTTCCCCCCCCCCAAACTTAAAGTAGCCAATCAGGAGGCTAGAGGTTAGATAGTGTTTTTTGGAAAGTAGCGTTGCTCAAGGGATTCTGGGAGAAAGACCCTCTCCCTGTCCGCCGCCTCTAAACCTTAGTCTTTTTTACGCAGGGTTGGCAAAAATCCGGATAATTTGAATAAAATCCAGACCAGTGGTTTTTATTGGATTAAACCGGATTTAAAAAAAACGAGTGATTTTAGGTTTTTTTGAAGGCAAAGAGTTTTGCGGGAACTATTTTCTCTCTCTAAAAGCTGTGAGGAGTCTATTCAGGGAGGGGGTCTGGAAGTAGAGCGGTAGAAATCTAACCCCTCAATATATAATACTCAAAAGAGTATTTACACTTCTATTTTCTCTTGATATTTGTAAATCGCCTTTACGAATCTAATAATGAAAGAAGGTACTATACATACCAGGTATTTAGGATTTGATTCG
The DNA here is from genome assembly GCF_054372755.1 of Phalangium opilio. NCBI lineage: Eukaryota > Metazoa > Arthropoda > Arachnida > Opiliones > Phalangiidae > Phalangium > Phalangium opilio. Next base: position 14,583,776 of record NW_028324151.1, on the reverse strand, counting down.
TATTTTAAGACATCTGATGTTCGTAGGTAGAAATGAAGCCTGAAAAATTGGTCATATGAAGACACAATATATAAATCTACAATTGAATATAAAAGTATTTATATAGGATTCAAAAGTACTGTACGTACATTCCAATTCCAGTATCGTTTATTTCTCTAGGCTATGAAAAATATTATCGAAATTATTACTTTTTTTCTTCCAATAATTTTAGCAAGAAAAAATAGAAGAGAGTATAATACTTTTGCCTCCTCGTGCTGCGCTTCGTTTGAGGGGTTAGCGTCCCCCCCTTTACAGCTTTTAGACAGAGAAAAATAGTTCCCGCAAAACAGGCTACGGGCTTAGAGGCGGCGGGCGACGAGCCGCTACCTCCCCCAGATTCCCAAGAGCAGTGCTAGTTCCCAAAAACACGATATCTATACCTCTAGCCTCCTGATTGGATACTTGAAGTTTGGGGGGGGGGTAAACATAGGACGACCCTCAAACGAGGTAGAAAGCAGGGCTGAAGTTAAATTTTTCCTCAAGTATACTCACTCTTCTATTTTCTCTTGATATTAGAAATGCAGTATAGCTTACGTTCAAAATTTCCGAAGACTGCGACACAGTGTAATGCACGGATCTAATTTTATAAGCAATAAGAAATTAATTAGCTATTAATTCATTAATTATGTTATTATAATAATTATCTTTACTCGCAAGCGTGACTGCAATTACAATCTACCATATTTGCTAAAAGGTCTTCTCTCACTGATGACAAGCAGCATTCTATTTTGATAAAATGTAATTAATTAGAATATGAAATACCCCCTTCATGTTAGCGTAAGCAAAAGTTTATAGATATAAAAATAAAAAGTACACTTCATTAACAATTACCCTACCTTTGGCTGTAGACAAAATGTAAACTGAGAAGCAAACTACCCTCTGCTCAACCGCCTACAGGAACTAACCAATCAGGGAAGAGATTCTTCACGTCAAAGGTTGATAGAAAGTAGTACATGGTGCTGGCGATCCAAATGTTATTTTTTGGTACTAGAACTAGCATCTGCTACTTTTTGAGCCTATTTACCGCTTGTTCTCTGTGCCACGGTAGGGAAGGTAATCATACGCAGGGGGGTCGACACTATTCTAGGATAAAGGAGGGCTGTCTCATATTACACGGCGCGAGCAAGTTTCAAAAAAGTGTACTTTTTGTTTTTATATCTGTATACTTTTGGCGTGTGTTTCTATTTCCAAAAGCCCTGCCTAACTGTAATAGGAATTTTATTTACAAGTTGGGAAAACCAAAATATTACCTCTCCGAGTCAAGAGGTCTACTACTACAAACTTATTTACCTAGATATGGAATTATTTCTCTTTTTTGAAGTAAAAATTTACGAAATATTGAAGCAGTATTCCAAGCATAGCGAATAATACAGTAAAGCAGACGACATTTTACATCCAATAAGGATAAATCTTGGACACATGGAAATCAGTCAATGGGGAAAAGATCAGGAAATGAAGTCTACGCTTCAGCTGTTTACCGTATATTCTGATAGCTACATTCACAACTGGTTTGCAGTGTAAACACTATCGTCTCGTCTCACCTCAACAATATTCTTAGTTTGCCAACATGAATGTTAACGTTAAATAACACCAAAGCTAAATTGTAGCTAGACGCACTAATAGTCAATGCATACCATAAAGAGAATAAAAAGTCTGTAGCTACTACCCGTTTACCGTTAGCCCTTTTACTATTCTAATAGCCACCATGATCTTTTCTTCTATTATAAAATCTTAACCTGATTATTTAATAGTGTATTTAACTTTCGGCTCATTCTGAACCGTTGATGTCTCTTCATTTCAGACACGAAAATCAAAGCCCAAAGTTTACTTCACCTCAGGCCTCAATTATTTACTCTTTGTTTCACTAAGCCTATTACGGATGATACTTAATATACCCGCCGGAGTCTAGGTCTTAGTTTTCTTCATGAAATCATTAAACCAAGGATTATTCTATATACAGATGTAGTATAGCTTAAGTAATATATAAACAGCCATTTCAAATAACAATATTAAAAAAAATCTTTGGAATATCAAAATGAAACAGAGCTTTAAAGCTACAAAAGTACTAAATGCATCATAATTACGAAAAATACTTCCACATATTCACTTTATATTATGGAAAAAGGGAATATTAAGGTTCTGTATGATTTCTTAACACATCAACACAAGGCTAACTGCTAACGCGACGCACTAGTGTAACAATGGACGGACACACACAGACAAAAACATAGACTGCTTTTTAACTCTTTCCGTATTAATTTTGAGTTGAGAAACAAGATTATCTTTAATATTTAAATAAATATAATAATTTTTAATTATTTTAATCTTCAATAATTAACATTAATAATAGTTAAATCGTTTAAAATAAAGTTATACCTATTATCATCTCAAACTTTGCTAATATTGACGTTTAAAGTGAAGGGTACCCCTCTTGCCCGCTTTCTTCAAATTTTGGGGTATATATACGATTCGTTTCCATTATAAATAATAGTAAGGAAAAAGCGCAATTGCGAAAACCTTTGGTGGAGATCCCACCTTAGGGAGGCTAGACGTTTCTCGTAACCCTAGCTGATCGCCGCGTATATCCTAAAATCAAACGATGATAATGGAGTAGAAGCCAATGAGACAGATTGGTGTCTATGTGGAATAGATGGAAGACCAGTAGATGGTGGTGTTTAGAAGCCAGAATGTACAGACTGGTGTCCAAGTGGGATGGACAAAGACCAGAAGATGGTGGTGATTAGAAGCCAGTATGTACAGACTGGTGTCCATGTGGGATGGACGAAGACCAAAAGATGGTGGTTATTAGAAGCCAGTAAGTACAGACTGGTGTCCGTGTGGGATGGACAAAGACCAGAAGATGCTGGTGTGAGAACTCAAGTAGAGGAGCCATTTCCGTGACTGTGAAAGCAGTTCGGAAATGGCGAACACGTTTGCTCCGATTTGGAAACTGCGAACGCGGTCACGTGGGGTCTGACAGACACACATCCACACAGACAGACAGACACACACACACACACACAGACACGTCCAGTGTAAAACCTCTCCGTGACGTCATCGTCACTCGGAGAGGTAAAAAACGGAAACGAAAACTTTAGTTCTTCATATCACCATGGGCTAACAATACGGGGCACTAAACCCATAAAAGATATGCCGTCCAACAATCGCAACTCTGTTTTGCATTTTACTTTCTAAGGGGATTAAGATGTTTATGATACTCGCGCCTGTTTTAACATTTTTTGAAACGTCTTAGATTCAAAAGTTTAATAAAATAGTTTTGAAGTGGCTTGAACAACACCAAAATAAAAATAGAAAAAAACAGATTTTCTATGGATATTTTGGTATTTCCCAAGTCTTTCAAAATCTTAAGTAACAATATTATTAACAAATTTTATATTTTATATTTTATATTTCATTTCGAAAATAGTTTGCAAAGGTTTCGTTCCTGTGTATCTACATTTTATAGCTTGATTTTGTCAAAGATAACATTGTTTATCGAAAATTTACATACAAGATTTATACATAATATATCAAGAACACATACTAGTTACGTTCATGAATCTCAATTTTTTAAATTTACCAACGACCAAAATATTCAAAAATTACTGAAAGAAATTGAGAGCAGGTATTAAATTTAGTTAGGAAAACGGTTTTATAAATGTTTCATTTCGATAAAAATGAAAATGTTGTTTAAATTACAGAATTTAGGTTGATTTTTAATGAAACTTTTGATTTTTTTATCCAAAGTAATAACTAATAATGTTCTATTTCGGTTTTAAATCGGTTCAATTTCGAAACTTTATTATCAAAAATCTATCATTAAAATAAATGAATTTAAGGTGGAAGGTCGCACTTTAAATCGGGCGTTTTTGAAAACTAGATGGCGCTGGAGGGCCACCGGAATGCTCATTATAAATGCAAATAATTATGAAAAGTACCGTCCTTTTTCAAACCATAAAAATCACAATCCGACCAATGATCTGTAAAAGTGTCTCGAGTCTATTTATAAATTTAACATCGTCACCTTTAATAGGGAGAAGTCTAAAAAAAGGCGTGGTCACTCCCTGCTAAGTTGCTATAGCTTTTGCTAACTACCAAGAAAATCTCGCTTTAACGAAACAAATATAAGGGTAAATACCAGAGGTTATCTTGGAAAAATATAACAATACTATACTGTCTATCCTACTATTCAGGCCTCGTAATAGAAAAGCTGGGGATGTGAATGATTTTTTCGCCTGAAGCGATTGACTAATTTTAAGCATAGAAAAACATTATGCTCCAGGGGTATTGCAAATTCAAAAATAACAGTCCTTTGCATTCGCAGGGTGTGTAGAAAATGTCCAACTTGAACTTTTTCTGTGGCTCATATGCTATACTAGCTCGCGATTTTTGGCCCCTATGAGGGGCTAGTCACTCTTAGATTCTTTGTACGGTTTTAGAGTAATCATTTTAGCACTGCAAAGGGCAGCGGTATTATACACCGAATACGCTGAATGACTGCCCCTCGGAAAAACCTCTCACTGACATATGCAAGTTCAGGAACGAAGAGTAGGTAAAGAAGCTAGCTTCTCTTTATTGGGGACTCTGGGGAGCCCTCGCAGTTCACTTTTTCGTAGAAGTGAGTGGGGAGAGAAGGCTAATAAAAAGAGAGCTTTCTAAGTGCCGCGACCTATTGTCCCGGAAGAATCAGTATCTATACTCCCTCAAAGTTTCAAGATTAGTACCTCTTTAGCAATAAATTCAAACGAAAAAAACAGCAACTAATTGATATTCTGATCGGAAAGGCTAGAAATATTTGTTATATGTTGCAGACCGTAAATTGAATCTGAGTAATTTTAAGTAATGTAATTAATATAATTCGATATGTATTATTCGAGCCGCATGTTGGCTACTCAGTGTCGTTATTTCACGCCAGTTAGTGCGATTTTTAGAGGCGTCTAGTTTCAGGTTTTTTTTAACTTTGATGATGTACGAGGGATCTTTACACAATTTACCTTTCGAAATGTGTGGGTCTAGAATTTTTCTCGAAACAGTGTTTTTCTGAATAATTGTATTTTGCGATATCTTGAACATTTGTCGCTCTTTGACAAAGAAAAGAGTCATCGCGGGTTATGATACGAAGGAGTATAGAACTCATAACTCAACTTATACTATTCATTTAATAGATTTCAGACTAGGAGGATTGATACCATTAACACCAGGAGGCTAGTCTACTTGGTACTTCACTTTGTCCGCCAAGTACCCGGGCCTACTGGTATAAATGGTATCAATCCTCCTATTCTGAAAACCATGTATAGCAAAAGCATGTATGCAGGCTAAACATACAGAGACTGCAATAGCTTTTACGACCTGAGAATGAATATTTCTTTTGCCTCGGGGCGCGGACCCATTAGGTTGGGGTGGTAAAGGGTTTCGTTATTGGAAATGGGGACCGAACGATGATGCCACTGATCTTGAAACGACTCCTATTTTGTATGCCTACAAATTTTGTTGCCTGAACTTCTTCTATTAAAGGGGGGGGGTATCATACAACTTCAAACTGTATTTCTTTTTAGTGGGAAAGAATAAGGCAAACTGGGAAAGGTATCGGTTTGTCCTATTCTTTATTCCTTTCAAAGAAAAGATCTTTGGTACCCTTAATGTGGTGGCAGGCAACACCAACGTTATTGTAGGGTGAGGCTGGGCCTGGACCCAAGTCCACGCCCCAAGAAATATTACTAAACCAAAATATAAAATCGCGACCATGGTGCCACCTATTATTTCATCACCAAAAAGTGGTTTTTCGTCAATAAATAATTAAGTATTAAATATAAATTTATAGTTTTTGTTGCAAGAAACGAATGTATTTATGCTATATTATTTGAAGTTTCAATTTCGAAAATTGCCTCACTGGAAACGAAATTAAACGGGAACTGAGTCTCATTTTATTATAGTTAATAAAATAATTTTAATTAATTAACTGAAGCAAGTCCAACTCTCAATTTTATATTGAGAACAAGGTAAGGTTTCACTAAAAATTATCAAGAAAACAGTTTGTCGATAGCTTCTTTGCTTTTGAAATAAAATGGGAACTAGTTTACTCTTTTTTGGAGTATAATCGGGAACTTCCACCTTAATAAACACTAAAAACTTTACAAATGGCTTAATTTTGCTTAAGTAATGTTCAATTCGGATTTAGAAGTCCAACTTAGGTTGTGCCAAGTGGAGAGTTTAATTCACATAGGTTTTTGGTGAAAGGCACGCAACCGAAATACAAATTACATAAATTGGCGTTCTTAATTAGGTAAAAAAGGGTTACGAAAAGTACAATAAAAATAATCAATAGTGCTAGGGAGGTAAGAAAAATTACGCGGCGTGCTTTGCAAGTTCTTCGGTTGAAGCTCAGGTGAGGCATAATGGCTAACGCGACGGGAAGTCCGTAGATCAAACCCCCGAAGTGTGCGATGTTGTTTACGAAGGGAAGAACTCCACTGATGACCAGCAACAGCATTAGTAGAATGACGACCAGCAGGTGGATGAGGTGTTTTCGTTTTCCGCGTTGGAGTTCCTGAATGCATTCGACGAGGGATATGGCTACGATTGTAAATACGCCACCACCGCTTCCCACTTGAGGGAGACGAGGAAGAAAGAAGGCGGCCACCTTTTAAAGAGAAAAATTATCAGTTTCGAAAATTTGTACATTGTTCCATAAATTCAAAGACTTACCATGTTCCCTCCAATCGTTCCGGACATGAAGGCAAGACCCATTCGGACTGGTCCCACGGTGGCTTCTATGGGTCCTCCCACGAACCACTGAACAACGAAGACCATGGCAAAGTGCAGGATGCCAGCGTGGTGGAATACGGACGTAATGTAGCGCCAGCTTTGGTTTATAGTTTGTGGCCAAAAGCTACGATCCTTATTAGCTTGGAGTCCGAGACTACCGCAGACATTTGGTAGGCAAAAAACCTGAAAGAGAAAAGTCTGGTTAGTTTCGTAACTAGGGGAATAGAAAGAGTAAAGGGGTTTTACCTCGCTGCAATGGTCTTTGTCTTCGTAGTAGTGGTGTCCTTTAAGTGACTGGCAGTCTTCTTTTGTCGTCATTTTGCAGCTGCCCAAGTATCCGATGCAACATGGTCTTAAAATTGTCTCGGGAAGTGTCACTTGGCTGCACTGCTCTTTCTGTTTGGCAAAAATGTGTCCTTTGAGAGCCTGACACTCTTCTTCTGTTGTTAGTTGGCAAGTTCCCGAATATCCCTCGAAACACGGTCTCAAAACAGTCATCCCAAGCGGCTGTGGGTCGCTTTTCGGAGCATTTTGTGTCGTAGAAAGTAGATGCACCTTTAAAAGAAAAACAAGGTTAATAATCACGACAAAATTTATAGAGAGTAACGGGAGTTTTTACCCCTGGCTGTCGGAAGTTTGCATTCTTCGAAAGTTGTGGTCGCTGCGAGGTAGCCGCCCTGTTGATTGAAGTAGATGCAGCAGCCGAGCTCCGCTTTCTCCTCGTAAGCTTGGGTAAACAGAACTTGCTCCACCAACTTGTCCTTTCTCATGCAAGGAACGTTAAGGGCACCATATCCTGTAAAGAATTCAACAACAAACTTTAGCTTGTCTCTTTGTGAAAGATAATATTCAAAGCAAGTTTCAAACATCTTACTGATTAAGGTTGCCATTTGGGGTCCAATCCAAGAGTTCGGTCTTTGCCAAATGTCAATTTCCTGTTCGTTATGCATTGTCAGCACTCCTTTGACTGATTCTTTTCGGGGTTCAAGTCCTACGTAGGTCACACCTTTAAAAGATAATAATATGGTTTATTTCTAAGATCAGTATGTTAAACATTTCGACGTATTTTCAATATTTACCTCCCATTGCAAGTAAGACGATCAGGGCAATAAGTTGAATTATTGTTAGGATAACGATGAACCAAGGTCTGTGTGGACGTTTGGGAGACAATGCTCTTTTAGTGTTCTCAAGTCTTAGGTTGGAAGATGAACCAAGGTCTGTGTTGTTGTTTGTCGGAGATTCCTCTTCCGGTGTAGAGAGGTCTTCTAGGTAGACGATTGCCACGGCAGGTCTGTGGAGTTGTTCTACAAACAGTCCCCCTTCCAAATCCATCGGTTCCCTGTAACGAGAATATATGTAAGTCTATGCGTGTAAAGTTAACAAGACGACCCAAGGGCTCTTAATAGTAGCCCCATCGTACGAGTAAATAGCCCCTCTATACCCTACCCTAATGAGTGGATAACCCCTTTATACCTTACCCTAATAAGTGAATAGCGCTATCTCTTACAATTCTTAAATGATTTACCGTGCATAAAATCACAGTGAATAGCCCCTCGATGCCCTACCCTAAACAGTGATAAAAATATTACCAGTATAAATTTACTTATGCTGTGTATCCAAGCCCAAAGATACAAATTCATAAGTATCCGATCATAAAGATACAAATTCATAAGTATCCGACCCCAAAGATACAAATTCATAAGTATCCGACCCCAAAGATACAAATTCATAAGTATCCGACCCCAAAGATACAAATTCATAAGTATCCGACCCCAAAGATACCAATTCAGAAGTATCCGACCCGAAAGATACAAATTCAGCAGTATCCGACCCGAAAGATACCAATTCAGAAGTATCCGACCCGAAAGATACAAATTCAGCAGTATCTGACCCCAAAGATGCAAATTCAGAAGTATCCGACCCGAAATATGCAAATTCAGAAGTATCCGACCCCAAAGATCCAAATTTATAAGTATCCCACCCGAAAGATACCAATTCAGAAGTATCCGACCCGAAAGATACAAATTCAGCAGTATCTGACCCCAAAGATGCAAATTCAGAAGTATCCGACCCGAAATATGCAAATTCAGAAGTATCCGACCCCAAAGATCCAAATTTATAAGTATCCAACCCGTAAGATACAAATTCAGAAGTATCCGACCCGTAAGATACAAATTCAGAAGTATCCGACCCGAAAGATACAAATTCAGCAGTATCCGACCCGAAAGATACCAATTCAGAAGTATCCCACCCGAAAGATACCAATTCCGAAGTATCCGACCAGAAAGATACAACATCAGCAGTATCTGACCCCAAAGATGCAAATTCAGAAGTATCCGACCCGAAATATGCAAATTCAGTAGTATCCGACCCCAAAGATCCAAATTCATAAGTATCCGACCCGTAAGATACAAATTCAGAAGTATCCAGACCCGTAAGATACAAATTCATAAGTATCCGACCCCAAAGATACAAATTCATAAGTATCCAACCCTAAGATACAAATTCAGAAGTATCCGACCCGTAAGACACAAATTCAGAAGTATTCGACCCCAAAGATGCAAATTCATAAGTATCCGACCCCAAAGATACAAATTCATAAGTATCCAACCCTAAGATACAAATTCAGAAGTATCCGACCCGTAAGATACAAATTCATAAGTATCCGACCCCAAAGATACAAATTTATAAGTATCCGACCCCAAAGATACAAATTCATAAGTATCCAACCCTAAGATACAAATTCAGAAGTATCCGACCCGTAAGACACAAATTCAGAAGTATTCGACCCCAAAGATGCAAATTCATAAGTATCCGACCCGAAAGATACAAATTCAGAAGTATCCGACCCGAAAGATACAAATTCAGCAGTATCTGACCCCAAAGATACAAATTCAGAAGTATCCGACCCGAAAGATACAAATTCAGCAGTATCTAACCCCAAAGATGCAAATTCATAAGTATCCGACCCGAAAGATACCAATTCAGAAGTATCCGACCCGAAAGATACAAATTCAGAAGTATCCGACCCGAAAGATACAAATTCAGAAAAAAAAAATGTTTTAAGCGGTCTTCCCAACAACACGAATAAGAGACTGTTCACAAATTACATAACGTTGACAGGATGGAAGGGAGTTCGAATAATGTTAAATACTAATTGTTGCCGAGAACGGGGGAGGGTCTTGGAAAATATTGTGTAAGATATCACTGTTGACATAAGAACCTTATAACTTTTGATAATAATAATTTAATATACTCTAAATTTATCATTGAAGGTATTTCTGTTGATTTTCTCACAGTCAAAAAGGTTTAGAAGTATAGTTTCACCTATATTCACATGCATTAGAGGGAAATTGAATATAACCCTTACTAAAATATTGCATGACAAATAGGTAGATATTACCAGAAGTGAGATGAGACTAGAAGTACTGAGCTAACCAAATTCCTCACTCGGCGAAAGTGAATATTCTTGATAACACACCAACGGTTGGCCCTCTAGTGGCGGTTTCAGAATTTCCCCTCCAAAACGTGAGACGCTCGTGGCGGTAGACGGCCGAACTAGATTCAAGCACCCGCGTCCGTGTTTCGCCGCTTTAGGTTGAGGGGAAGGGGGTAAGAAATTTTTTTTGAACTCGACCAATTTTTTCTCTGTAGCGTAGGCGCGATTGAAGCGGCGTAAAATTCTCAAATTTGTTCACTAATGCCAGAATCTATTACCAATGCTAGAGCCCCTCACTTCTAGTCTCATCTCACTTCTGATATTACATGAATTTCACGTGATTGTTACCAAGTACAAGTGAATATTACGTCACACAACGTGTCAATGTTATCGCTTGTATTTGAGAAGTATCCTAACCTAACCTAACCTAACCTAACCTAACCTAACCTAACCTAACCTAACCTAACCTAACCTAACCTAACCTAACCTAACCTAACCTAACCTAACCTAACCTAACCTAACCTAACCTAACCTAACCTAACCTAACCTAACCTAACCTAACCTAACCTAACCTAACCTAACCTAACCTAACCTAACCTAACCTAACCTAACCTAACCTAACCTAACCTAACCTAACCTAACCTAACCTAACCTAACCTAACCTAACCTAACCTAACCTAACCTAACCTAACCTAACCTAACCTAACCTAACCTAACCTAACCTAACCTAACCTAACCTAACCTAACCTAACCTAACCTAACCTAACCTAACCTAACCTAACCTAACCTAACCTAACCTAACCTAACCTAACCTAACCTAACCTAACCTAACCTAACCTAACCTAACCTAACCTAACCTAACCTAACCTAACCTAACCTAACCTAACCTAACCTAACCTAACCTAACCTAACCTAACCTAACCTAACCTAACCTAACCTAACCTAACCTAACCTAACCTAACCTAACCTAACCTAACCTAACCTAACCTAACCTAACCTAACCTAACCTAACCTAACCTAACCTAACCTAACCTAACCTAACCTAACCTAACCTAACCTAACCTAACCTAACCTAACCTAACCTAACCTAACCTAACCTAACCTAACCTAACCTAACCTAACCTAACCTAACCTAACCTAACCTAACCTAACCTAACCTAACCTAACCTAACCTAACCTAACCTAACCTAACCTAACCTAACCTAACCTAACCTAACCTAACCTAACCTAACCTAACCTAACCTAACCTAACCTAACCTAACCTAACCTAACCTAACCTAACCTAACCTAACCTAACCTAACCTAACCTAACCTAACCTAACCTAACCTAACCTAACCTAACCTAACCTAACCTAACCTAACCTAACCTAACCTAACCTAACCTAACCTAACCTAACCTAACCTAACCTAACCTAACCTAACCTAACCTAACCTAACCTAACCTAACCTAACCTAACCTAACCTAACCTAACCTAACCTAACCTAACCTAACCTAACCTAACCTAACCTAACCTAACCTAACCTAACCTAACCTAACCTAACCTAACCTAACCTAACCTAACCTAACCTAACCTAACCTAACCTAACCTAACCTAACCTAACCTAACCTAACCTAACCTAACCTAACCGAGAGAGTGAGAGAGAGTAAGGATGTCCCTATAAACCCAAAAATTTTACCCCCCTTCTTTCCCCCCTTTGGGGGGAGGGGTAAAATTTTTGGGTTTATAGAGACATCCCTGGTGTTGGGGGGGGGGAAGGGGGGGGATTGATGACGTCACGTATTGGTGTTGGCAGGGGGGGGGAGGAATTTGGGGGGGGGGATTGATGACGTCTCGTGATGGTTTTGGCGGGAAATTTGAATTGTTGAGCCACCTGGTGGTGGTTTTCTTGATGACGTCGCGTCTAATTTTTGATGACGTCACGTGGCTGGTACCTGTAGGGATAGGCTTATGCTAGGCTTATGCTTATGCTATTGTAGTTCCTGAAAAGGATAGGCTTATGGTAGGTTATTCTTGGTAAATGCTGAAAAGGATAGGCTTATGGTAGGTTATTCTTGGTAAATGCTGAAAAATATAGTCTTATGGTAGGTTATTCTAGGCTTATTATTATTAAGAATCGAATTTTAGTCAAAAACTTTTAATGAACACAATCAATTCCAATTAATTCGCGAATGTACGCGTCGTTATTTAAGCAAATGTAGAATAAATTATATAATTGTAGTTTACGCGTCAAGTTTTTGTCACGAACCAAGTTACAAAAATCTTCGAAAATGCTCGAAGGAACTATACACGCTGCTAGGAAATTTTTTACACGGTCGTAATCATTGTGAGACATAGTACCGCGACTTACATAATATTTTTGATATATATCATTCATGCGTTTTACAATAGCTTCGTACATGCATTTAATAACTTCGGCTTGATCGTTTAAAAGCTTGAAGTGAAATCTCATAAAACTAAATTTCTCGTTCAGTTTCCCTGCTTCGGCCTTTGTTAGAGTGAATACGCTACCATCGTCGAATACTATACTCCCCTCCATAACGGTTATTTTTATTTTCAAGTTCAAGTAACGATAATTACCCAGGTCGCCAGTTTCCAAAGCTGAATAGATCTCCGTCCACTCCTCCATAAATTCCTTCAAAACGTCTTCCGAGATTATAACAATAGCCCCGTCCTTTTTTGTGAAAAGTAAGCTTGGCTCGAATCCATTTACACCGAAAACGGCATAGCATTCATTACTTAGTCTAACACGGGCGTTCACGCGGTAATCTATGATCTTGGCGGGCATCCTTACGGCAGGTCTTTACGGTTTAAAAGCTGACGACTGAATGATTTTTATTGCGTGATTTTCTTGAGTGCGTACTTGATAATTAGCCTGAGGGTATATTGACTGGTGCTTTTCTTTTTTTTATTGCCCTTTATGGGCTACATACCACCCCCTAAAGTCGCGATGGTTTAGTACCTTAAAGGGGGGCGAGGGTAAACCTTTTGTATATCAATGGAATCTGAGTGATTTATGACTCACACAAACGTGTTAAGACATTCCATCGGCTTTTTATTTATACGTAATATTTATACGTAACATCGTTCAGACTGGTCTATGGCCATAAAAAGGGACAGAACTTGAACAAAAGAATTTATCCCCATCCGTTTTTATTTTTACTATAAAGACGTGTTTTAATGGGTTTAGGGGTATGGTCGAATCAGTTGTATTGTTATGAATTGAATCTATTTTCGGATTTATTGCTTTGTTAGTCGGTGACTCTTCCTACCACGAAACATTTAATTGTTTCCAGGTGTTTGCCCCTAAGGCATTATCTTGACAAGTCTCAACATGTTATGTCTTTGTTGCGTTACCCGAAATTAAAGTAATATTTTTAAAATACCAAAATGCAAATTCAACTAGGAATACAGTTACGAGGATGAAAGTAACGGCCACTATTTTCCCTGGCTTTGAAAGAGCTTCGCGAATTAACGTCTGCTTAGTAACAGCATCCATTACAATCTAACCTTTCACCTCCTTATTTGGGATATAAATAGCGTCTGATTTGGTCCGGACCTCATTTGATTGTTAGACACCGCCAGGATAAGATGAATCGAGAAATTACACGTCTAGAAACGTTTGGTGCATTTGCGAGTACGTTTGTAAAACCGTCAGAACTAGCCCGTCATGGGTTTTACTATTTAAGTTCGGGGACGGACGCTGTTAAATGCCATTTTTGTGACTTAACGCTACGAGGATGGGAACCTAACGACAATGTTTTCGAAGAGCATCAGAAATTCAAGGCAGACTGTCCACTACTTCAAGGATTACCCACAAATAACATGCCTATATTCATCCAAAACCCCTTGTCTGAAGATATACCACCAAACAGAAAGTACAGAGATGTCCCTCAAGAAGAGTGGGAGAAAGAAAAAGTCATTCCGCCAACTCAACCCATACCAACAACACTTACTACGAATGACGATATTGTACTAAGAATTAAACGCGTTAATCTCGAGAAAGCTATAATTGAAATGTTTATTCAAGAACTTTTGCGACATGAAAGTTAGATCCTATTATTGTAATATATTCCATACCTTATTACGTTTCTAAATTATAAAAGAACCAATCAAAAAACTTGAAATGTAACTCGAAATAAATATAATTTTTTCCTTAATTTGTTCTTTGTATTGCTATTATACCTACTACAGTCTTGATAAAACCTCGTTGAAATAAATTCTAACTAAATTTATTCAAATCATTCCTATTTTCAATTTGGTTCCTCAAAATGATTTATGGCTTTTAGGGAGGGGTGAATGGCCTCGGGTCCCTGAGATGCATGGGAATTCGTTTTTCTTTGATTGGGCCACCCCACAGGTTGGTTTATGACCTTGAAAAGGGGGGCTGAACAAAAGCATCTATTCCCTTTGTCTTTTTGGGTCATTCCAAGACTTCTATGGCCATTAAAGAGGGCTGAACTTGAACAAAAGAATTTATTTTGTCAATTCCTTAATTGGACCCCACACCAGATGGTTTAGGGCCTTAAAAGGGGGCGTGGTCGAACCAGTTGTATTGTTATCAATGGAATTTATATTTAGAGTGTTTTATGACTAGCCCAAACGTGTTAAGACATGTTTATGACATTGAGGGGGATCTGTTTTTCTAATTGTATCACGAAAGTATAAAAGGGCGGATCACTCTAGGCTTACTCATCAGTTTACTTCTGCCCGCTGTCGATGCAAGCCAAGAAATCTTCTGATCCCAAACAAAACTTGTGAGTTATTCCGTGCCCATATCTTAGTGCTTTAGTATTTTTGACTGTTAGTTGACTCCTAGTATTTTAAATTTTTTACAAGTATTTTAGTATTTTAACTTAGTTTTTACAAGTGTTTTCAATTTAACTTAAATTTTTTACAAGCGTTTTAGTATTTTTAACTTAGTTTTACAAGTATTTTCAATTTTTTACAAGTGTTTTAGTATTTTCATTTTAACTTAGATTTTTATAAGTACTCTCAATTGTTTATAAGTATTTTCATTTTTTTATAAGAACTTTCAATTTTTATAAGTACTTTAAATTTTTTTATAAATACTTTCATTTTAACTTAGTATTTGACTTTTATAAGTACATTACTGTTTTATTGTTTTAGCATTAGTGTTTTAGTATATTTTTGTGTTTTAGTATTATTATTTAGGCCTATTCAGATTTATTATTAGTATTTTGTGGTATTCGTATTTTTAAATTATCGCAATGGCCAACTCTAATGTAGAAATTGAACTCCCTATTGAAGTTGATAGTTTTTTAGTCGACTTTCCAGACTCGTTAGAAATAGCCTTTTTAAATGCCGATGACACGTTTATGGCAAACTATTCTACACCCCCGTCTATGTTTAACATTACCCCCGGGCAGTCTAGGGCTAACAATAGCCCTTCTCCTCCTCCTTTATCGCCTCTTGAAGAGGCGTTTCAAAACGACGACGTTTCTTTCTTAGATGGTTATACTACCCCTCCTATAGCTTCATCTCAGAACGAGTCAATGGATGAAGGGGAAGGACAGGTAGGTGGTGGGGCTCTTACTCCTCCACCTCCACCCCCATCTCCGCTAGTTGCACCACCAGGTGTAAACGTGATTTCTAGCGGGGTAGTGTCCTTCCCCAATTTTAATCTTGATGGATGGGAAATGGAGGTACAATTCAACAATAACATCGTTGAATCTGTAAGCGACTTTCTAGAATACGTTTTGGACGACTGTTTACCCGATGACATGATTGCAATTTCGATGACAAGCATTAATAATCCAGGCATTCAAACCGCGGACTTTAGTTTTAGAAGAAGGGATCAAATAGATATTGGATTCATACTAGAAGTAGTGGCTGATAAAGCCTATAATTCTGAAGGGGGTTCAAAGTTTTTTCTCGGTCCTATAGGAATAACCATACAGCGTGTGAGATTGCCCCAAGGCGCCAAGCGTTGCAAGGCTATTGGTATCTGTAGCTTCGAGACTTTTGCCAGGGAGAAGAAATGCATTATACAAATTAAAAATAACGATCAGCTATGCCTCCCACGTGCTCTAATTTTAGCTAAAATACACAGGGGGCATACAATGCACCCCCTTGACAAAAGCCTCGAGGCGGATTTCAAAGCACTATGTCGTTCGGATATTAGGAAAAAGGCAGGAGAGAGGCTTAGGAAGATGGCGGAGGAATTAGCCGTGGCGGCGGAAGTACCATTGGACGAATGCGCGGGGGCGGGTGCTCTACCTAGATTTCAATCGTACTTGGCTGATTACCAGGTCATAGTATTTACAGTTAGAGCAAACGTCCCCCACCGTATTTTCGGGGAACCCGATTTTATTCCCGGTGCCTATGGTAATCCAAAGCCGCGGCTATACCTTTTCAACTATCAAAATCATTTTGACGTCATCACCAAACCTAGCCCTCTCTTCCGTTTTAATTTTTTCTGCGAAAGGTGCCTTGTGGGGTATAACAACTTAGATTTTAACCACGCTTGCAACAAGTATTGTTATTCCTGTCAAAGGGCCGAAGATTGCGTGGGGGGTGAAATTAGATGCGAGACCTGTCATCGCGATTTTAGGGGGCAAGAATGCTTTGAGGCCCATAAGGCTAGTGGAAGCAAAACCCTATCAGTCTGCCAAAGGGTTTTTAATTGCCCCCGTTGCGCAAAAACAATAGATATGGGGAAACGCAAGTCACTTCACAACTGCGGGGAAGTCTATTGCGTAATCTGCAATAAATTCAACCCACACCCCCACTATTGTTTCATGCAGGTTACCGACTCTAAAGCCCACCCCGCGGCTAAAAAAGCTAAGACCCATCCTTCGGTTACTATCTTTTATGATCTCGAATGTGTTCAAAATACCCCAGACCCTTCAAACCCTAATGCTTTCCTACACACTCCTATCTTATGTATTTCTCAAAAAATCTGTGATCAATGCATTCTCGAGAAATCCGATCAATTTACTTGCGCCACCTGCGGGCCTCGAGAACGGGTGTTTCTCGGGAATGATCCTGTTCTGGATTTTTTAAATTATCTTCAAGAATTCCACAATTCTCCCAAAATAACCGTTATAGCACATAATGCGAAGGGTTACGATTTACAATTTCTGTACAAAGCCATGTTAGCCATCAAAGCGTGGCGCCCTCAAGTGATAATGACGGGAACGAAGATTATGCAAATTCGATATGAGAATTTGACATTTATAGATAGTTTAAATTTCATCCCATCCCCCTTATCTAGCTTTGTTTCCACTTTTGGCTTAGACCCTAGTTTAAATAAGGGATATTTCCCGCACTTGCTCTTCAACTTTGTTCCCAAACACGTGTTTGATCCAAAAGATCCTACGAGTACAAATTATGTCTTGAGGGAAAGCATGCCTCTTTTAGAATCTTACGCGCCAGACAGGCTAACCGAAAAACAACGTTCGGTTTTAATTACATGGTACATCGAGCAAGTTGAAGCCAAAAAAGGTTTCAACTATGTTGAAGAGTTGATACATTATTGCCGTTTGGACGTTAGGATTTTAAGAGAGGGGTGCTTAAAGTACAGGGAGATTTTTGAGAAGATTGCGGACGTTAACCCTTTTAACACTGCCGTGACAATTGCCGGGCTTTGCAACGCCGTTTTCAGGAAGGACCACCTAGCGCCAAATTCAATTGGAATTGTTCCACCTCACGGCTATAGAATGAAAGACCCTCAATCTAAAGTAGCCATCGAGTGGCTGAGGTGGGAAGCCCATAAGCGCGGGGTCATAATTAAGTCGGCTTTTAACGGTTACGAACCTAAAATTTTGAACATTAAAGTCGACGGACTTCTAGTAGACGATCTTGGCGCAGATCAAAAGGTCGTCTACCAATTCCAAGGTTGTTTTTGGCACGGGTGTAGAGCCTGTTTCCCGGTAAACAGAGACCTGGTTTTGCACGGTGACGTCACCCAAACTTTACACTCCCGCTATACTGATACTTTGAACTGTAATAAGAGGCTTAGGGAGCTGGGGTATAAGGTAATCGAAATGTGGGAATGCGAATTCCACAAATTGAGGGAGCAAGAGCCCGAAATTAACACCTTTCTCTCTTCTATTCATATCCAAATCGATGCGTGGGAACCACTCAATCCCCGTAACGCATTTTTCGGGGGGCGTACTTCCGCTCTATGTCTTCATCACAAGGTTAAGCCGGGAGAGGAGATTCGATATGTCGACGTCACTAGTCTGTATCCATGGTGTAACAAATACGGTAAACTACCATACGGCCACCCTACGATCTTGACAGACAACTTCCCACCCATTGACGAGATTGAAGGTTTTATTAAACTGGATATCCTCCCCCCTCGTAACCTCTTCCACCCCGTTTTACCCCAAAAGATCGGGGGGAAATTGTGCTTTGCCCTGTGTCAGCTGTGCGCTGAAAACAAATATCAGGGCGATTGCACACATTCCGACGAGGAAAGAGTTATTAGGGGGACGTTTGTGGCGGACGAAGTCCATTTAGCAGTTAGAAAGGGTTACGTGGTTGTTAAAATCCACGAAGCCTGGTCGTACAAAATATCTCAGTACGACCCCTTAACAAAAAGTGGCGGGCTTTTTAACAATTACGTCAACTGCTTTCTGAAGCTAAAACAGGAAAGTAGCGGCTGGCCTTCTGACGTAGTAACCCAAGCGCAGAAAGATCAATACGTAGCCGAGTACTACGAAAAGGAAGGGGTAAAACTTGATCCTAGCTGTATCGAGAAGAACGCTGGCAAGCGTACCATCGCCAAACTGTGTTTGAATTCGTTTTGGGGCAAATTTGGTGAGAGGACTCGCCTTGACAAGGTAGAAGTCTTTGATGATCCACAGAAGTTCTTTAACTTGTTCTATGACCCAGCAATTGAGGTCAAGACGTTGATACCAGTTAGCGACGACATTTGCGTTGCTAAGTGGTGTTATATCAACGAGATTGACCCAATTAATAAAAATGTCAGTGTTCCGATCGCGGCGTACACCACGGCCATAGCTCGGATTAAGCTTTATTCCTACTTAGACCGCTTGGGTGAGTCTGTTTTATATACAGACACTGATTCGATACTGTACGTTTACACACCAGGGGGCGTAGAAATCGAAACTGGGAATTTCCTCGGTGAAATGACCAATGAGCTTGAAAAGTACGGACCCCAGGCCTACATCGAAGAATATGCGAGTGGTGGATGTAAGAACTACGCATACCGAGTTGTGAACCCTGATACCGGATCGACAGCCGTCGAGATGAAGGTTAAGGGGTTCCGACTTAACCATACCACCAAAGATTTGGTTAACATGGATAGGTTAATGGGGCTTATAGGCATTTACGAACCGCCGGCGGAACCAATCCAAGTACCAATCCCCAAGCAAATACGCCGAAAGGCTGATCACACTGTTATAAGTGTCGACCAGTCCAAGGTTTACAGAACTGTGGTGGATAAGGTCAGATTGATTGAAGATTTCCGCACGCTACCTTACGGTTATCGAGTTTGAGCACATTCGACAGTATCTGTTTCTGTGAGGGGTCTCTTCTTTTTTTATTTATTTATTTATTTATTTATTTATTTATTTATTTATTTATTTATTTATTTATCTAGTCAGTCCCGGTGATATTTATTTATATATTTATTTATCTAGTCGGCATGTATATATATAAAGTCTAACCATATTGTTTTTTTTATCAATATTATCAATTAGTCATTTTCGTCTCGGTGAAATGTCCTGTGATTAACTAATTTTTTCGTCAATGCTTCCTTAAATATCCCATGTATTTTCGAAATTGCAATTGTTCATTTTCGTGTCGATCTCTTCTATATATATATATATATATACAAACACTTTACAATCTTTATCTCATTAGTTCGTTGAAAGTCAAAGTGTAAGGTCATGTATCCTTTCTACCATCCTTTTAACATGGTGATAGCAGGCCCGTCTCAAAGCGGGAAAACTCAATTAGTTTTAAAAATATTAGAGAACAGGGAAGCCATGTTTGCCCCTAATATAAGCGAAATACATTGGTTCTACGGTGAATGGCAACCTTTTTTCGAAAGTTTGAGAAAATTTGTGGTTTTCAAACAAGGTATGCCAGATTTATCAGAATATACCGGCGGTAAGCCTTGCCTTTTAATCATTGATGACTTGATGACCGAGAACAAAGGAGAAGTTGGTTCTCTTTTTACCAAGGGAACGCATCATCGCAACTTGAGTGTAATTTATATCGTCCAAAACGTATTCCATCGATCCAAAGACTCTAGAGATGTTTCTTTGAACGCTCATTATCTTATTCTTATGAAATCCCCTAGAGACAAATTGCAAAGTTCAATAATAGCTAGACAAATGTTTGCCGATAAATGGCGTTTCGCTGTCGACGCCTACCGTGACGCTACTAGTTTACCTTTCGGATATTTATTATTCGATCTACACCAAAGATGCCCCGAGAATCATAGACTTAGGACAGGAATATTTCCCGACAACCCTTGCGAAGTTTACATCCCCAAATAATTATAATAGTAGATGGGTGTTTAGCCATCTCTTCATTTAGTCACTATGCCTTATGCCGTTCGGTCACAAAGAAATTTGCTCTCCGTTATTGCCAAATCCCCTCGAAAACAACGTAGAATCATTTCACGTAACGCCAAGAAGCCCTTAATTGACGCAATCGCAGAGTGTGTTGAAAATACTTTACACGGTAACGTTAAATTAAATAAAAGTCAAAAAGCTAGATTAGCTAGGCATTCCGCAAAACTTAGAAAAATTGCTAATAAGAGAATATCTTGGAAAACAAAACGTGATATATTAGTTCAGGAAGGTGGTAGTTTCTTTTCTTTCCTTTTCCCTCTAGTTTCCTCTATTATCGGCGCTATAACAGGAGGTAGTCAGTAAAATATGCAGTACGCTCAGAAAATGCTCCTTGTCCCTAGCTCTACCTTTAAAAGCGACCCCTTTCCACACCCCCAACAACAGGTAGTTTCGGAATTGGACAATGAAATGAATGTTATTTTAGCTCGTAAAGATTTAGACGAAGCTTCAAAATGGCGCTTATACGAACAGACTGTACAGAGATATAATAATTTACATAATATCGCTAGGCAACCTATACCCACGGCCCCCCAACCAACATCCAACTATTTTAACTTGGCTTGGTTAGACGATATCCCCCTTAAATATATAGGGCATGTACATAGTATCGTTGATCAGATTTCAACTAACCCTGAAAAGCTTAGGTGGACAGATAGTGGGGAAGTTATAGTTAATGATTCATTAATACCCGGCTCGAATATTAGAGATATAGCTTTAGAATTTGTCAAGCCTTCCTCTAACAAAGACCCAAAACCTAGAGGTTTTTACGCATTTACAAACCTACTTTCTAGTTTTTCCCCTCTAACTTCGTATACAATACCCCAACAAATTAAAATCAAAAGAACTAGAGCTCCCAAAGTTAGTGTCAAGGTAGCAGCTAAAAAACTTAAATCTGAGAATAGTCTTGAGGCATCAGCTAAAAAACTTAAATCTGAGAAAAGTCTTAAGACAGCAGCTAAAAAACTTAAAACTGAGTCTCCGAAATGGGTAGCGTACGTAAAATCTCCAAAATTTTAGAAGGTATCTACTTTAACCCTTCCCACCCTGCCAGTTTCGGGGGTGCTGAAAAATTATATTTAGCAGTGAAATTAAATGGTATTAGTAAGAAACAGGTACTAGATTGGTTAAAGGGAAAAGACGCGTACACTCTACATAAGAGAGTTTTTAGAAAGTTTAAAAGAAACAAGGTGGTTGTAACTAACATAGGAGATCAATATCAGGCGGATTTGAACGATATGCGTTCTTTGAGTCAGTACAACGACGGGTACAAATACATATTAACCGTAATAGATTGCTTTAGCAGAAGAGCCTGGGCCGTACCTTTAAAATCCAAAAGCGGTGTTGAAACGGTTGAGGCTTTTAAGTCTGTCTTTAGAGAGAGGGTTCCTAGGAAACTACAAACGGATAAGGGTACTGAATTTAGAAATTCCCAATTACAAGGATACTTGAAGGAGAAAGGGGTTATATTTTTTACAACTGAGAATGACGATATAAAAGCGTGTATGGTAGAAAGATTAAATCAAACTTTAAAGTCACGCATGTACAGGTATTTTACAGAAAAGAATACCAATAGATATATAGATGTTCTAGATGACCTGGTTAAGGCTTACAATAACTCGGTGCATTCCGCGATAAAAATGACTCCTTTGGAAGTTACTGGCACCAATGTCCTTCAGGTTTTTAAAAATGTATACGGAAAGTACTTTAGCGAAAAGAAAGTTTACGGGAAAAAATTAAAGGTGGGCGAATACGTCCGAGTAAGTAGGAATAAGATGATTTTTGAAAAAGGGTACGAGCGAACTTACACAATAGAGGTTTTTAAAATAGTGGGGAAAATTGACAGACGCCCTCCGGTATTCAAACTAGAAGATTTAAACGGGGAACCAATAAAGGGGGTGTTTTACGGGATGGAACTTCAGTCGGTAGTTAGACCCGAGACGTACAAGATCGAGAAAGTAATTCGCAAGCGCACTAGTAGAGGACAAAAGGAGCTCTTTGTAAAGTGGCTAGGCTATCCCCCTTCTATGAATTCTTGGATTCCGGCTAAAGATGCAGTCTCCCTTTTACCTAACGCTCCCCAGCAACGCTAGCATGAAAATTTATGACAACAACAAGACGTCTTCGTACACTACCAAGTTGCCCCAGGCTATAGAACTGATCGGGGATGACTGGGAGGTTGCTCTAGTAGAAGTTTTGTACCCAATGTCCTTTTTTAACATACCCAGTGAGGAAGGTCATGTGCAGGTGGTCTCGCATGAAAATAAAAAAGGTCGGGACGGAAAATCACAGCCTATTGTTAAAGCCGAGGCCTTTATAGTTCCCGGGGGTTATTACAAATCATTAGAAGCACTACTTAAACAAATAGCTTCCGGGTTAAACGGCTTTCAATACGGTTCAAAGTTTAAATTTGATTCGGATCCCCTCTCTGATTACATTTCTTTAACTATTCAACCTAACTGTATCTTGGCTCTTTCTCCCACTTTGAAAAGGATATTAGGATTTAAAACCCCAAAAGGCCAAAGTACGTCTTTCTCTTGCCCTTCAGATAAAACCAGCCAATCGTATAGAAGCTCTGTTCCCGCTAATTTAAATTATTATATTCCCGACCAATTGTTTATTTATTCCGATATAGTAGCTAATGAATTTATAGGCGATACGGTAGCCCCGCTACTTCGTATAGTAGGCGTTGACAGCGAAAAGCCTCACGGTTCGACTATAACTAAATCATTTAACTCTCCCCATTACGTTAAAGTTGCTAAACGTTACTTTGATACTATAGACATTGATATAAGGAATAGTTTAGGCCAAGCCGCGTCATTCGAGTTTGGAACGTCGACCTGTAAACTACACTTTAGACCATGCCAAAACCCCAAACATTAGAGTCTCGTTGCGAGTATAGGAGGTATTATTTAGATCAGGTAGGGGGTGGAGGGGTGTCAAAAGTATTTGTCGGGACACCACACCAAAAAGGACACGGAATAGGAAGCGCCCTGAAAGGGTTATTTAGATGGGCACGCCCCTTATTAATTAGAGGTGCAAAGTATCTGGCACCTAGAGCCATTAGTACGGGACAAAAGATTCTTGGTGACGTAATGCAAGGTCAGAATGTGAAAAGTGCCGCGAAAAAGAGATTGCAGGAAACTTATGAGAACATGACTGCTGCACAGCAAGGTTCAGGATTAAAGATAAAGAGACGCAAAGTTAAACGCCTGTCAGTTTATCACCGTCATTCAAAGCAGACGCCACGCGATATATTTAGCTCCTGAAAAAAATCATGTTTTCTCTCCAAGCTCTTAAGAGTGAATTGGACATTTTTGCCCCTGTGCCGATTCAAACTAGTGTCGAACATGCTCAAGGTGTATGGGCCAAACCCTTGGCGGCCATTGGTGATAGCTCTACCCTCGAATACCTCATCTCGGGCAATGGAGATAGCTACATCGATGTAGCCCACACCATGCATTACAACAAAGTCAAAATCACCAACGAAGATGGAAGTGATCTTCCTGATGCCGCCGTGGTAGCTTTCGTAAACAACGCTGGCCACGCATTGTGGAGAACTTGCGATGTTTTCTTGAACAATACCCGAGTTTCTTCAGCCGCTCAAAACTACGCCTTCACTTCTTTTATCGAAACTGTCTCAAATTACGGACCCGCGGCCAAAACATCTCACCTTATGATGGCCGGATGGGAAAAGGACGAAGCCGGAAAGTTCGACGACTTTTCAAATAAAGGTTTCGTCGCTCGAATGGCTAAAACTGCTAAATCGGCCGTGATTGAATTTTTTACACTCGTGTTTAGTGACGTGTTTAATATTCCCGAATATCTCTTAAACGGGGTGGACCTTAAAGTCGTGTTTACTCGCAACAAGGACGAGTTTGCCTTAATGTGTGAAGAAACAGCCACTCTCAAAAACTGTAAAGTGAAGATACTAGACGCTGCACTCGCGGTACGCAAAGTTAAACTCAGTCCTAAAATATTGTTAGCGCATGAAGCAGCGCTTAATAACGGTACTGCCAAATATAATTTTACGCGCACCGAACTTAAAACTAAAACTATCTCTACCGGAAGTAGCACCGAGAGTTTTAACAATATATATCTAGGCCCTCAGCCTAATCGCGTCATTATTGGAATAGTCTCCAATGCGGCGTTCAAGGGCAGTTACGCTCTGAATCCCTTTAACTTTAAAACTTGGGATTTAAATTTTTTGTCTCTGTATCTCGATAACGAACAAATACCTTCGAAACCGTTGACTCCTGATTTCGCTAAAAACTTGTATATACAAGCTTATCAAACATTGTTCGCGGGCACGGGTATTCATTATAAAGACGACGGTAACGATATTACTCCCAACGAGTTTGCCAACGGCTTAACCCTCTACGCTTTTGATCTGACACCGGACCTATCGGCTAGCGAAACAAACCACTGGAACCCCGTTAAGCAAGGACAATTAAGATTGGACATGGGATTCGCTAAACCTTTGCCCGAAGCCGCAGTCTGCATTGTATACGCCGAATTTCAAAGCATGATTCAAATCGATAAAAATAGAAACGTAATTGTAGATTATTAAAAATGTCAGCAACTACCACCGTAGACTTGATTCTCGCTTTATCAGATACGCCCAACTTTTTGGGTGTTTTCGCGTCAAATAGGTTACCTAAGGTTACCAAATATCCCGCATCGTTAATTATAAATTTAGATCAGCACTATGAAAAGGGGTCTCACTGGGTATCGGTCTTTATAGACGGAGCTCGTGTAGGCTATTATTTCGATAGCTACGGTTTGCCACCATTTCTGCCTAGTATAAGAAGATTTTTATCTTTAAACTGCAGAAAATGGACTTTTGGTAAACGACAACTTCAGAGGTTAGAAAGTAGCGTATGTGGGCAGTATAGCGCCCTCTATCTTATTCATAGAAGTAAGAAGAAAAGTACGAAAGCTTTCCTAAAAGCTTTTACCGCAAATCGAAAAATTAACGATATGAAAATTGCTAAACAATTTCAAAATCATATACGGCGACTAAAAAAGTGTAAAAGGAGCTTATTAACAAACCGTGTGGTTGCCTGGTGGTAATGCGTCCAGCTCTGTGTTGTTTCAACCAAGGATTATTTAAAATGTCTAAGGATAAAACGCAGAGAAGGAATTATCGAAGGTAGATGTTCCAAACGGTACCTAGCGGGCACAATCGGCAAACCGGAAAGCCAATATTTTGAAGCGTCAACACGTGACCGGGTTCTTGAAAGTTTTGTCGCTCTCTGTCTGCTCTAGCAGATCTACCAAAACCTAAGCCTTGCCCATTAAACTAAATTAGTGTAAACTCACCTCGTATATTCCTGCACTGAATGTTTGCTTTAGTCAAGGATTATTGCTTTAATCTATTATTAAAATTAAATTATGATTTTTAGGAACTAACCTCATTCTTGAATCTTGAACTAAATGTTCTTAACGACCGTTGACAATTCGAAAAAGAACTCTATACAGCATGCTTTCGCGAAAATAAGATAGGTGGCGCCATATTTATATTTCTTTTCCGTTTGACGCACCAAAAAAGTAGGTGGAGAAGAGGGGGATGGGTTAAAATTTCGGAACAACTAGATAACATTCCCTTACTATAGAAATCTGTGTGTGCGTTTTATCCTTAGACATTTTAAATAATCCTTGTTTCAACAACATTTGAGTTTCCATTCCAGGGTTCGACTTCCTACCAACGGCGCTTTATTAGTCCGGTATAGAAAAAAACATCTTCAGATACGGCTTGAATCAAGTTTAAGGAGGTTTTTTTTTAAATATTTAACCAATTTATTATTAATTTAACTTAATTATGTATGTTATTATCACGCTAATTAAATGTTTTTGATTTAAAATCCGATTGTTTTACAACTAGCATAAGCCTAGAATAACCTAGCATAAGCCTATCTTTCAGGATCTACCATAGCATAAGCCTAGCATAAGCCTATCCCTACAGGTATCATCCAAGTGACGTCATCAAAAATTAGACGCGACGTCATCAAGAAAACCACCACCAGGTGGCTCAACAATTCAAATTTCCCGCCAAAACCATCACGTGACGTCATCAACCCCCCCCCCCCCCCAAATTCCTCCCCACGGCCAACACCAACACGTGACGTCATCAATTCCCCCCCCCATTTCCCCCCCAACCCCAGGGATGTCTCTATAAACCCAAAAATTTTACCCCTCCCCCCAAAGGGGGGAAAGAAGGGGGGTAAAATTTTTGGGTTTATAGGGACATCCTTACTCTCTCACGTTAGATGGCTTTTCATACTCAAGGTGATTCATGAGTTACACTCGCTTCACTAATATATATCCATGGATATCGGTCACTTTCAAGGTAAAACCTTAATGAAATTAGGCTTCCTGATAGCAATATCAGGTGAATAACATCCAAGTAACACTTCACTGGGTTTATGTACACCTTGTTGAATATTGGACATTCAATATTCACCCGAGTTACACCAGAACATTCGTGAATTAATGTACAGTCCGCGATTCATGTAAGAACAACCAAAACTAAAACAAATAAAACGTAGTGAATATTGAAGATTCGATATTCACTCGAAATTCACCAACTGCATATACGTGAATTAATGGTTTATCATTTATGTCTGGTGTATCTCAAATCAACAACGAGTGATAAATTATCACTTGTATCTCATATTAACAGAGTGATACATTATCATTTATGTCAAGTGCATCTCAGATAAATAATGGGTGACAAATTATCATTTATGTCAGGTGTATCTCAGATAAATAGCGACTGATAAATTACCATTTATGTACTGAGGTTGGTGAATATTACACCTAACAACCCCCTGGACTCGCAACCCAATAAGATCCTCGTATTGAAATTTCCGTCTCTAGGAGTTAGGGCTGTTTTCGCGACAAGGGTGCCATCAAGCGGCAACGGATAGAAACTTACAAGGTGTACAGAACTTCCGGTTCCGGATATCGCTTAAAAAAAAATAAAATCGTCTTCTTCTAAGTTCGGAGGCCGAGGCCGCAACGGTTTAATGTACAATTATGATAAAATAGCAAAATAATATATCGCTAAATTAGCTTGATATCTGCAATATGGTAGTTACAAAATATGTACACGTTAACATTTTCAATCTCATCTTCTTCGTCGTGATCCGCCATTTTTAAATAGCAAAGAGAGGAACCTGTAAACTGGAAATTCGGTACCCCCTAAAAGTTTCCTCAATATACCGCAAGGATCGCTAGGATCGCGCGTAACAGAAAACCACGAAATGTAGAAAGCTTGCGTTGCGAGTCCCGGGAGTTGTTAATGGTCTTAGATTACACATTCAATCTTCACCCCAGATATACCAGCTGCGTCCGCGATCGTTAGAAACATTCGAAGATTAATGTGTGGTCCGCGATTCATCCAAGAATCACCAACACCAACATATATTAACCACAGTGAATATTATAGATTCGATATTCACCCGAAATTCAGTAACTGATAAATGTCACACACATTTGATAGATGTAAGCATAAGAAACAAGAGTGTTTTTGTTAAAAAAAAGAAGTAAAAGATGCATTTTTTAATTCCTTTTGTAAAAACTGAATTAAAAATAAATCTATCATTAAATAGCATCGAAATATTTACGATCATATATAACCTCATATTTTGGCCTTATGCGGTCCAATGGGATTCGGTCTAATGGGCCAAAAGCGTAAGTTTGAGGGTTTTAAAATGTAATCGACAATAAAATAAAAATGTTTTATTTGCAAATTGTGCGGTAATGGGCTATAGGTTTTAAAAGTGTGAAAAATAAAACTGTGCGGAAAACAGCGACCTCCAAAAACTGAGGGTCATTTTTCACAATTTTTGAGTCCATGCATGAATCTATATAACTATATATAGATTCATGGTCTATGTTACACTCCCGAAACTCTGGGCTAATGTGCCTTTGATATCCGTTTAAATTTTGAGGGACGTCTTTCATACTGGGATTTCATTTTCTGCAAGCCTGAGCATGATTAAGCGCGGCCCCATGCGAAGTGATAGAAGCCATAATTGACATGACATTCTTAATACGTAATTATTATGCCAGCTCCTATCTCGAATTGAAGCGGATAATTTGAGAAAATGGATACACAGTGGTTGTTATACGATGTATCATATGTTCACATGATATGCTCCATAAGTTTGTCACCAGTTACTGAGAGCCTGTTATGAAGTGACGTAGGTGAAACGTCATTGATTTGAGGTAAAGCGACGCCTGGTGAGGCGCTGATCAAGGCTTAGTACAGACTAAATAAAAAGATGGACTGCCAAAAAGTCGCTTGTTGACTTATGCCCTTATAAAACGTAATAAAAAACCAAGAGTAGCTAATTCTCGCGTCGTTCTCGAACTAGCTCTCAGTAAGTCTCTAGAATTACGAAGTGTCATCCTTATGGAACATATCTTATAAACTTATGGTTATATGAATATCTGATCTAAATAAATAAAGAATAAATAGTAGAGCGGTCTCGATATGACCCTACATTTGAAATTTTTCAAGTGCTAAACGGCCCTTACCTTGAGCAAAATGATTCGTCAGCGAGAAGAAGAGGGCGGGCAGTCCACGGAGCATCGCGATGATCTCTGAGGAATATCGAGCGTCACCCGTCAGCCGATCGAAGCGAGCGAATTGATCGAGTTGCGGTTTTTGTGGAAATGTCGAAAACAGCTTAGGCTTCGCTTCCATAACTCCAACTAATTGAATTCGCAAATCTTCCAACAACGAGCAAGCTTCTTTAATTTGAAACATTAAAGAAGAAACATAGAGGACCTAACTATTTTGAAGTTCGCCACAAATTTAAAATGTTTTCTGAAGAACATATTCAGGACATTCTAAGAAGGCTGAATCGTAACATTGGTACCTCGTACCATGAACCGCTCCATCTGTGGAAAATGTCTACCGTTTCTGTTCTAGGTAGCGTCAATGATAGGTTGCAATTTACAAGGTCAAAGCATGGATAAAGAATGCGCGTGAGGAAATTTGTTTTCACGCTATAGGATCGGCAACTCCCTATCTCGAACGACAGCTTATTCTGTATATACTCTGTTACAATATCGGTTGTCAGCACGCGCAAATATATTTCTCTATGTAACGTAGCTTTGTACGTGCTGTCATGAGACAAAAAACTTCAGGATCTTCAGGATTTAAAATATCCGCGAGTTTTTTAGCTCGAGTGCACGGACCTCTAGGCCTTAGTTTCAAATACGTGTAGTAGGCTGTAAGTAATTTCATACGTATTTGAAACTAAGGCCTAGAGGTCCGTGTATTGATAAACAGTTAGATTTATTCTAAGTGTTTATCTGTTTGTTTTAAATTATTGTTTTGACCTAATAGTTTATCTATTCAATTTGTTTTTTATAAGTTTTCCTTTATCACTGTTTGGGTTTTTACTCGCAGTCTGGTTTTGGACGCGAACTAATAAATACGTTTAAAGTTCTAATTGTCGTGTAAATTATTGAACTAGATTAAGGACTAGTTGCAATAGTTTAGGTAAATACAAACAAAACATGGTGTCAGAGTCATAACCTACGTTCTCGTGTCTCGCTGTGTGTTAATTGTTTTACGCGATGGACGGTTTAAAGACTCCACCAGAACTCAGTTTCGCGGGTAATGCAGATCACGCGTGGCGCGTTTTTCTCCAACGATTCGAATTATTTGAGTCCGCGACGGGTCCGTCCAGCGGGGCGCGGTCGGACTCTTAGAAATTTGCGTTATTTCTACACGTGGCTGGTCAAGCGGCCATTGACGTTTACAACACTTTTGAATTCAACACCGAAGTCCGGCGGTCCTACGCCAATACAGTCGCGAAATTTACAATGTACTGTACGCCGAAAAAAAGTGAACCATACGAGCGGTACGTCTTTCGTTGCCGTCTACAAATGGAGGGCGAAACCGTTGACCAGTATGTCGTTGATCTTCGGACGAAGGGCAAGTCGTGTAATTACGGGGATCTCTTGGACTCGTTAATTAGAGATCAAATAATCTACGGTGCCAGCTCTAAGTTGCGTAGAACTCTTCTCGCGGAGGATAATATATCATTAGACAAGACTATACAAGTGTGCCGTTCGGCGGATACGGTATCCCAGCAGCTGAAGAGTTGGGCTGACGCAGTACCCGGGAATAGTTTGGTGGACATGGTAAGTCAGCCGGGTCCTCGGGGCAAAGTACCACACAAATCGCCGACGCACGCCGAGACCTCACACCACAAGCATAAGTATAAAGGGCATAGTACAGCGCCACCACCGACCTGTTTTCGTTGTGCCGGTACGCATGAAAGAAATCGATGTCCGGCGTACGGACGGACATGTCGGAAATGCAATGGACGAAATCATTTTGCCGTGGTTTGTAGAGACAAAACACAAATTCACCAAGTAGAAACGAATGGCCAAACTGACAGCGATGACGATTTCCTAATCGATATGATCAATGTCTCGGTCGGAAGTCGGTCTCCACAACGCGATTGGATCGTTCCCGTTTCAGTTAACGGGGTGACCATCCCTTTCAAGTTGGATACGGGTGCACAGGCGAATTTGGTACCTCGAGCGTATTGGAAGGACATGAAACCACAACCTGAAATCAAATCTACGACCGCACGATTACGGGCATATTCAAAAGTAAAATGTTAGCAAAGTTTCCGGAAGTATTCAAAGGAATTGGCTGTTTGGAGACCACGTGCCGAATACAGCTACGAGAGGGTGCGGTTCCTGTTGTCATACCGCCCAGAAGAATCCCGTTTGCACTTAAGGATCGGTTAAAAACGGAACTGCATCGGTTGGAAAGTCAGGAAATAATTCGGAAAGTCTCAGAGCCAACGGAATGGGTGAGCCCGTTAGTTATTATTGAAAAGAACAGAAAGGGATCAGCCACGGACAGGTCTGAGTCGGGGTCAGGAAAAACAGGGTTACGTTTGTGTTTAGACCCGACAAAAACATTGAACCAGAACATATTACGAGAACATTATCAAATTCCAGTCAAGGAAGAGATCCAAGCTGATCTCGCCGGGGCTAGATATTTCTCCAAGCTAGATGCCGCATCAGGATTCCATCAAATTCCGCTGGAACAGGACAGTCGGCTGCTAACGACCTTTAACACTCCGTTTGGACGGTATTGTTTTCAACGGTTGCCGTTTGGGATTGCTTCGGCCCCGGAAATATTTTTTAAAGCATTCAGCCAAGCCTTGATGGGTTGCCTAACACAAGGCCACTCCATGATGATGTTCTGGTCTGGGGTCATTCACTGGAAGAGCATGACATTCGTTTAGAGGAAACCTTGCTGCGGTTGAAGAAGGCTAACTTGACCCTGAATGCTGACAAATGCGTTTTTCGGGCCACAGAAGTCACTTATATGGGTGAAATCATATCAAGACAAGGGATAAAACCAGATCCAAGAAAGACCGAGGCAATATTGAAAATGCCTACGCCCGCAACCAGATCGGAAGTTTTACGAGCGTTAGGAGTCGTAAATTTCGTTGGGAAATATATTCCGAATCTTTCGGCCAATACGGTTCATTTACGCAGCCTTCAAAACAAAAATACCGATAACGCAATACAACCTGAACATCATCGAGAATGGAATTACGTGAAGCAAGTTTTAACTAAAGAACCGGTTTTATGTTTTTATGACCCATGTAAGCGCACTAAAGTATCTACCGACGCATCTCAAGATGACCTCGGGGCAGTACTAATGCAGCTTCACAAAGATGGATGGCGACCTGTGGCATATGCTTCTCGGGCTTTAACGGATGCACAAACTCGTTACGCCCAAATCGAGAAAGAAAGTCTGGGGTTGTGGTTCGGTTGTCAAAGATTCCATAATTATATTTACGGTACCCATTTCGTTTTAGAAACGGACCACAAACCATTGTTGGCGATGACCAAGAGAACTCTAGCTGAAGTACCACCACGTCTTCAAAGGATTTTCCTGAAATTAATGAGATATCAGTTTTCGCTGGAGTATACACCAGGGAAAAGCCTAATACTGGCGGACGCGTTATCTAGAGCGTGCTCTCCCGCCGAAGAAGGGGACAACGACGTGAGCAACGAAATTCAAGTCCACGTGAATGCCATATGTAATACTCTACCAGTTAGTAGTTCAATGATGGATCGGTTAAAAGAAGAAACTTCAAAGGATGAGGAGTTAACCAAACTACAGCATCAAATACGGACGGGTTGGAAGACTCAAGACAGTAGTACTAACAGTTACGCGGCAATGAAGGCGGAATTAACAGAAGCCAATGGTCTTATCCTCAAGGGCAGTCGCATTGTCGTTCCCAAGTCACTACGGGAACGCATGTTAAGGGTCATTCATGATGGACACATGGGCATAGAAAAGTGTCGGAGACGGGCTAGACAGGCGATATATTGGCCCAATATGAATCAAGCTATTGAGAATAACTGCAAGCGTTGTCCGACATGCAATGTTTATCAAAACACGCAACGTCAAGAGCCATACATTTTAAGAGAAGTCCCCGAAAAGCCGTGGGAAAGAGTAGCCTCCGATATTTTTCATCATGCCGGCGAAAATTATTTGGTAATTTTTGACGCTTACTCAAACTTTCTCGAAGTAGAGGAAATTAGATCAACCACAGCCCATGCCGTTATCTGCAACATGAAACGAACGTTCGCTCGACATGGCATACCGTACGAAGTATTATCCGATAACGTTCCGTTTGACTCGTTCGAGTTCAAAGCATTTGCAAAAGACTACGATTT
This sequence comes from Phalangium opilio, assembly GCF_054372755.1. Lineage (NCBI taxonomy): Eukaryota > Metazoa > Arthropoda > Arachnida > Opiliones > Phalangiidae > Phalangium > Phalangium opilio. The sequence goes on along the minus strand of NW_028324151.1, from coordinate 14,550,225 downwards.
TGTCAACACAAAGTCAAGTCCCAAGTATCCTCAGTCGAACGGTTTGGCCGAAAAGGGTGTCCAAATTGCGAAACGGTTGCTTAGAAAAGCGGAAGATGCGAAGTCAGATTTCCAACTGGGTTTATTAAGCTACCGAAATACGCCGCTGGAAAATGGAAAATCGCCGGCAGAACTGCTAATGGGCCGACATATTCGTACGAGACTCCCCACATATCAAAAGGAAACGGCAAGGCCACTCCCTATGAAACGAAAGCAGAAGTCTCAAGGGAAAGATTTGAAACCCTTGAACTCAGGGGTCACAGTCAGAATTCAAAATCAAAATGGACTCTGGAAGGAAAAAGCTATGGTTGTGGGAGAGAAGGCTCTCAGATCGTACGAAGTCGAAACAGAAGGGGGTAAACGATTGCGTAGAAATCGAAGACACCTTAAAGAAGTCGATGAGCCGTTTGAAAGAAACAGACGAGATGATTGTAGTTTTGAAAATTATAATCGTTCGCCGCTAAGAATGAGTCTAGACGACGAGGAGGACTCTCTGATTTATAAAATGCAACCGAACGTTGATCCAGTAGAACCAATCGGGGAACCTATAGAACCAGATGAGGATTTAAACACGCCGCATACTGAACCAGAGGAAAAATGGTTCGAGACATTAGCACCCATTGCTGAGACAGCGTCACTTCCAGATACAGTACCAGACGTTGATCCAGTGGAACCAATCATGAATCCTCTAGTCAGATTTTCTGATTCAAAAACAACAATTTCCAAACCAGAAGAACACGGGGTCGAGACTAGGGTTCTAAATCGGTAAATTACCATCGTAATTTACACGGTAATTTACCAGGGTAACTGTAACTTACAATTTTCCCGGGTAAATTACGAAAACGGTAATTACCCTGGTAATTACCGTGGTAATTGACCGTCGTAAATTACCACAATGGTAATTTACCACCGAATTCTCATGTCTTTCTCTTGGAAAATGGCTTAAAAGCTCCATATTTTGCCCTAGCCGCGCATGCACACTTATTTCTTTTCATGAGACATGAGTAAGTCATAGAAATCGAACAGTAAGCGTGGAAAAAATTTGATTAAGGAAATGAATTTTATTTTCTGGTCTATTTTTGTTGTCGAGTTCATTTGCGTCAGCTGGAAATCCTGTAGTTGTTAGAATTTTGTAGAGATGGGCCGATACCAATATCTGTATCAGTACCGATATATAGGTTTAAACTGGTATCGGCCCATCTCTAGAATTTTGTTCTAAAAACGTGAAATAGCAATAATTCACAAAATGGGTAAGAAGAAGAAAGTGCATGTAGCTGTTCAAAAGTATTATGTGAACTGCAAACATCAAAACTCGGTATTTAAATAATGTACGACACTATGCTTTGAAAGGTATAGCTATATGTTCAAGTGGTATTTATCAATATTTAGCTTAGAAACGATCAATATAATTTATTTTTGAATTTTCGTAAATTACCATGAACGGTAATTTACGCGGTAAATTACCGCGTAATTTACCATTTTCCAAAATTACCGTAATTTTCGAACCCTAGTCGAGACAGAAGCATCCATCGATGAGGCTCCTCCATTTCTCGACGACACACTTATTGTAAGAAAATCGAAACGCAAGATCAAGAAGCCAGACAAATTGAACATTTGATATTATATACGTTGCGCAAAATATTCTTAAAGTAATTGTTATGGGAAAAGAAAGACGTATTGATAAACAGTTAGATTTATTCTAAGTGTTTATCTGTTTGTTTTAAATTATTGTTTTGACCTATTACTGTTTTGACCTAATAGTTTATCTATTCAATTTGTTTTTTATAAGTTTTCCTTTATCACTGTTTGGGTTTTTACTCGCAGTGTGGTTTTGGACGCGAACTAATAAATACGTTTAAAGTTCTAATTGTCGTGTAAATTATTGAACTAGATTAAGGACTAGTTGCAATAGTTTAGGTAAATACAAACAAAACAGTCCGTGCACTCGAGCTAAAAAACTCGCGGTTATTTTAAATCCTGAAGATCCTGAAGTTTTTTGTCTATTGACAGCACGTACAAAGATACGTTCCATAGAGAAATATATTTGCGCGTGCTGACAACCGATGTTGTAACAGAGTATATACAGAATAAGCTGTCGCCCGAGATAGGGAGTTGCCTATCCTGTAGAGTGAAAACAAATTTCCTCACGCCCATTCTTTATCCATGGTCAAAGTTTGATCGTTTTTGGAAGAGCGCCAGTAAATTCTCAAAATAAAATCCTCTCATGTATTGTAATAAGAATGACGTCAAGCTGAAATCATTACCTTGTTTTTACACTATTATGTTATACTGAATATGTTCATGTTTGATAGATACGAGAATATAGTCAATACACATTTCCATTTATATGGTATATATTTTCGTCCACCATTTTCCGCGTGAAAAGATATTTAACTATGGCTTTTGTAGGATCATTATGTTTAAAACGTAATTGACATTTTGATGAAATCTGGAAAATTTTCAAGCTTTGCAAAAATGCGTATGTATCCTTTTATAATTCTGAAGAAATAGGCCTAGGTCCTACTTCCATGATCTGGACACCAATTTGAAGGGAAAGATATCCGGAATCAGCCTTAAAATAGTTTGTAATCTTAACTTGTCAAGTTTAAGGTGATACATCAGCGATTTTACGAAGACAATTATTAATAACATCTTAAAGGGAGAGTGAAGTGGAAAATCAAGTGATTTTTTATCGATTCTTCTACCAAATTTAAGACCAGTCTGCATAGTGAAACATTCAGGAAATACAGACTCCGAATGATTTTAAAATTCAAATTAGGTTCAGATTTTAAGGATAATTTTAAACAAGAACTGCCGACCAATCGCGTAACGTCCTGCCTTTTTGTTAACAAAATTCTCGTGGCATGCGCCATGCCCAAAGAAATTTATCACGAGATTTGATAAAATTAGGCGCGCGACGTGACAATCGTGGCGCGAGACATGGAACGTGCCAAGAGAATTTTGTTAACAAAAAGGCAGGGCGTTACGCGATTGGTCGGCAGTCCTTGTTTAAAATTATACTTAAAATCTGAACCTAATTTGAATTTTAAAATCATTCGGAAGTATTTCCTGAATGTTTCACTATGCAGACTGCTCTTAAATTTGGTAGAAGAATCGATAAAAAATCACTTGATTTTCTACTAAACCCTCCCTTTAAAAAATATGTTTCGTTATTAATATGGTCTTAAGTCCTGACCCAAACCACTTCACCTAGGAAGCTAAAACTTTCAAGTAGCACGTACTCAATGAAAACCATTTTTCCAATTCGCGGCCATTTTTGAAAACGGTGGCGAGATCGAAATAAAGCAAACATTCCTATGGAAATAATAATAATCTACGCTTTGTCTACGAAGGGATTTCCACATTAAGCCTGTGGCTAGTTTACAGGTGGGTCCCTTTACAATGCATAGAGGGGTGGTGGCTAGCCCCTATGCCAAAGCTAACCGACAGTGCCCTACATTAACTATTACCGTTAACCTCTGCAACTTTTGATAGAAAGGAGAAACCGTGGAGGAAAACTCCTTTTAACAAGCAGGGAGAGAACTTGCAAACCCTACGCAGAAGGATTTGTTCCCAGATTTTCACCCGGTGCCACAGTCCGGGATAGAACCCGGGGTCCTCTTGCTGCGAGGCGAAAGCGCTAACCACTATGCCACCCCACCTTCCTTGTGTTTCAACCAATTTAACTGAAGTTAAGTATACTGGTTCAATGTGTTCCGTTATTTTTGATTATTCGGTTTTAAAATGTCCTGACGGGCAATGCTAGTTCCCATTGAAATGCAGTGATTAAGAACCAACCTTGCCGTGGGTGGCCAACTGTTCCATTTCCCAAGTCCACTTCTTCTCTTTTCTTGATTTTAGCTTCTGCTCCCAATGGGCGACTTCTAACTGAAAGACCCTCATCTTTTCTTGTTGAACTCTGGCATTAAGTCCCTTCGCCCCTTGTTCATCTATCCTTGTCCTCAAATCCTTATTCATCTTTTTTTGGCTTCTAGTTTGATTCCTAGAAATTATCAACCATTCTTCAAAATAGAGTCTTAATCCACCTTTACAAAAATAATTTGTCCAAACAAATCCAGGTAAAATTTGAAAATGTTCGTATGTTACAAAAGACGTTAACTAAAAAACTCAAATTCGATTTTTAAAACTGTTCAGAAGAATAACTTACTTACTGCATGTAAAACCATTACCAGAAGTGAGATGAGACTAGAAGTGAAGGGCTCTAGCATTGGTAATAGATCCTGGCATTAGTGAACAAATTTGAGAATTTTACGCCGCTTCAATCGCGCCTACGCTAGAGAGAAAAAATTGGTCGAGTTCCAAAAAAATTTCTTACCCCCCTTCCCCTCAACCTAAAGCGGCGAAACACGGACGCGGATGCTTGAATCTAGTTCGGCCGTCTACCACCGCGAGCGTCTCACGTTTTGGAGGGGAAATTCAGAAACCGCCACTAGAGGGCCAGCCGTTGGTGTGTTATCAAGAATATTCACTTTCGCCGAGTGAGGAATTTGGTTAGCTCAGTACTTCTAGTCTCATCTCACTTCTGCCATTACACAACATAAAATTATAATTTCACACCCTCCAAAGGATTTTTTATTGCTTTCTTCAATTAAGCATTGGTGAACTGTCAATTTTATTCTCATCATAATCCGACAGTAAATTCTGTATAACTGGACACCAGCTACGGTTTTTAAAAGGCATCAGTAACGTATTTACAAATTGCAAGAAACCTAACCGTATATCCCGTAACTTTGTAAGTAATCGTTATAGTATCACATCATTCATAACACGCATTCTATTAGCAGCTCGATTAAAACTCATAAACAAATAACATGTGTAATTCATTAAAAAGTCGTTGTTAACGCGATGATAACCTATAAATAGTAGAGATGCGCCGATACCGATCCCATATCCGTATCAGTACCGATATGTGGCTTCAACCGATATATCGGTATCGGTTAAAAATGAACCGATATTTTTTTAAAGAAAAATACTTATGTTGAGAGTAGATGGTGCCATAAAACTTAATATTTAATAAATCACAAGCTTAGAGAATTACAGCAGAGTGAGCAATCGTATATCTGGGGATTCTGTTACTTCAAAGAGAAGTCGCCTGAAACCTCAAAAAGTCGAAAAGTTGGTGTTTATGAAAAAATACACTCTTTAAATACTGCATTATTACATAATACAATTAGTATTTTCAGAAGTGAGATGAGACCAGAAGTACTGAGCTAACCAAATTCTTCACTCGGCGAAAGTGAATATTCTTGATAACACAAGAACGGTTGGCCCTCTAGTAGCGATTTCTGAATTTTCCCTCCAAAACGTGAGACGCTAGCGGTGGTAGACGGCCGAACTAGATTCAAGCACCCGCGTCCGTGTTCCGCGGCTTTAGGTTGAGGGGAAGGGGTAGGAAATGTTTTTGGAACCCGACCAATTTTTTTCTCAGTAGTGTAGGCGCGATTGAGGCGGCATAAAATCCTCAAATTTGTTCACTAGTGCCAGGATCTACTATCAATGCTAGAGCCCTTCACTTCTAGTCTCATCTCACTTCTGGTATTATTTCTTTGGATGCCTGACCTTCAAGTTGAATGCGTGTTAACACGGGGAAAAAGTGTTTTTCTGTGATACGCATATAGTCTAGAAAATTTCCAAAAGTATTCGAAATTCTCAAAATTGTTTCATATTGGAATAAGTCACAAGCTGTGATTTATATCAAAATAAAGTTACTGTTTTCCAACCTATATTTTAGCATATATTTTCTTATTTATTTTATTATTGATATCGGTTAATATATCGGTATCGGTTTAATATTGGTTTATTCGAAGGATCGGGTAAAATATCGGTATTGGTAGGCATCGGTTTCCCAAGTAACGAATGATATCGGTATCGGCATAAGTCTATTATTTAAGGTCCCCATAAGTATGAGTGCCCAATTAGGTCCTGTACTACCGGCATTGTACTCTTATTAACATTTTGAAAATTTGGCGGGTACGATGAAAGCGCCATCTATAATTCCTAGGCTGTTTGCTTATACCGGAAGTTAGGATAGGACTTTCAACTTTTTCACCAATTGGGGAATGGCGGCGGGTACCGTTTACATTGCTGTTTATTTGGTAAAATCATGTCACATACTTTAAATATAATGGCGGAGACAAATAAAAGCGGTCATTGTCATCTTTCCGTGGAGGATTAAGTTAAGTTGCAGGATGAAAATAAGCTACACTTTCAGTTAACTGACTGAAGTAATGGATCTGGCAGTTTTTCTTGATAAGACTTTAAATGGCAAGGCTTAACTTCAGATTGAACATCTTTAACTGCGTTAAGAAGATAATCTAATAGTAACACTAGATACTTTTCACGCAAATTGTTTTCTACTAACCTTGAATACATTCTACCCCTTTATGTGTTAATTAAATGCACTTCTTCATTTAAATACTACTTTAGTTTAGGCTAATACCTCCCTGCTCCATTCCTGGCCGCCGCCATTTTTAAACCTGCCTACGATTCAATCTTTAAGACTAAGACATGCGCAATAAGAAATTCGATTACGTCAGCTCCGCTTTGTGGTACCTCCAGAGTCCGACAGGGGGCGATGGAATTTCCTTACCTGCTTCCTTCATTAGGGGCATTTGCTCTTGACTTAAATTGGCTTTGTTTCTGACTTATGGGGACCTTACATAATAGACTTATGGTATCGGTTAAAACTGGTATCGGCCCATCTCTAATAAATAGCCTTCTGTAACCTAATGATGACCCATTTATTAATTGTTAATACCCAATTACGTCCCATTAGTGACCAGTACGTTTTTATAACATTGTATAGCAAGCTATCTGATGAGCAACTGGTAGTGGCAGTTTGTAGCGTACGCCATACAGAGCGCTCGAAAACACGCATACGGCTTACATGCTCTCTAATAGGTAGACCTACTGTCTTAAGCCTATTTTAACCTCATAATAGATTAGTTGAACATGACAGGGGTTGGTGACGACTCGTATTGCATCTTTAGGGGGCGCCACCTATACCGAGCTATCCCTATATAAAGAATTGTATAAATCATCACTTATTCTTAATATTTAATTATTTTGCATTTATCTTTGCTTAAGTAATTTCTAACTCCGTAAGAACCTGAATAAATAAAACAGTTCAAACATAGTATATTGTTTTGACTTGATTATTTCAACTTGTAACATTAACATAGCGCTTTATGGAAAAGCTGTTACGTGTTCGTAACTTATTTTGTGGATTTATTCTAGTTACAGAACTTACGTAGTTCGTCATTTGCTTTTTTGAAATGCTCTTGATATTTCTTTTTCTCGAGTATCTTCTGGCTAATTTCTTGATTGTAATGAGTGAAGACTTCAATGTCTTTCTGGAAAGCACCAATGGACTGATCCACGCCATTCAAAATATGCTAGAAAAAGAAGAAAAAAAGAGATTCAAACTTAGTTATTTCATTAAATTGTTGGAGTCTTACTAATTCGTTCTGGGTTTGAGTCAGATCCTGCAGTAACTTTTCTCGCTTTTGGCGCGCTTCAGCCATTTCATCTTCAGATAGACCAGTGTACAACTTAACTATGATACAATAACGTACGGATGTTCAAAAGTGGATTAATTCAATTGATAAACAATTAATTGGGAATATTCCCCATTCCAACAGAACCTAGCTTACGACGGAGAACCGTGACATTACCCTTACAAAAAGGTTTATAAGGAATTTAGGTAACTTTCTGGTAACAAATAGGTAACAATTAGGTAACTGTGGATTTTTATAGAAACTTTTAGGTAACTGAAGTCAACACAAATTGTTACCCAATTTTCGGGTAACTATGAGATAACAAACAGGAAACCATATGTTACTATGGGTAAAGAGAGCCAATTTTAGGCAACAACTTGTTGACCTTCATACCGAAGGTCGAAATGAGGAAACTATTAAGTCACAATATGTTTTGTAATTTTCATGGGCCGAAAACAGCAAACTATGAGGACACAAGTTGTTTACTACTTTTCATTGGTCAAAAACCGAGAACTCTGTGGTCACAATTTGTTTACTTAATTTATTTTAAAAACTATCAGTAAACTTTTGAGCTAGCTGACTCGTCTACTTTTTGAGGGAACCGAAAGACAAAATCAAGATTAAACATATTTCCGTATCTTATTTAATTAAAAAATTGCCGAACCCTTTCACCTAACATGCAAACTAACGCATTGCACCGTGTTCTAAGGCTAATTACGCAGACGAGGTATCAAATCCTAAGGCTAATTACGCAGACGAGGTAGGCCTAGTTACCCGAAAGATAACTAGTGGGTAACATCTTGAAAACAAGTTTTAAACAAATGTTACCTAATAGGCAACGTGTAGGTAACTCTCATTTAAAAAGTTCGGTAACTTTCAGTCAACATGGCGAAAAAATGTTAGCTAACGGTTCGGTACGTGTTACGCAGAAGTTTAGCGAACATGACCTTCGAAAAAGTATAGCATAAAATGGGCAACAATTAGGTAACGTTTGAGGAACTATTTGTGACCTAAATTAAGTATCTTAAAAACATATTAACATTTACAAAAAAGAAAAAAAAAATGTGGGTTAACATACTTCTAGAAGTGAACTACCAGACATGTCTTCATAATCCGCTTCAGCGTATTGTTCGTATTGATCCTTTCTCACTGTAGGCCTGTAGTGCTCGGCATACTGAATGAATAGTAACAACAAAAAAACCATTAGCACGACACATCCCTATTATAACTTTTAGGGGTTCTGAATCTGAAGATGGCATTGGCGGGTGAGTGAATATTTTTTGAAATACGTCAGAGGCACGCGAACAAGGTGACGCGTGGTTCAAAGAAACTTACTTCGTTGTATTTCAAAAACTAGCACTTCAGGGAATTAGCCTTATTTCTGACAGCGCCATCTATCCATAGCGGCGACTTTGAGAACTACCGTAATCGGCAAGCCAACCCAATGAGATAGAATATATGTATTAAACCTAGAGTTACAATTCAAATCGGCTTAGCGCGAAACACAATGTTTTTATCAAGCACGTTTATCAAAACATGACAGAGCCATCTGTGAGCCTCTAACGGAACTAATTACAACTTTTACTTGCTTATTTGCAATCAGAAACATCGTTATGATTTTTATTTCATCTATTTATTAGATTAAAAAGGACTAGAGTTTTTATTATTTAACTCGCGTATTTTATTTAACACGTTTAAAAAAACTATCTTGACAGCTTGTTACTCAGATTAAAGCAGCAGACGGTAATAAAAAAATCTTCAAGTGATTAATAGGTGGCGCCACCCGTATTTGATAGAAAGATTCATGCTTGACAAAAAGTGTATCGCGAAACGTCGATCTCGAGATCCCAGATTGTGACTCTAGGTTTAATACATATATTCTATCTCATTGAACCATTGTCGCGATTTACATAATTAACAGTTTTACACGACACAACTCTCTTCGAGCTAGCTGTGAAACAGCTATGAGATTAGCCATGTTTAATGCGAGACAATTGCAGCATTGTAGCTGTTACTTATATAAGAATGATTTCTTGTGCCATAAAGGGATCATATAACAGGTTCCTGTAAGTACTGGATGATAAATCATCGTTGCGCATCAGCATTTTCTCCCAGCACTGAAGGGAAAAGGGTATATGTGAACTAAACCAGATCGAGGAATGACTTTTGCGCGAAACAAATGTGTGAAATGTTCATTAATCGGGGCAAGCAAACGGAAGCGAGTGGTAGCCAATAAGGGGAGATTTGAGAAAGAAGAGCGTAGAAGGTGAAGAAAGAGCTGCCCGTATTCCGAATTTGCGATTACTAAGCTGCTGATTTAATTTTAATCTTCCTCTATGGTTCTTTGGGGAGAGCGATTAAGTCTTTAGACTCGGACTGAAACAAGTCTAGGACTGTGATAAAACTTCCGTGTACGAAATGAAAACTTCAGGAGAAACCTCATCTAAAACAAATTAATAACGAAAACTTTATTTACACTCTTGGATTGGTATTCCAAGTTACTAAGATGTACAAAAAGTAACAAAATCTAACTATTTATATAGATTTTTACGTCCCTTTGGTTTGGGTACGCAGGATTAAAAAAGGGCGAGGTTCTCGGAGCTAGTTGGGTGAAGTTCTGATTTACAAAAGGATGAATCCTTGTATTTATAGGGGATTCACCTTGGCCAGTGTCGCCAGAGAGCCGGCTTCGTTGTTACCTTTGGCCGTGCTCCCTGGCTACCCTGACCAGGTCATGATCTCGACCGTGAACCTTTCCATCGACGTCAAGAATCTTTGCCGGGGAACCGAGAATTGTCCCGAGGTTTCCCCGGTGTAGGCTTAATACTATACATTTTAGAATTTGAAGAGATGTTTAAGATAAGAAACCCGTTGAAGGGATACAAAGGGGTAGAGATTTACTTGAAAATAGGGTGAAACACCTTTGAAATGGGTTTTGGTAAAATTTGTACTTTCTATTTTCATATTATAAAGGTGTGGAAAAATTTAGAAGTATATTAAATGAAGTAAACAGAAAATTGAGCGCGTAAATATACACTTAAAGATACACTTTTTTACACTCCCCACGTGATACTTATGAGTATCACCATGGTTTACGCGGTTAATCACTGATCTCTAAATTGCAGAGATGTTGCACGGAACGTCTTATTTTATTTCCATTTTTTGTTCTAACTATGCATGATCTTATTAGTTTGTCACGTCCTTTTATTACTTCTTCGATGACGCCCAAGCTCCACATATGCCGTGGAAGCTTGTCGTCGTGTATTAACACTACGTCGTTTAATTTTATTTCTTTCGCACTTGTGACGTTTTTTGAGTGATGAGCAGACCGCAGTTCTTTTAAGTATTCTGCGCGCCATCGAGTCCATAGTTTTTGTATGATTGTTTCTCTGTATTTTTGACGTTTTACTAATTCTTCTCGCGACACTGGTATTGATTCCCTTTTGAAGCTCATTGGTGGCAATGCCGTTATTCTCCGACCAATTAAGAATTCAGCCGGTGACAAGGGATGGGGCTCATTGTTATCGTTATAAACATAGGTTAGGGGTCGCGAGTTAATTACTGCCTCAGTTTCGAGCAGTGTGGTTTCTAATTCTGTGTAGGTGAGAGAGGCGTGGCCAAGGGTCTTTTTTAATGAAATTTTAACTGATCGAACCAAACGTTCCCACCACCCTCCGTACCACGCCGCCCTTTCCACAATGAATTTCCATTTTATTCCGCGGTTAGTGAAGAATTCCTCAAATTTTTTTGTGTTTAAATTTTGCCAGATGAGTTTTAAGTCTGTGTTTGCCTTTTTAAAGGTTTTTGCATTGTCGGAATAAACAATTGTTGGTAACCCTCTTCTAGCTATTATTCGTCTAAATGCCATTAGAAACTCATCCGTTGAGAGTGAGGGAACATGCTCGAGATGGACTGCCCTTGTTACGGCACATGTTGCGAGACAAATATAGGTTTTCCTCATTATGTAAACCTTTTTTGATTTATCTGCCTTTTTTGCTGAATCTAATTCCTTAACTAAGATAGGTCCTGCGAAATCTAGACCTATAATAGAAAAGGGTGGAGATTCCTCCATTCTATCTTTGGGTAGGGGAGCTGTCGGGGCATCACCTAGCTTTGCGTTTATTTTTTTACACGTGGGGCAATTTTTTACTACAGTTCGCGCAATTTGCCTCCCACTGGGAATCCAATACCTTTCTCTAAGTTGCGTGAAAGTATCGCTGATTCCTCCATGCCCTACCTCTATATGGCTTTTTATTACCAATAGTTTTGATAATCTTGAAGATTTAGACAAGATTATCGGATGTATTTCACGATAAGTTAGGTTCGATTCTTCCATTCGACCTCCAACACAAATCACACCAGAATCGTTTAAAAATGGCTTTAATGTTGCCAGGTCTGAGCTCTTATTAACATTTTCCCCCCTTTTCAAGGACTTCAGCTCGGGCTGGAAGTCAGAGGCTTGCGAAGATTTTACCCACAATAATTCTGCCTTTTCGATTTCCTCGGCACTTATGGGACCCAAACCCATTTTTGCTCCCTTTATTCTGATATCTATGTATCTCAAAACATAAGCTGTTATTCTCAAGGCCTTCTTTAGGCAATGGAATTTGTTTAGATCTATTAATTTGTGTAGACCCTTGCTTTCTGCAGCTGTCACTGTTAGTGTTAATTGGCGTCTTTCCCTTTCTGCCGATTCGTGTGGGACCTGATTTAATTCCCCTTGTGGCCAGTTTTCCCTTGCTAATTTTAACCAAGGGGCTCCCTTCCAATAAATTTCGCTATTTATCAAATTTATAGCAGAGATGCCTCTAGAAAGCAGGTCGGCGGGATTGTCAACCCCTGGACAATGAGACCAGTTTTTTTCTTCTTCTCGCTGACGAATCATTTTGCTCAAGGTAAGGGCCGTTTAGCACTTGAAAAATTTCAAGACCGCTCTACCAAGGATGATAGGGGGTGGATACGAATTCTGAGAGAAATACGCGCCGTAACTTCGGACGCGATTGGGTCTGGTGGGACGCTAAAAATGGGGGAGGAATACTCGGGACGAAAGGCAGGTGAGCTACCTCAGAACTAGACCCTATTTAGCGCCATCGTGTTGGCCTAATTTTGCATGCATATTGCCAAAGTTATTTTAAACCTTTTTCTCATAAATAAAATTTGCAATTGAAACATTAAATTTTATATAGAGTTAATATTTAATAATTATTGCATCGAAATTGTTGCTAAAATAATAGTGCACATAGATGACGCTGCAATAGACAAACGCCGGTAGGAATTTCTTTGACGGCGCTCAACGCGTCTGATCTTCGCCAACATTATTATCCAGGCCTGAGCGCGCTATCTCGGGAAAGAGAGTAAAGGCGTATTTGGGCACCACGCATAGGTGGCGCTTTTCAGAACCTCTTACCTCCCGCGAAATTTAAAACCCAGAAAAACTGTGGGTAGAGGGATGAACTTGGGTAATTGAAAACTACGAATTATTTGAAATCTAAGGGAATGGTTTTAAGTAATATATTTAAAATATAAAATAAGTCATTTGTAAATTAATTTTTTTTTATTTGTTTTATGTTTGTAGCAAGTTTTTCATCACATTTCAAAAATAGGAATGTTAAAACATGAAATTTTTTTTGACTTCTTTTAAACTAGTATCACATTTTTAAGCAGTGTCACATTTTAAAAATATTAATGTTAAAACATGAAATAATTTTTTTTTGACTTCTTTGAAACAATTATCACATTTTTAAGTAGTGTAACATTTTAAAAATAGGAATGTTACAACATAACATATATTGAAACAACATCAGACTTTTTTATCACATTTTAAATTTAAAACTAGGAAAAAGTGTTTTTAACTTTGGTATAACATCACATTTAAATTTATCACAATTAGAAACTTGTACTACAATGGCATTTTAAAAAAAATATCCTTTAAATTTTTAAGATTTTCCTAGATTAAGGTTTTTTATTTAGATTCTTCTTTTTCTCATTACGATCAGACGCATCACACGCATAGTTGCTCAAAAGGGGCCGAAGAAACTTTTCTAGTAAAAGTTGTGAAAGTTTTGAACTGCCTATATATCTCTTCAAAGTTGTACGATGTGGCAATTGTAAAATCTTAAGATCTCGCATAAAACAATAGGCATTCGGTGATTGTTTGAATATCAAGCAACATATTCTCAGAGTTGCCTCCTGATAAGGAAACGTTTTCTTCCCAAAAGCTTGAAATTGTTCTAATAGGAACTTTGCTTGAGTATTATTCAATTTTAATATACATCGCACTTCTTAATTTATTTTACAACGAAAATTTAACTTACACTCTGCTGAAACTTTCGAAATTCATCCACCGTCCCAACTCCCAAGACGTAAATAATGACGAAGAAATAACCGAAAAGCGACGCAAATATTTTCAAATTTTTGCTCGTGACGTCAGTTTGTGACGTCTGTCTGTGACGTAGGAGTATCTGAAAAGCGCCCCTTGCGGATGCATTCGGCGAATTCAAAGATACCGGAAAAAATCTCGGAAAAGGAGCGCGCTCAGGCCTGGATAATAATGTTGGCGAAGGTCTGATAGAGTTCTTTGTTTCGCTTTCAAGGGGGATTAAAAGGGTTATAAGATCAAATATTTCATAAAATAATGTTTTTAACTTCTAACTATGGTGTAAAATGATCATTTTTATGCGCGAAAGAAGAAAAGGTTTAATAATCAATGTAAGTTTTTTCAAACATAGTAAAATCATGTTTTTGTCTTCATCATTATGCGTTAGTAGTTAAATTCCATTTTTGTCATCAAATGACTAATCTTTTCAATCGTCCTTGAAATAGGAATTAACAACTCTAGGTGACGCCCAGCGCCTTCAAATAAATCCCTACCGGCCTTTCCCTATTGCAGCGTCATCTACGTACACTATTATTTTAGCAACAATTTCGAAGCAAAATTATTAAATATTTAGTCTATATAAAATTTAGTGTATCAATTGCAAATTTTATTTTTGAGGAAAAGGTTTAAAGTAACTTTGGCAATATGCATGCAAAATTAGGCCAACACGATGGCGCTAAATAGGGTCTAGTTCTGAGGTAGCTCACCTGCCTTTCGTCCCGAGTATTCCTCCCCCATTTTTAGCGTCCCACCAGACCCAATCGCGTCCGAAGTTACGGCGCATATTTCTCTCAGAATTCGTATCCACCCCCTATCATCCTTGGCTCTACTATTTATTCTTTATTTAGATCAGATATTCATATAACCATAAGTTTATAAGATATGTTCCATAAGGATGACACTTCGCAATTCTAGAGACTTACTGAGAGCTAGTTCGAGAACGACGCGAGAATTAGCTACACTTGGTTTTTTATTACGTTTTATAAGGGCATAATTCAACAAGCGACTTTTTGGCAGTCCATCTTTTTATTTAGTCTGTACAATGCCTTGGTCAGCGCCTCACCAGGCGTCGCTTTACCTCAAATCTATGACGATTCACCTACGTCACTTCATAACAGGCTCTCAGTAACTGGTGACAAACTTATGGAGCGTATCATGTGAACATATGATACATCGTATAACAACCACTGTGTATCCATTTTCTCAAATTATCCGCTTCAATTCGAGATAGGAGCTGGCATAATAATTACGTATTAAGAATGTCATGTCAATTATGGCTTCTATCATTTCGCATTGAACCATGGGGCCGCGCTTAACCATGCTCAGGCATACATAAAATGAAATCCCAGTATGAAAGACGTCCCTCAAAATTTAAACGGATATCAAGGGCACATTAGCCCAGAGTTTCGGGATTGTAACATAGACTCAAAATTTTTGAAAAATGACCCTCAGTTTTTGGAGGTCGCTGTTTTCCGCACAGTTTTATTTTTCACACTTTTAAAACCTATAGCCCATTACCGCACAATTTGCAAATAAAACATTTTTATTTTATTGTCGATTACATTTTAAAACCCTCAAACTTATGCTGTTGGCCCATTAGACCGAATCCCATTGGACCGAATATAGCCAAAATATGTGATTGTATATGATCGTAAAATTTTCGATGCTATTTAACGATAGATTTATTTTTAATTCAGTTTTTACAAAAGGAATTAAAAAATGCATCTTTTACTTCTTTTTTTTTTAACAAAAATACTCTTGTTTTTAGACTTACATCTATCAAATGTGTGTGACATTTATCAGTTACTGGAGTTCGGGTGAATATCGAATCTATAATATTCACTGTGGTTAAAATATGTTGGTGTTGGTGATTCTTGGATGAATCGCGGACCACACATTAATCTTCGAATGTTTCTAACGATCGCGGACGCAGCTGGTATATCTGGGGTGAAGATTGAATGTGTAATCTAAGACCATTAACAACTCCCGGGACTCGCAACGCAAGCTTTCTACATTTCGTGGTTTTCTGTTACGCGCGATCCTAGCGATCCTTGCGGTATATTGAGGAAACTTTTAGGGGGTACCGAATTTCCGGTTTGCTATTTAAAAATGGCGGATCACGACGAAGAAGATGAGAATGAAAAAGTTAACGTGTACATATTTTTTAACTACCATATTGCAGATATCAAGCTAATTTAGCGATATATTATTTTGCTATTTTATCATAATTGTACATTAAACCGTTGCGGCCTCGGCCTCCGAATTTAGAAGAAGACGATTTTATTTCTTTTTTAAGCGATATCCGGAACCGGAAGTTCTGTACACCTTGTAAGTTTCTATCCGTTGCCGCTTGGTAGCACCCTTGTCGCGAAAACAGCCCTAACTCCTAGAGACGGAAATTTCAATACGAGGATGTTATTGGTTTGCGAGTTCAGGGGGTTGTTAGGTGTAATATTCACCAACCTCAGTACATAAATGGTAATTTATCAGTCGCTATTTATCTGAGATACACCTGACATAAATGATAATTTGTCACCCATTATTTATCTGAGATGCACTTGACATAAATGATAATGTATCACTCTGTTAATATGAGATACAAGTGATAATTTATCACTCGTTGTTGATTTGAGATACACCAGACATAAATGATAAACCATTAATTCACGTATATGCAGTTGGTGAATTTCGGGTGAATATCGAATCTGCAATATTCACTACGTTTTATATAAGTTAGTGTTGGTTGTTCTTACATGAATCGCGGACTGTACATTAATTCACGAATGTTCTGGTGTAACTCGGGTGAATATTGAATGTCCAATATTCAACAAGGTGTACATAAACCCAGTGAAGTGTTATTTGGATGTTATTCACCTGATATTGCTATCAGGAAGCCTAATTTCATTAAGGTTTTACCTTGAAAGTGACCGATATCCATGGATATATATTAGTGAAGCGAGTGTCACCCATGAATCACCTTGAGTATGAAAAGCCATCTAACGTGACACTTTAATGAGCTGGTATTCACTAATGAAATACTTCTCAAATACAAGTGATAATCATTGACACGTTGTGTCACGTAATATTCACTTGTACTTGGTAACAATCACGTGAAATTCATGTAATATCAGAAGTGAGATGAGACTAGAAATGAAGGGCTCTAGCATTGGTAATAGATCCTGGCACTAGTGAACAAATTTGAGAATTTTACGCCGCTTCAATCGCGCCTACGCTAGAGAGAAAAAAAATTGGTCGAGTTCCAAAAACATTTCTTACCCCCTTCCTCTCAACCTAAAGCGGCGAAACACGGACGCGGATTCTTGAATCTAGTTCGGCCGTCTACCACCGCGAGCGTATCACGTTTTGGAGGGGAAATTCTGAAACCGCTACTAGAGAGCCAACCGTTGGTGTGTTATCAAGATTATTCACTTTCGCCGAGTGAGGAATTTGGTTAGCTCAGTACTTCTAGTCTCATCTCACTTCTGGTAATATCTACCTATTTGTCATGCAATATTTTAGTAAGGGTTATTTTCAATTTCCCTCTAATACATGTGAATATAGGTGAAATTATACTTCTAAACCTTTTTGACTGTGAGAAAAGCAACAGAAATACCTTCAATGATAAATTTAGAGTATATTAAATTATTATTATTAAAAGTTATAAGGTTATCTTACATAATATTTTCCAAGACCCTCCCCCGTTCTCGGCAACAATCAGTATTTAACATTATTCGAACTCCCTTCCATCCTGTCAACGTTATGTAATTTGTGAACAGTCTCTTATTCGTGTTGTTGGGAAAACCGCTTAAAACATTTTTTTTTTTTTTTCAGAAGGGGTTTGCAAGGTGGAAGAAGCTCTCAGAAATGAATCGGCCATTATCAGTGATGTATGTTATATAAGCTAATTCACAAATTAAAAAAGTAGGAAGAGTAGGTTTCTGAGTCTATATTGCGCGGAAGATTAATAATCTTACGCATCGATGAATAAGTATCCCAGTTGAGAGTTATAAGGTATGTGGCTTTACAGCATACAGGGTTCAGACAAACTTGGAAAACCGGGAAAAATCAGGAAAACAAATATTTGACAAAAACCTTCGGGAAAATTCTGGGAAATTTCGAATTTTTAGTAAAATTCAAGGACATCAGGGAAATTTGCGTCAAACAGGGGCCGAGTAATTAAGCAAAATGTTCATAAACATACCCTCCATAGGATTAACATTACACTATAGAGAGATTTCAGTTGGAGGAGGAGCTGAGTCTCGTGACATAATTTACGCTGCCATGTTGGTGGGTTTAAAGCAGGAATGAAGCTGAGATCACTCAATATGGCTACCAGAACAGCGGTAAGACTTGGGAGGGTGTGATGTACTACTATCTCATCTGAAAGCTCTCTATACTTTGGAGGCTCATAACTCTGGTTATATTAGAGATACGGGGATGTCCTTTGATTATGTCAGGGCCCCCAGATGTCCTATAATTCCTATAAAATCCTATATTTTTGAAGTTGTCCTATAAAATAATATAATTTTGGCTAAAATCGCCAAAAATCCTATAATTTTGAAATTTGGGCGAATTTTAAGCAACCCTTCGGTTAAACCAGGACTCGGGTCTAAAAAATATCATAAAGTCAGATTGATTTCCCTAGTATTGTAGCTTAAATAGTTAAAAATAGCTCGGTATATCCCCGTATCTCTTGTAGAACGTACAGAGTTATGAGACTCCAAAGTTGGGTGTAATGCTATTCCTATTGAGCGTATATCTTTGAACATTTTGCTTAGTTACTCGAACCCTGTTTGTCGTAATCCCAAGTTTTTAGTATGGTTGGATGGGGGAAAATAGGGCTATAACATAATCAAAGGGCATCCCCGTATCTCTAGTAGAACCAGA